>NC_132847.1:68730387-69042990 GCF_048164855.1 Canis lupus baileyi
AATCTAATTTCTAGGGCAGCGTGGGTGGCTCAGCGGTTTAGCGCTACCTTCGGCCCAGGGCCTGATCCTGGAGACCTGGGATCGAGTCCCATGTCAGGCTCCCTGCATGGAGCCTGCTTCTTCCTCTGCCTCTCTCTCATTCTCTCTCTCTCTCTCTCTCTTTCATGAATAAATAAAATCTTTTTAAAAACTCTGATTTCTAGGTGTTCTCATTTCTATTGGAATTATGATTGATTTTTTTAGTTTGAGAGTTTCACTTTAGAATGTTATAGGATTTTTATCTTATAGTCAGCGTTTATTTACTCTGCTCAGTTTACTTTGATCAACAGTTGCAGATCTGTCTTGTATGTCACTGTTAATCTTTTAACTGCCCCTCACTTTCCAGTTTCAATTTTAAGTCAGGAAAATTGTCTCTTCCTCAATTCTACCTTCCTTGCCATCTGAGAATGGATGGCCTTAATTTTTCCATGGTCCACTCATGTCCCTCATGCTTTCAGGTTACTGTTGGACCTTTATGACCATCTCATTTACTTTCTAAAAATGGCACTGAATTACTATTTAGAGGAAATGTTTATCAAATCTCATTGCTTTCCTTAATTTGGGTACAAATTGGAAGGTATTCTTCATAGTCTAAATGGTAGGATTATGGTAGTTCCCTAGTTTCATTATACTTGAAATTTTCTTCTCTGGCTTTGGTTCATTTCTGTTCACTTTCCCAGACTTCCATCTTCCCTGGAAGTTATATAATTATTAATGACTTTCTTTTTTTTTTTTTTTTTTTTTTGTTTTTTTTTTTTTGTTTTTTTTTTTTTATTAATGACTTTCATTAAAATATTTCTACTCTTCCTTTCACCAGCCCTTAACATGTTGTCCCTTACTTTTTCTACCCCTCACTGGTTAGTTCACATGTGAAAACCTCAGTTTTCAAAGAAGGGAGGGTGAGAGGGGTAGCAGAGAAAAAGAGGCAACTCTCTTTCTTTTCTTCTTTTCCATTTAACCAGGTACTTACCAACTCTTCCTCCCTGAAATGAAGTTAGTCTGCTATATTGAGTTGATTTACTTTTCCTGCCTTGTTATTCCATTTGTCTATAGACATGTGAAGTTGATACATATTATAGATGCCTACAATATTGTAAAAGTTCTTATACAGGACAAAATAGTCCCATCTTAGGCATCTGAGAACATATCGCAATCAGAAATATAAATTTTATTTTGCAACTAGAACAAGCCCTTTAGTCTGGCCACTAATTCAAACCTTCTCTAGATTTTTTGACATAACTCTTTAACAAAGAGCCAAATAGATTGGTTAGATCTTTTTCCTTATTTGCCTTTTATGGAAATATTAGCCTGTGCAAAAAGCAGATCATAGTTCATAAGGTCAGTGGAAAGGTTCATGGGATGCCAGACAACTGAATAGAGCTGTTGTTCTCCCTCCCCAATATATTTTTAAAAAAATGTTTAATTGCAGATAATCCCATGGGGTGCGCCAGGGAAATGTTCAACCTTGAACAGGCAAACAAACAAAAGGTCAATAGCAGAAAAACAAAACAAAAGAACAATCTGGAACACTTCTCTATGAAGATATGTTATTTAGGTAACTGGAAAAGCAAATGTCTCCACCCCCTTCCCCATCCATGGGGGTTGAGGATCACTTCTATCAGAGGATAATAAGTCCTCATATAGCTTTTCTTCTCCTAGGGAAGTGGGAGTGTGAGACCCTAATCAAAAATTTAATTTAGCAGAGGGAGGTAGGATGACACTGACAAGAATTTCATTTGGCACAGAGTTAAGACATGCGGTTAATTCCAAAGCTTGATCTTTGTGTATTAAAGTTGTGGCCATTAATGATAGATGGCTCAATTATGGGCCTGATTCTTATGCTAACTTTGAATGGTTTTGGTTTTCTTTTTGTTTTGTTTTTTGTTTTTTTAGTGTCTATAGGGCATGGTTTGAAAGCTAGATTTAAAAAAAAAAAAAGAACTGACATTATTCTGCAAAATAAAATGCTGTATTTATAGTGAGCAGGGATGAAGCCATGTTGATTATAGAAGAGTCAAGTGTTTCTTTCTCAGCTTGCTAAGAATACCTATACTAGCAGTAGAGTGCTGTGTCACAGAATTAATGCCTGACTTTGGGAGACGTGGCTGTGTTTGACAGAACAGTTGTATACTGGATACAAGGAGGAATTCGGTGGAAATATCTCCACGGGAACTGGACTTGGAAAACCCATACCCAACCCAGACTCTCTTGCTTAAGTTATATTCAAAACAGAATGAATAATTCAGACTTGAGAAAATGTATAGCCTATGAAAAGAGGTTGGATCCTGATATAAGACCAACTCCTAGGGGTGCTTGGATGGCTCAGCAGTTGAGCATCTGCCTTTGGCTCAGGGCATGATCCCAGGCTCCTCACAGGGAGCCTGCTTCTCCCTCTGCCTATGTCTCTGCCTCTCTCTATATATCTCTTATGAGTAAATAAATAAAATCTTAAAAAAAAAAAAAAAAAAGACGAACTCCTGTGAGCAGGGCATGGGATTTCCTAAAAGGGGATGGAAATACTAAAAGCAATTTTTGTTTTTAAGAACTTATGATCCTGGGATCCCTGGGTGGCGCAGCGGTTTGGCGCCTGCCTTTGGCCCAGGGCGCGACCTGGAGACCCAGGATCGAATCCCACATCGGGCTCCCGGTGCATGGAGCCTGCTTCTCCCTCTGCCTGTGTCTCTGCCTCTCTCTCTCTCTGATGACTATCATAAAATAAATAACATTTAAAAAAAAAGAAAAAAAAAAAAAAGAACTTATGATCCTGAGATCAAGACCTGAGCTGAGATCAAGAGCCAAACACTTAACTGAATGAGCCACCCAGGAGCCCCTAAAAGCAGTTTTAAAGGAGGAAATTTGAACAATATTGATGCCCTTAGAGAGAAAAGCAGATATGAAGGCAAGGAGCAAAGCTAGGGATTTGGATATACTCAAGAGGGAACCCCCTTTGCAATGGTTTGCATTCTTTTGGTACTTTTGCCTTGAGATAGGGTATCATTTAAGCATTAGGTACAGATGCACATAACAGGAAACAAAAAAATAAGTGTCTTAAACTAGATAAAGATTAATTTCTCCTGCAAAAGGAGTCTAGAAGTAGTAGTTTCGGGACTATTATGGCATTCCATGTTCATTAGTGACCCAGTCTCCCTTTTGTTTTATTACGTGAGCATGTGGTTTTCATTCTTAAGATCACAAAATGGCTGGAAGCTCCTTAAAGAAGCTTTCTCAGAAATCCATTGCAATATCTCCCACTTATGCCCATATATTACCATATAATATGGTAACATGGCCACTCCTAGTTACAAGACAGGCTGAGAGATGCAGGGTTTTTTCTGGGCATATTGATACCTCCAATAATAGATACTATTGGGGACACCTGGGTGGCTCAGTCAGTTAAGCATCTGCCTTCAGCTCAGCTCATGATCTCAGGGTCTTGGGATCCAGCCCCATGTTGAACTCCCTGCTCAGCAGGGAGTCTGCTTCTCTCTCTCCCTCTGTGTGCCCTCTCTCTCTCAAATAAATAGATAAAATCTTTTTAAAAAGATATTGTTGGGCAGCCCTGGTGGCTCAGCGGTTTAACACTGCCTTCAGCCCAGGGCATGATCCTGGAGACCTGGGATCAAGTCCCACGTCTTGGGAGCCTGCTTCTCCCTCTACCTGTGCCTCTCTGTGTCTTTCATGATTAAATAAATAAAATCTTTAAAAAAAACTGTTGGTAAAAAAAGTGGATAATTTTTGGATACTGTTGGTAAAAAAAAGTGGATAATTCATAATAGGTATTGGAAATATCATCTCTGACATGGCAGTTGTCCTATAAAACATAAAGTTAATTGTTTTATACATGTAATCATATATATGAAATTCCCTCATGTAAGCCTCAACTCTTTGGTTAAGAGTCGTGTGCAGATGGTACAGTAAATAAATGAACAGGCAAAAAAGTAACATAAGGCATGATCCACACATCTACATACCCATTCCACTCACTACTTGAATTCATGCAAGTGAGCACTTGTCTACTGAGGGAACTGTTTCCTGGAATTCTAAGAGATGGCAGCTGTAAAGTGAGGAAAACCCACAGTGTGCCAGTAGACTATCAGAAGGCCAGGTGGAAAGCTCAGGAGGGTACTGAGACAACTGCTCCCCATCCTACCTTTCTTCATTGAATCTTATAGGAGAAAGCTTACCTTTGAAGGAGTCACAGGAAAGGGGAAGACTAATCCCTACTATGATGCAATATAGATAGAGCTATTCCAAATATCACATCCAGAAATAACATCTAGAAGAAAAGAGACAACCTATTCTGTAGTTTCCCTCCCTTCCTTCCTTCCTTCCTTCCTTCCTTCCTTGCTAAGATTTATTTATTTTAGAGAGAGAGAGAGAGAGAGAGAGAGAGAGAATGAGTGGGGGAGGAGCAGAGGGTGAGGGAGAGAGAGAATCTCAAGCAGACTCCCCACTGAGGGCAGAGCCCAACATAGGGCTCGATCTCATGAGATTGAGATCATGACCTGGGCCAAAATCAAGAGACTGGGCCACCCAGGTGCTCCTGTGGTCTCTTTCTTAAAATAAGAAAATCTTTCCCAGCAGACCTCACGTTTGCCAGAACTAGATAACATGTCTACCTCTAAAGGCATGGGCAAGGGGAATGGGATTACACTGACTCTAATTGAGAGTAATTACAGTTACTCTCAATCTTGGCTGCATATTTGAATCACTTGAGGTGAGGAGCTTTAAAAAAAAAAATACCACCTATGTATACTCCATACCAACCTAATTAGAATCTCTGGCAGTAAGACCCAGACATCAGATTTTTAAAAAGATCCCCAAGTGATTTCAATTTGCAAACAAGGTTGAGAACTACCAGCCTACACTTTTTCGTGCCCCAACCAACAGCATTAGCCTTACCTGGAAACTTGTGAGAACTACAAATTCTTCAACTCCTCTGTCTAAGACCTAGTTAATCAGAAACTCTGGAGGTTGGGCTTATTAATCTGTGTTTTACAAAGCTCTTCTGTTGATTTTAGTGCACATTAAAGTTTAAGAACCATTGACCTAGACTAATCAAGGTTTTATTCTAAACTGTAGTTACAGTTACCTTTTCTGAAGCATGGATGAGTAAAATTAGAAATGACAACGAATTGAAAAGCATGGGCAGGCAATAAATAATCTCATCTCTAAGCATTTTCTTTCACTTAAAACATAAAACTTTTTAGTTTGAAATGATTTCAAGCTTATAAGAAAGTTGTAACAAAGAGAGAAAGGAATTCTCATACATCTTTACTCCAAATCACCAATTTTTAACATTTTCCTACATTTGTTTCACCATAACCTCTTCTCCATTACACACACACACACACAGACACACACACTTAAGAGTTGATGAATATTAATTTCCTCTTATTCCTTAATACTTCATACTAGGAACACAGACAGTCTCTTACATTACCCCAGTAGTTATCAAGTTCAGGAAATTTATCATTGATGCAATACCTTACTCTGTAATACACATTCCAATTTGTCGACTGTGCTAGAGCAAATCTTTTTTTGTATAGAATCCAGTCTAGGATCGTGTGTTGCATCAGTTGTAATGTCTTTTTTAGTCTTACTTAATCTTTTTTTTTTAGATTTTATTTATTTATTCATGAGAGACACAGAGAGAGAGGCAGAAACACAGGCAGAGGGAGAAGCAGGCTCCATTCAGGGAGCCTGATGTGGGACTCTTATCTGGGGACCCAAGGATCACACCCTGAGCCAAAGGCAAATGCCCAATTGCTGAGCCACTCAGGTTTCCCAGTCTTGTTTAATCTATTACAGCTCTTCAGCCTCTCATTTTTCTCTTAATGACATTGACATTTTTGATTTCTCATCTACCTCTGTGATGATGTAGACAATCAGGGTAATTTCGCCCTCCAGAGGACATTCAGCAATTTCTGGAGTGTCAAAATTGGAAGGGCTAGGATGGTGGTATTGATTGCACAACAATGTGAATGTACTCAAGTCACTGAACTATACACTTGAAAATGGTTAACATGGTAAATTTAAGTTATGCATCTAAACATACATACATGGGAATATGGGCTATAGCATCCAGGGGGGAAAGGCCAGTAATGTTGCTAAACATTCTGCAGTACACATGACAAACTTCTACAACACAGGATTATCCAGCCCAAGGGGTCAATAGCCCCAAGGTTGAGAAATCCTGGTCTACGTTGTAGTTGACCCTTGAACAATGCAGGGGTTAGGGGCACTGATGCCCACATAATCAAAAAATCCATGTGTAACTTCTGACTCCCCAGAAACTTAACTACTAATAGTCTACTGTTGACCAGAAGACTTGCCATCAACAGTCTATTAACACATATTTTCTATGTTCCATGTACTATATACTGTATTCTTTCTTTTTAAAAAGATTTTATTTATTCATGAGAGACACAGAGAGAGAGGCAGAGGGAGAGGTAGGCTCCCCATGGGGAGCCTGATGTGGGACTCCATCCCGGGACCCGGGATCACGCCCTGAGCCAAAGGCAGATGCTTTGGGCCTTTGGCTGGGCCACCCACATGTCCCTATATACTGTATTCTTAAAGTAAACCAGAGAAAATAAAATGTTAAAATCATAAGAGAAAATACATTTACAGGACTATACTGCATTTATTGAAAAAAATCCATGTAGATGTGGACTTACACAGTTCAAATCAGTTAATACAGTCAACTGTATTAACACAACCTTGCTAAACTGTATTGTGTATATCCATTGAGCAAACAGTCTCACTTCTAGGAATGTATTCTGAGGAAAAATGAGTAGTGAACAATGATGCATGCACGAATGTTTTTATTGGAGACAATGTGGAAACAACTAAAATGTCCATCACAAATGAGAATGGTAAAATTAATTTCAGTATATTCATATAAAAGAAAACTATGCACTTGTTTTTTTTAAAAAGTCAAGGTATAGGTGCCTGGGTGGCTTAGTCAGTTAAGCATCTGACTTGATTTCAGCTCAGGTCATGATCTTGGGGTCCTGGGGTCCAGCCCCTTGTCAGGCTCTATGTTCAGTGGGGAGTCTGCTTGAGATTCTCTTTCTCCCTCTCCTACTGCCCCTCACCTGGCTCACACTCGCTGTCTCCAAATTAAAAAAAAAATAAATAAATAAATAAATAGTCAAGGTAAACTTTTAGGTGTAAACTTGGAAAAATGTCTATGATACATTAAGTAAAACAAAAAGTTTCCAAAACAATATAGTATATATATAATCTCCCCTATGATTTATAAATGATCAAAACCTAGATAAAAATTTCAGATTTGCTTTTTCTCTTCTGGTCCATAGGCTCTTGGGGAGGCACGGACTTTGATGTAGACATGGCCAAGTCCAAGAACCACACCATGCACAACCAGTCACAAAAATGGCAAGAAATGGCATCAAGAAACCCCGGTCACAAAGATATGAATCTCTTAAGGGGTTAGACCCCAAGTTCCTGAGGGACATGTGCTTTGCCAAGAAGCACAACAAGAAGGGCCTGAAGAAGATGCAGGCCAGCAATGCCAAGGCCATGACTATACGTGCCGAGGCCCTTGTCAAGCCCAAGGAGGTCAAGCCCAAGATCCCAAAGGGCGGCAGCCGCAAGCTCAATCGACTTGCCTACATAGCTCATCCCAAGCTCAGGAAATGTGCTCGAGCCCGCATTGCCAAAGGTCTCAGGCTCTGCCGGCCAAAGTCCAAGGCCAAGGCTCAAACCAAGGCCCAGGCTGCAGCTGTGGCCCTGACTCTGGCTCCTGCTTCTACTCCTGCAGCACAGGCCCCCAAAGGTGCCCAGGCCCCCACAAAGGCTCCAGTGTAGAGTCTTCTGCCTGCCAGTGTGAGGACGCAAGGACTGGTATGACCCCTGGGCTTCTGTCTACATGGGCCTGGTGTCCTCTTGTGCTATTTGTACAAATAAACCTGAGGCAGGATCTGTCCAAAAATAAATTTTTTTTCAGACTTAAAGGATACATACTAAAATGTTAATAATTATCTCTGAATGATGGTATTAAGATGGAAATTTTCACTTTCTCTAGATTGTTGTAGTCCTGTATTATCAGAAAGATAAAGACATTTAAATACAGCATGGAGGTTAATAACAGTTACTAATAAAACAGTGACCGGGAATAATTCTTTGAAAAACAAAAGGTACTGCTAGCAGGTCTATGGGGAAGATTTGGTACACTTTCAGAAAGAACTGCCATACACAAAACCCCAAGGATTTCCCCATTTAACCTGGACCAGGGTGAGCTGTCTTGTGGGTGAAGAAAATGGAAAGTTTCAAGAGCCCTGACTTTTCTTTTTTTTTTTTTTTTTTTTTTTTATTTATTTATGATAGTCACACAGAGAGAGAGAGAGGCAGAGACACAGGCAGAGGGAGAAGCAGGCTCCATGCACTGGGAGCCCGACATGGGATTTGATCCCGGGCCTCCAGGATCACGCCCTGGGCCAAAGGCAGGCGCTAAACCACTGCGCCACCCAGGGATCCCAAGCCCTGATTTTTCTAAAGCGATTAAAAGCATGTGCATTGTATTGTTGGCCTCTAACTATCATTAATTAGTAATTTTATATTTGGAGAAGCCCAGGATATCTTAAAAGGCAAGTCGAAAAATCACAATGGTAAATAACAGCACACTAAAGCAGTGTTTTCCTAATAGTAAGCTATAATCCATTAATGAATCATCCAAATAATTTAGTATATTATGATCAACTTGATAGAATATAATAGATTCAATAAAATAGAAAACTGTGTGTCCTGGGTCTGGATGAAAAATTTCTTTATGGGGGTACCTGGATGGCTCAGTTGGTTGAGCATCTGACTCTTAGTTTTAGCTCAGGTCATGACCTCAGGGTCATGAGATAAAGCCCCGCATCAGTCTCCACACTAGGTAGGGAGTCTGCTTGAGATTCTCTCTCCCTCTGTTCCTCCCTCCCTCTCTCTCTCTCTCAAATAAATAATCTTAAAAAAAATTTCTTTCTTTATGTGGCTGTGGCCAACACATTTGAATGTTACTGCATTATATACTCAAAAATATATTCTTGGGGGTGCCTGGGTGACTTATTTGGTTAAGGATCTAGCTCTTGCTTTCAGCTCAGGTCATGATCAGGGTTCTGGGATTAAGCCCTGTGTCAGGTTCCCCACTCAGCAGGGAGTCTGCTTGAGGATTCTTTCCCTCTTCTTCTGCCCCTCCCCCTGCTTACACTCTTTCTCTAAAAAAATTAATCTTTAAAAAATATATATATATTCTTATGCAAGATGGAGTTAGAAGAGTCCTTATTTGATAATTTAAGGTTAAAGTTCTCAATGTTATACTGTTTTAAAAGTTTTTTATTTAATCTCTACACCCAACATTGGGCTTGAACTCTTAACACTGAGATCAAGAGTCACATGCTCTTCTGACTGAGCCAGCCAGGTGCTCCTCAATGTCAGATCTTCTGATATTTCAACTTAATTCTGCATTCTTAATCTCTCATGCATTTGGAAATTACTTTTTAGTATTGGCAGTATTATTAATTTAAATAATAATATAAAATGAATTAAAGTATCACATCCTGTTTTTTAAGGATTTTTTAAAAAAGATTGTATTTATTTATTCATGAGAGACACAGAGAGAGAGGCAGAGATGTAGGCAGAAGGAGACGTAGACTCTGCTGAGCAGGGAGCCCAATGTGGGACTCGAACCCTGGACCCCAGGGATCACGCCCTGAGCCAAAGGAAGATGTTCAACCACTGAGTCACCCAGGCACCCCTTCTTTAAGGAATTTACAATTTAAAATATGCCTCCTCGGGATCCCTGGGTGGCGCAGTGGTTTAGCGCCTGCCTTTGGCCCAGGGCACGATCCTGGAGACCCAGGATCGAATCCCACGTCGGGCTCCCGGTGCATGGAGCCTGCTTCTCCCTCTGCCTGTGTCTCTGCCTCTCTCTCTCTGTGTGTGACTATCATAAATAAAAAAAAATAAAATATGCCTCCTCTTATTTCCCGGTTATAAGAATTCTGTAGAGAATTTCATGCTATTTTTGCCTTAATCCAACTAAGATTATAATAGTATGTCACAATATTGTTAATTAACGTTTTGCTTTATACAATTTTGAATTTTAAAATAACAGTGCCATCTGGTGGTTCTTCTGAACATGTTTATATTTCTCTTGGGGATATATCAAAAAGTGAATTGCTCTTTTGCATGTGGATATCCAGTAAGTGGCAATTTTAACTTTTTGAGGAGCTGCAAAACTGTTTCCCAAAGTGGCTATGCCTTTTTACATTCCCAACAATGAAGGAGGGTTCCAATTTCTCCACATCCTGGCTAACTTATTTTCCATATTTTCTATTATAACTATTCTAGTATGTATAAAGTGGAATCTCATTGTAGTTTTGATTTGCAGCTCCCTAGTAACTAATACTTTGGGCATCTTTTCATGTGCTTGCTGACCACTTGCATATATTCTTTGGAAAGATGTCTATCCAGATCCTTTGTTCATTTTTTTAAAAAGATTTTATTTATTTATTTTAGCCTGAGCTAGAGAGAGGGGACATGTGTGCATCAGCAGGAAGAGGGGCAGAGGCAAAGGGATAGAATCCCCAGCAGACTCTGAGCCTGCCTGAAGAGCCCTACTTAGGGCTCCATCTCACCACCTTGAGATCATGACCTGAGCCAAAATCATAAGTCAGATGCTTAACCAACCAAGACACCCAGGAGCCCGTGTTCACTTTTTAGTCTGCGTGTTCATCTTTTTGTTGCTGTGTTGTAAGAGTTCTCTATATATTCTGGATACCAGACCTTATTGGATATATGTTTGTATTTTATCCCATTCTGTAGGTTGTCTTTTCTTTTTTAAAAAAGATTTACTTATTCATGAGACACACACAGAGAGGCAGAGACATAGGCAAAGGGACAAGCAGGCACCGCGCAGGGAGCCTGATGGGAGACTCAAACCCCGATCCTGGGGTCACACCTGGAGCTGAAGGCAGATGCTCAACCACTGAGACCCCCAGGAGTCCCTGTGGGTTGTTTTCACTTTCTTAAGCGCAAGGTAAGTTTTGCATTGAATGGTCCCTATCAACACTCTTCTTGAAACACCTAATACCTACAACAGTCTGAATAACACATTGGCGTTTCCTCATTCCTCCCACACAGGCAGACCTCCACTTTTTTGTCCTGCTGTATCTCCAGTGACCAGCATGAACTAGGTGCTACTGCGTGTTGAATAAACAAATTCTGTAGTTTTTAAGGACAATATCAAAGATGGCCAATTCAAATGCCTATAGGAGGCTGGCAACACACACGAATAAACAGAACCATTCAGGGCTTGCAGTAAGCGGAGGAATACAAACCCTATTTCCAAACTAGTTCAACTAGTCCTCATTTAACAACCTCATCATCCTGTTCTACCCTCCCAAAATACACTTTCTCGGGAGGCCTGGGTGGCTCAGCGGTGGAGCGTCTGCCTTTGGCTCGAGGCGTGATCCCAGGATCCGGAACCGAGTCCCACATTGGGCTCCTTGCGGGGAGCCTGCTTCTCCTCTGCCTGTATCTCTGACTCTCTGTGTCGGTCATGAATAAATAAATAAAATCCTAAAAAAAAAAATTAATTAGTTAAAAAAACACACTAGGGTCCACTTGTGATGAGCGCTAGGTGTTGCATGGAAGTGTCCAATCGCTACATTGTACCCTTGAAACTATTATCACACTGTATGTTAACTGGAATTTAAATACTTAAAAAAAAACCAAAAAACCCGCAATACTAGATCCCAGAATTCACCTTATTCCTGCACTGAGTTTGGGAGTTTCTTCCGGAAGACCACTGCTAACGATGCATGCTCCCCCCAGACTATTGCAAAGCGCTCAGCCCCAGGAGCTGCTGCTCATCACTGGGCGATGCAGGGACAGGTGAGGGCCGCCAGCCGTAGGCCGCAGCCCGGGGGAGGATGCGACCGTGGCCGGCTTCGGGAGCAAGCGAGGACGGCGGCGCCCTCGGTGCTGCGCGCGCAGGAGCCAGGCGCCGGGCTCGGGCCGGGGAGGGACCCCGCAGGTGAGCCTCTGCAGAGAAGCGGCCCCCGCGCCCTCCATGAGGTCCCGAGGGCGCGACTGCAACCGCCACCCCACGCGCGGACGCCGGCGCCTGCACCCGCGCGGGAAAAGCGCACGCATGTAGCGGCTGACGCGCGCGCTACGCCCGCGGCGGGCGGGACGCCGATTGTCCCCGCAGAGCCCCGCGACGCGCGCGGGGCGGAGCCGCCTTTCTTCCTCAGCGCCTGCGCAGAGAGAGCGCGTCCAGCGGCCGGGCGGGGGCGGGGAAGGCGGGAACTAGCGCCGAGCGCCGGAGCCCGCTGCGTGCGCAGGCGCACTCCGAGGGCCGCCGCTCCTGGGAGCGCCCGCTCGCCGCCGGCCTCCGGGCGGGGCCTCGAGGGACCGGGGCTAAATGAGGAGAGGAGGCCCGCGTCTCCGGGTCCGCTCGCCGCCGCCGCCGTCGCCGCCGCCTCTGCTCTGAGGAAACCATGTTACCCAACACCGGGTAAGGGCACGACGGGAGGCGCGGCCGGGCGGAGCGGGCGGCCCGGGGGAGCGCGCGACCCCCGCTGCGTGTGGAGAGCGGGGCCTCGCGGGGGGGAAGCCGGAGCCGTGTGCTTCGGGGTGGCGGCGCGGGCGGGCCTCTCGCTCCCCGAGGGACGGGGTCTGGAGCTCGAGGTGAAAGGTCGCCGGAAGGCTCGCGGGGCTGGCGCCTCGCTTGTCCCCGACGCTCCCCCCGAATACCCACGTCACAAAGGGCTGTTTGAAGAGGTGATCTTCAAGTGTGACACGTGAAACTCGTCCTTCATGGGGGCGTCCTTTCCGCGGGGGCGCTTCACTGAAGTCTTCCAAAAATGCTGGTAAAACACACGTACACAGCGTCTACCATCCTGACCATTTTTTTTTTAAAGATTTTATTTATTTATTCATGAGAGACACAGGCAGAGGGAGAAGCAGGCTCCATGCAGGGAGCCCGACGTGGGACTCGATCCCGGGTCTCCAGGATCACGCCCTGGGCCGAAGGCAGATGCTAAACCACTGAGCCCCCCCGGGCTGCCCCATCTTAACCTTTTTTAAGCGTAGTGTATTCACATTGCCCGCAGCCGTTCTCCAGAACTTTGTCAACTTGCAAAAGAAACTCTATAGGCGGGGCACCTGGGTGGCTCAGTGGTTGAGAAGTCAGCCTTCAGCTCAGGTCGTGATCCTGGGGTCCGGGGATCGAGTCCCCACGGGGAGCCTGCTTCTCCCTCTGCCTGTGTCTCTGCCTCTCTCTCTGTCTCTCTCATGAATAAAGAAATAAAATTGCAAAAAGAAAGAAACTCTATACCCATTAAACAACCCCCCCTTTCCCTCCAGCTGCTGGCAAACCACCATTCTACTTTCTGTTGTTGCAAAGTGTACCGGTCTTCAGGGCAGCGATTTGTGTGTTTTGTAATTTGCTTCAAGCAAACAGGCACGTGGCCAAAAGACTTACAAAAGCTCAAAAGGGTATAAGAGTAAAAAGTGAGTTTCTCCATCCTTCATGTTCGGTTTCTCAGTGACTCTCTGGTATGTTTTCAGAGATAAGCTATGCATATACACATTTGTACACCACCCTAAAAATGCACAGGCACACATAGTCACGCACACTGCCTTTTTTTTTTTAATTTAAGATTTTAGTTATTTATTCATGAGAGACACAGAGAGAGAGGCAGAGACACAGGCAGAGGGAGAAGCAGGCTCCATGCAGGGAGCTGCATGCCGGACTCCGATGGCTTTCCAGGATCACACCCTGAGCTGAAGGCGGACACTCAACCACTGAACCACCCAGGCGTCCCGGCATCACTTTTACAAATAGTAGAAAACTCCCTTTTGGGCCTTGCCATTTTTACTTAGTATGGGACACACATACATTTTAGGTATAGTATATGCAGATCTTCTTTCTCTTTTAGTGGTAACATGGTATTTTGTCAATGTTCCATAATTTACTTAAAACAGTCACCTAAAAAAAAAAAAAACAAACCAGTCACCTATCCCTGGATACCAGATCATTTCTAGTTTTTTTGTTACTGCATGTTTGCTGCAGTCATTAACCTTGTATCCACTGCTTGCACATTTTTGAGTGTATCTCTATAACAAATTCCTGGAGGTGAAGTTCCTGGATAAAAAAAGTATATGAACGGGGATCCCCGGGTGGTTCAGTGGTTTCGCACCTGCCTTCAGCCCAGGGCATGATCCTGGGGTCCTGGGATTGAGTCCCACATCGGGCTCCCTGCATGGAACCTGCCTCTCCCTTTGCCTGAGTCTCTGCCTCTCTCTCTCTCTCTCTGTTTCTCATGAATAAATAAATAAAATCTTAAAAAAAAAAAAAAAAAGTATATGAACTTTACACTGGCTAATATCCTCAGTGCTCCAAAGAGGTTGAATATCCAAAAGGATGAATGAAGTTTCCTAATCCAGGTTGGCAAACAACAAAATGCTTGATGATAAAAGTATTTGTTTTGATTTGCTTTTCTTTTTTAAAACTGTTAACAAAAATTTTTATCACATTTGCTCTGATTTTGAGGTACCAGAGAAGTTTGGTAAATTGTAGTGTAGATTAACTCCACATTAGCAAGTTTTAGCTGTCCGCCAATGGTACTGACAAATTTGGACTCTTTCTTTCTTGCCTCCTTTGGTTCTAATGCTTTTGAGCTGGAGAGGCTTCCTTGTAGCACAGCCCCTGGGTTTCAGGCTAAAGGTAAAAACCGTCTTTGCCTTTATTTCTGCCACTGCCTGAGACTCTGTAAGGAGAAAAATGTCCTTTACCCTACTGGGAATCAATCCAGCTAGACCAAAGGCAAAGGGATAAGGCTTTTAAAGCAATAGTGGACACATTTTCCTCTCAATACTTCCATTAAAAAAAAACTTTATTATTTTTTAAAGATTTTTATTTATTTATTTATTCATGAGAGACAGAGAGGCAGAGACACATAGGCAGAGGGAGAAGCAGGCTACCTGCGGGGAGCCCAATATGGGACTTGATCCCAGGACTCCGGGATCATGACCTGAGACAAAGACAGACATTCAACCACTGAGCCACCCAGGTGCCCTATTATTTTTTTAAATATTTTATTTATTTATTTGAGAGAGGGGGGCAGAGGGACAGGGAGAAGCAGGCTCCTGTCTAAGCAGGGAGCCTCATGCGGGGCTCGATCCCAGGACTCCAGGGTATCAGCATCTTGACCTGAGCCAAAGGCAGATGCTTAATCATCTGAGCCACCCAGGCACTCCAAGGTATAGGATTTCTATTTTTCACATTTAGTGTAGGAATTTTAATGTGTAAATAACTTACAACGTGAAGAAAATAAAATTTTACCATTCCCGGGATCCCTGGGTGGTGCAGCAGTTTAGCGCCTGCCTTTGGCCCAGGGCGCGATCCTGGAGACCCGGGATCGAATCCCACGTCGGGCTCCCGGTGCATGGAGCCTGCTTCTCCCTCTGCCTATGTCTCTGCCTCTCTCTCTCTCTCTCTCTCTCTGTGACTACCATAAATTAAAAAAAAAAAAAAAAAAATTTACCATTCCCTCAAGTAATAGAAGAACCTAGAAGAATGGGACACCTGGGTAGCTCATGATTACAATTCAAAAAATTAACAGTAATTCCTCAATATCATCTACTACCTATCCATTTTCAAAGTCTTATAACTATCTCAAAGATGTCTTTTTAAGTTGGTTTTATCAAATCAGGATCCTGTAAGGACTTCATATTGCATTTAGTTGCTAGATCTTATAAGTCTTTCTTGATCTGTAACAGCTTCCCTTCCACTTTCTTTTCTTTTCTTTTCTTTTTTTTTTAAGACTTTATTTTTTTATTCATAGAGACACAGAGAGAGAGAGAGAGAGAGAGAGAGGCAGAGACACAGGCAGAGGGAGAAGCAGGCACCATGCAGAGAGCCTGACGTGGGACTGGATCCAGGGTCTCCAGGATCACGCCCTGGGCTGCAGGCGGTGCTAAACCACTGCGCCACCAGGGCTGCCCCCCTTCCACTTTCTTTATGCCATTTATTTGCTGAAGAATATAGATCATTTGTCCTGTGGGAGAGTCCATATTCTGGATTTGGGACTTCTCATTTTCATTGCTATTATACTGTATTGCAGATTTTTGCCTATGTATAGAAATATAATTTTCTTCATTGACTTTTCATTGAGTTTGAAAATTTGTCAAACTCTTATTAAATCTAGTAATTTAATTACACATTATTTTGGTTTTCTATGTAATCATGTAAACTACAAATAATAATATTAGCATTATTTCTTTCATTTCAAAGTGTTTCTTTCTTTCTCATGCCTTATTTATTCAAAGAAGAAATGTTCCCAGATGGAAGGTTTGATATACAAGAATACATAAAAAATACTAAAATAAAAGAAACAAAAAAATAGAAATAAAAAATTATGGTAAATTAAGTACAGAAATCTAAAGTGTATTTATAATAATAATTAGTAAAACATAAAGAATAATAAATAATATTTGCACAAAGAATTAAAACATATTACAATAATAGAAGTTAAAAACCAGACTGATTTGAGTTTTACTTTTCTAGGTTTTTTTTTTAAAGCTAGTTGTTTGTAAAGCTATTAGTTAAGACAGTGCAATCCATGTAGACCAGTGGAACAGAAGAGAAAGCCTTAGAAATGGCTCTTTATTTATGGAGACTCATCTTGACAAAGCTAGAATTGAAGATCTATAGGAAAGTTGGGCTTTTTAGACTGGGACAGTTGGTTGTCCACATTGAAAAGAATGTAATTGGATCCCTACCTCAACTCATACATAAAAGTTAATTCTAGGTAGGTTAAAGACTAGTATTTAAAAAATAAACCATAAATTGTTTGAAAGACAAATTAATACAGTGTGGTTAGGGAAGGATTTTTTGTTTTAAACACAAAGCATTGGCTATAAAAGAAAAGATTCATAAATTCTACATGAAAATGAAGAATTTCTACTCGTCAAAAGATATAGGGGCACCTGAGTGGCACAGTTGGTTAAGCATCTGACTTTGGCTCAGGTCATGATCTCAGGGTTGTGAAATGGAACGTTGAGTCATCATCGTGGTCATTGGGCACCCTCTTCAGTGGGGAGTCTGCTCTCCCTCTGCCCCTTCCGCCGCTCATTCATTCATTCTCTCTCTCTCAATAAATAAATAAAATCTTTAAAAAAAAGGGACACCTGAGTGGCTCAGCATTTGAGCATCTGCCTTGGCTCATGGGATCCAGGATCGAGTTCCTCATTGGGCTTCCTGCGGGAGCGTGCTTCTCCCTCTGCCTGTGTCTCTGCCTCTATTGGTGTCTCTCATGAATAAATAAATACATCTTTAAAAAAAAAAGGACACTATCAAGGTGTAGTGAAAAGGCAAGCCACAAATGAGAAGATTTTTAAAGTACATATGATTTATAAATACATGTACTACGCATATTTAAATATGTAGATATATATGACTTTGCATTTACATATATGAATACAGTTTTGGTAAAGTTTATTTTTAGTAATCTCTATACCCAGTGTGGGGCTTGAGTGAGCCAGCCAACTGCCCCAGTGTATGAATATTTACATAGTTTTATAATTTACATTTAAATATTTATAATTAATCTATACACTTTATTTTAAATATAATTTATGAATCGTTTGTAATATTAAGATGAACAAAACTGATAGGAATTATAAAGAAGAACATGACTGTTAACATATAAAAATTAGCCTTATTAGTAATCAGGGAAATGTAATTAAAACAACACTGAGATACCATTTCCATTTCATATCTATCAAATTGGCAAAAATTTTTTTTTGGCAAAAATTTTAAATATCTGACATTAAATGTTGGGGAAATGTGGAGCTATGCTGCTAGTAGGAATATTAACTGCTTTGGAAAGAGGTTTGGCATTACTTGGGAAAGTTGAACTTCAGTGTTTCAATTATCTGTTGCTGTTTAGCAAATACTCCAAAACGTAATGGTTTATTTTTATTTGTTTTTTAGAAGATTTTTATTCCTCCATTCATGAGAGACAGAGAGAGAGAGAGAGAGAGAGAGGCAGAGACACAGGCAGAGGGAGAAGCAGGCTCTCCAAACCTGATGTGGGACTCAGTCCAGGGGAGACACAGAGAGACAGATACGATATAGGCAGAGTGGAGAAGCAGGCTCCCTCCAGGGAGCCTGATGTGGGACTTGATCCCAAGACCCCAGGATCACGCTCTGAGTCAAAGGCAGACGTTCAACCGCTGAGCCACCCAGGCACCCCATAAAACATAATGTTTTAAAACAACAGTGATTTTTTTTTTTATTATCCACAGTTCTTGAGTTAACTGGGTTTTTCTGCTCTGTATACTCTAAATTGAGGTCATTGATACAGTTGCATTTAGCTGAGTCCTTAGCTGGGGCTGAAACATCCTAAACAGCCTCTCACCCTCCAGGGCCTCTCTCACTTGACCTGTCATCATTTGGTAATTTGTTCCACTCTGTATCATAGCATCTCGCTACGGAGAGAGACAGTGGAGACTGCCAGCCACCTTACAGTGTGGGGTTGGAAATCAGAATATCACTTTCATTACATTCTATTGCTCAAAAAAAAGTCAAAAAGCTAACCCAGACTCAAGGGGAAGGGAAAAATACATTCTTCCTCTTGATGAAAGGAATGCCAAAGGACTTGTGGCGATGCTTGATCTACAACAGTAGCCTGTAATCCAGCAGCTTCACCAATAGGTTTATATGCCCTAGAGAAACTCTTGCACATGTGACTGGAAAAAGTGAACAAGAATATTTTTAGCAACATTGTTTGTAATAGACAAAAAAAGAAAACTGGAAACCATCACCCAAATCTATAAATAGTAGAACAAATAGACAATTTGTAGTATGCTCATATGCAGATACTACGTATTAATTAAAATAATATAGTTATCTGCACCAACATGGATAAATCTCCACACAATGTTTTGTGAAAGAAGTAAATCCTACAGTTCCATACTGTATGAATCCATTATATAAAGTTCAGTTAAAATTAAATAATGTATTGGGATGCCTGGGTGGCTCAGTGGTTGAGCATCTGACTTTGGCTCATGTGGTAATCCTGGGGTCTTGGGATCAAGTCCCACATCAGGCTTCCCGAAGGGAGCCTGCTTCTCCCTCTGCCTATATCATATCTGCCTCTTTGTGTCTCTCATGAATAAATAAATAAAATCTAAAAAAAAAAAGACACTTTTTTTAAAAAATTAAAGTGTATTACTTAGACATTGGTTAGGCAAGCATTTTTTTTTTTTAAGTGATCTCTGTGCCCAATATGGGGCTTGAACTCCCGACCCCAAGATCAAGAGTTACAATGCTGTACTGATTGAACCAGCCAGGCACCCCAGGCAAGCTTTTCCTGAAAAGGGCCAGATAGTAAATATTTTAGGCTTCATAGGTGAGAGGCAAAATTGGAGGTAGTATGTAGGCAATGAAATGTGTATGTAATGTATGTATAAGTGTATCTATATATATCTAAGACAATGCATAATGAGAAAACCAATTTCCACAATATTTTTTATTAGTGAAATTCAAAAGAAGAACAGTTTTTTTGGCAATACAATGAGAAGAATGAAATTCTTTTTGCGGAGGAAGAGAGGGTTTATTAGTGTCCTAGGGCTGCCATAACAAAGTACAAGTTGAGTGGCTGCAAACTAATTCTCTCACAGTTCCGGAGGCTAGATGTCTCAAATCTAAAATCAGGGTGTCAGCCAGAATATTCTCCCCTGAAATTCTGGGTAGAAATCTTCCTTGCCTCTTCCACAGTGTGAGAGAGCTTCTGGTGACAGCCAGCAATTCTTTGCATTCTTACCTTGCATCACTCCAATCTCTCCCTCCTTCATCAGATGGTATTCTTGTATGTGGATCTTTTTTTTTTTAATTTTTATTTATTTATGATAGTCACAGAGAGAAAGAGAGAGAGGCAGAGACACAGGCAGAGGGAGAAGCAGGCTCCATGCACCGGAAGCCCGATGTGGGATTCGATCCCGGGTCTCCAGGATCGCGCCCTGGGCCAAAGGCAGGCACCAAACCACTGCGCCACCCAGGGATCCCTTGTATGTGGATCTTTACATAGTCTTCTCTCCTCGTTTCCAGTCATACTGAATTAAAGGCCCACCCGACTCCAATATGTCCTCATCTTATCTAATTACATCTGCAACAATTCTCTTTCTAAATAAGGTCACATCCTGGGGTACTAGAGCTTAGCACTTCAGCATATCCTTTTGGGTAGGTACAACTCAAGACACAGCAGGGAGGTAATGTTTGGCTTCATCGGGGTTCAAAATTAGTGTTCCTTATCATCAAATTGATCATAAATGTTCATCTGTAAAAGCTATTCTTAGTTTTAGGACTATATACAAACAGATGGAGGGTCAGATTTGGCCCTTAGGTTAGGCATAGAGGTGTTGGTATAAGAAATAGTAAAAAACAAAACAAAAAAACGGGAATAAAGGAATAGACTAGTGCCTTATGGAGAATTGGTAATATTCCTGTTTCTCTTTCTTACAACTCATTTTATTCTTTATATATATATATATATTAGTTTACATGCTTTTTGTATGTTTGCTGTATTTCACTAATAATAGTCACCACCTCTTGGTCTCTTCCCTTCTCCACTCCCCGGCTTTCCTACCAAAACATTTATTTCTTACTTTAAAACCCTTCCCCATGTTCCCTCTGATCTTTTCTGAGGTGTAAATCCTATAGATCTTGGCAGGAACCTTATGTTTTTATTGGTTAACGAGTCTGTGTAGTTATACTCCCCTATCTCTTTATGATTGTCACTTTCACTGTATTTACCCTCCTCAGAGAAGGTTTTGTTTTTGTTTTTTAAGTAGGCTCCATGCCCAGCATGAAGCCCAACAGGGGCTTAAACTTAGGACCCTGAGATCAAGAACTGAGCTGAGATAAAAAGTCAGATGCTTAACCGACTGAGCCACCCAGGTGCCCCAGCACAATCAATTTTAAAACCTTTTCATCATCTTCGAAAAAGGCCCTACACTCCTTAGCTATCAACTCCAACCCCCTCCACCCCTAGTCCTCAGCAGCCACCATCCCTGTGACTCAGATTACCTTTTCTGGACATTTCGTATAAGTGGAATCGTACAGTCTATGGTCCTTTGTGACTGGCTTCTTTCACTTAGCATAATGTTTTCAGGGTTCATCCATGTAGCATGGATCAGTACTTCTTTTTATTGTTGAATATATTCCTTTGTGGATATACTGCAATTAAGCAATTAACTTAATCAGGGAATTAAGTAATTAACTTAATAAATAAATAAAGCTTTTATTTATTTATTCATGAGAGACACAGAGAGAGGCAGAGACATAGGTAGAGGGAGAAGCAGGCTCCATGCAGGGAGCCTGACGTGGGACTCGATCCTGGGACTCCAGGACCACGCCCTGAGTCAAAGGCAGGTGCCAAACCGCTGAGCCACCCAGGGATCCCCTCAGTTATAATAATTTATAAATCATTGTGCAGTGGCAGTATTACAGAGCTATTTGCTGTCAGGGAGGGAGGGTGGTTTAGAGAAAGTTTTAGAGGAGAAAACACATAATGTGAAAAGATGCAGAAGTTTCCTCTTACTAATAATAATAAGTAAATAAAACTTGAGGTTTCTCATGAGGTCATATTTGTTCTGTTGTAGGAAGCTAGCAGGATGTACAGTTTTTATCACAGGTGCAAGCCGTGGCATTGGCAAAGCTATTGCATTGAAAGCAGCAAAGGATGGAGCAAACATTGTCATTGCTGCGAAGACTACACACGCACACCCCAAGCTTCCAGGCACAATCTTTACTGCTGCTGAAGAAAGTGAGTGAATGTGACCATGCCATTTCGTGACATGTCCTAACCATGGTTTCAATACATAGAGAATTTGCGGGAGAGTTTAATTTTAGCTATTTGAAAGCTACTCTGAAAATAATTTTATCTGGTTAAAGAAGTTTTGTCACCTTAGAGCACTGATTCAGGAACTTTTTTCCCAGCACTTTTTTTTTTTTTTTAAAGATTTTTATTTATTTGAGAGAGAGAGAGAGAGAAAGCACAGAGGGAGAGAGAGGAGAAGCAGATTCCCCACTGAGCAGGGAGCTCAATGCGGGGCTCTATCCCAGGACCCCCGGTATCATGACATGAATTGAAGGTAGACACTTAACTAACTGAGCCACCCAGGCGCCCCCAGCATTTTTGAATGATGTGAGAGACTCCCCTTAAAAATTATGTCTCTTGAGGGCAGTGATTCTTGGATCTGTGCAGAGAATAGGGAATAGGGGGAGTGGAAATGAGAAGCGGATGAGGTAAACACTTTGAAAAAGCTCTCCATTCTATTTATTCTGTGCTATTTGAAACTCATTGTCTTAATACTTTTGGTTCACAAATAATTATCAAGTGCTTATATTCAAGGCATTGTGCACTAGGCATAGTATCAGGAAGGAGGGCTTAAAATTCAACTTCAAGGGCAGCCCTGGTGGCACAGCGGTTTAGCGCCGCCTGCAGCCCTGGGTGTGGATTCTGGAGACCCAGGGTCGAGTCCAATGTCAGGCTCCCTGCATGGAGCCTGCTTCTCCTTCTGCCTGTGTCTCTGCCTCTCTCTCTCTTTCTCTGTGTCTCTTATGAATAAATAGATAAAATCTTTAAAAAAAAATTCAACTTCAGTTAATATTGCTAGTTTTGTTAGTCATGTTAATAGCATCATGGTTATGTTAGGGGAACACATATGAGGTATTTATAAATAAGATGATACCTGGGTTTTGTTTTAAAATACACACCAGCCAAAAACAGGATTGGGGGTAAAAAAAAATTAAACAAGGGGCCCCTGGGTGGCTCAGTTGGTTGAGCATTTGCTCTTTGCTTGGGTCATGGTCCAGGGGTCCTGGGATGAAGTCCCACATTAGGTTTCCTGCTCAGCAGGGAGTCTGCTTCTCCCTCTCCCCCTCCCCTTGCTCATTCTTGTGCACTCTCTCTCTCTCTCTGAAATGAATAAATAGGGGATCCCTGGGTGGCTCAGCAGTTTGGTGCCTGCCTTTGGCCCAGGGCATGATCCTGAAGTCCCAAGATCGAGTCCCACATCAGGCTCCCTGTGTGGAGCCTGCTTCTCCCTCTGTCTATGTCTCTGCCTCTCTCTCTCTCTCTCTCTGTGTCTCTCATGAATAAATAAATAAAATCTTAAAAAAAATGAAATGAATAAATAATCTTTTAAAAACTTAACTGTCAGAGCATTGACAATCATTGAAGATAGGTGATAGATTAATGGTAATTTATTATACTCTTTATGTTTTTGCATATTTCTTGAAATTTCATGATAAAGGTTTTTATTTTTATGTTTATTTTTTAAAGATTTATTTATTCATGATAGACATATATGTAGAGAGAGAGAGGCAGAGACACAGGAGGAGGGGTAAGCAGGCCCGTGCCGGGAGCCTGACATGGGACTCGATCCTGGGACTCCAGGATCGTGCCCTGGGCCAAAGGCAGACGCGAAACCACTGAGCCACCCAGGATCCCCCATGATAAAGGTTTTTAAAATTAACTTCCTTTTTTCTTTTTTCAATTATTATTATTATTTTTTTAAGATTTTACGTATTTATTCATGAGACACACACACACAGAGGCAGAGACACAGGCAGAGGGAAAAGCAGGTTCCATGCAGGGAGCCCGATGTGAGACTCCATCCTGGGATTCCAGGGTCATGACCTGAGCTGAAGGCAGACTCTCAACCGCTGAGCCACCCAGGTGGGCGTCCCAACTTCCTTTTTTTCTTAGCTTTTAAGAGAATTTTTAAAAATTACCTTTTTATTTTTTATTTTTTGTTTTTTTAAAGATTTATTTATTTATTTTAGGGAAAGAGCTCATGAGAGTGGGGAAGAGGTAGAGAGAGAGAGAATCCTCAGACTCCCTGCTGAGCATTGATTCTGAGCAGGGCTTGTTCCATGACCCATCACATCATGACCCAAGCTGAAACCAAGAGCCACCCTGACACTCCCCTCCCTTTTTTCTCATTTTTTTTTTAAATTTTTATTTATTTATGATAGTCACAGAGAGAGAGAGAGAGGCAGAGACATAGGCAGAGGGAGAAGCAGGCTCCATGCACCGGGAGCCCGACGTGGGATTCGATCCTGGGTCTCCAGGATCGCACCCTGGGCCAAAGGCAGGCACTAAACCGCTGCGCCACCCAGGGATCCCTTTCTCATTTTTTAAATAGAGTTGGTCTCTGTAGTTTGAGGCTAGATATGGATTAGTCTGTTCTACTGTGGGGTGGAGTCACTAGTAGTTATAAGAACATAGTTATTTTTATTGGTTTTCTGAAAATAAGGTGCTTATTTGATTCATATTAAAATGAAAAGTTTAGTATTTGAATGCCTCAGTGCTTTTTTGTTTGTTTATCCTTTGTAGTTGAAGCAGCTGGAGGAAAGGCCTTGCCATGTTCTGTTGATGTGAGAGATGAACAGCAAATCAGTAATGCAGTGGAGAAAGCAGTGGAGCGATTTGGAGGTAGTGCCTTAATTCTGAAATAATTATTGAATATTGTAACTATACATTTTAAAAAATTGTCTTAATCTCCTTAGTCTTTGGAGTATAACCAGGTAATGAGTATTTGCTTATGTAGAGATGCAGCTTAAAACCATCTGATGACTTTGTTGTTGATAAAAATTATTTTGAATAATATAACACATCTATCATTCAAAATAAGGTTAGGCCCTTGACAATAATATATCTAACCAACTAGTTTGGTTAGATCACATCCTCTTGCCTCTCTTTAATTAATGTAACCATCATTTGATAACTTTCTGAGATTTATTGGATAAAGTGTAGATAACCTACTGGCATTCAAGATATTTTATGTTCTGATCTCAACACTTTTTGGTCCCCTTTTTTTTCTCTGCCCCTATATAAACACTTTATTCTTCCCCAAATAGTTTACTTCCTTATCCTTGCCTTGAAGTTTTTGCCTCTTAACTTTTTCTCTTCTCCATCCTGAGTCTTCTTTAGTGCCCATCTCTGCATCTCCAGTCCTACCTGAAATGTTCCCTTCTCTATCTTTTGAAATCCCAGCTTTCTGTGGTTAAATCTCATCTCCTTCATGAAGCCGATTTCCTCACCATGCCAACTAATCAGAAGTGTATTTTTCTTTCTCTGAATTCCTAAAACATGCCTTTGATCCTTGTACTATTTTATTTTTTTAAAAGATTTGTTTTATTTTACAGAGGGGGAGGGGCAGAGAGAGAGAGAGAGAAAATCTCAGACTCCCCACTGAGGGTGGAGCCTAACATGGGGTTTGATCTCACAACCCTGAGATCCTGGCCTGAGCTAAAATCAAAAGTAGGATGCTTGGCTGACTGAGCCACCCAGGCGCCCCTGTTAAACTACTTTAGATCTTAGTATTTTTTGTCCTCAATTAGTTCATAAACTTTTACAAGGCAGGTGTTGGGGGTTGAGCTAAAGCTTTAATGGTATTATAGCAAGGTACCTGGCTGTGTCCAAATCCTGCCCAAACTATTGCCACTCTTCCCTGTTCCTCCCATAATATTGCAGAGACTATATGTATGTACATGTGGAAGATAGTGACCAGTGGGGAAAAGAGATATTTTATTGTTAGCATGGCTTGTACTTATAATCTTTGGTGCAGAATGCTGTGTTATAAATGACTGGGAAAAATAAATGAATGAATGAATGAATGAATGAATGAATGAATGAATGAATGAATGACTGGAGCACAGAGTTTTGCCTCAGGTGGGGCCACTATCTTTAAATCCAAAGTCTCAGAGTGCCTGGGTGGCTCAGGTGGGCTCAGGTCAAGCCCCATATTGGTTCCTGGCTCAGTGGTTCCTCCCTCTTTTTGTGCCCCCTCCCTCCGCCACCCCCCCTTCTGCAAGTATGTGCAGGTGTTTCTCTGTCTCTCAAATAAATAAAAATCTTTAAAAAAAAATCCAAAGTCTTACCCCTAGCTGACAAAGTAATGTGAATGCCCATGTGAGAAGAGGAGAGAGAATGTAAAATTGCTTTTTTCTTACTGATGGGACCACAAGTGTGGAAGAGAAAGGAGAGGAAGCCACATACATGTGCAGGACCTTTTATCTAAAATGTCTTCACCTGCTAGTAAAAGTGACCAATTAGTGTTAATTAAGATTTGACCTTATTTAAACATTTCTAGGGAAGAATTAAGGGAGAAAGAAGATGGGGTAGATAGGGGCTTTACCTTTCTCTATAATCATTCAGTGTTATTTTTTTCTGTTGATCCATTGTGTGCATCAACTGAGGGTAAGTTTATCCTTCCAGGAGAATGAGATCATCAGTTATGGGGGAAGGGGCTGCCACCACCTTTGTCTAAGCCCTACTATCCTTCCTTCTGTCCTATAATTCTGGAGAATGTGAGCAGTCCAAATATTGTCAGGATTGTCCCAAGAAACCTCTGAATTGGGTCAAGACAGGACATAAAAGATACTCAAAAAAGTTATACAGGCCTAGAATTCACCCCCTGTTTGACTTCCCATCTTTTTTTTTTTTTTTTTCTTTCTTCAGTCTTTATTTTATTTTATTTTTTTTTTTACCAAATGCTGCCTTTTTTTTTTTTTATTGGTGTTCAATTTACTAACATACAGAATAACACCCAGTGCCTGTCACCCATTCACTCCCACCCCCCGCCCTCCTCCCCTTCTACCACCCCTAGTTCGTTTCCCAGAGTTAGCAGTCTTTACGTTCTGTCTCCCTTTCTGATATTTCCCACACATTTCTTCTCCCTTCCCTTATATTCCCCAAATGAATGAGAACATATAATGTTTGTCCTTCTCCGACTGACTTACTTCACTCAGCTGACTTCCCATCTTGAATTCTATTCTTGATAACTCTGTCTATCCTGGGTCACCAGAAAGTTATACATTATATAGTACATGATGGCAAAGCCGAGTAACATGCTAGAGTGTCCAAATGGAAAGTACCTCCACTTGCCAGTATTGGGCTCTTACAGAGAAATTGAAGTCTCAAAAATTATTATTTTTTAAAGATTTTATTTATTTATTCACAAGAAACAGAGAGAGAGGCAGAGACATAGGTAGACAGAGAAGTAGGCTCCATGCAGGGAGCCCAGTGTGGGACTCGATCCTGGGACTCCAGATCACGCCCTGGGCCGAAGGCAGGTGCTAAACTGCTGAGCCACCCAGGCGTCCTGAAATCTCAAAAATTAATTTCTTCTTGTTAGCACAGAGAACTTAAGGACCCAAATTGAAATATCTTGGAAGAATTAAAGCCCAGAAATTTCTGCTTTCCAATTTTCTTTCTCTGTTTTATCCCAGCCAAAGAGCTTTCATTCAGAAACATGGGTAGTCTGGATTTAAAAATTATTTTCACAGGTCTTTGCTACTTGGGAAGGCAACTTTCATTATGTTCATTCTAAAGAGTTGGTAGTCACAGGATTTAGAACTCATCTCAGATATACAGGTGATTTACTTGAGTTTTGTTATAACAAAGCTGTACAATGTAATATAGTTGGTTGAATCCAAAGTTATTCGAAGGACACATTTTTTTTTTTTTAATTTTTATTTATTTATGATAGTCACACAGAGAGAGAGAGAGAGAGAGAGAGAGGCAGAGACATAGGCAGAAGGAGAAGCAGGCTCCATGCACCGGGAGCCCGACGTGGGATTCGATCCCGGGTTTCCAGGATTGTGCCCTGGGCCAAAGGCAGGCGCCAAACCGCTGCGCCACCCAGGGATCCCCGAAGGACACATTTTAAAATATTAGCAACACAGACTTTATACAAAAGAATATAGAAATTGGGGACTGAAAATGTGATGAAGATTTTAAAATACTACATATGAAGAAAGGGTGCTTATGACTAAAATGTTATAGTGAGTATAACAGCCTTATTTATACGATTATCTACATATTGTGAGAGAGAGGCATGGCAAAGTTAAGGGGATAACAAAAAATGTTTATTGCAATGGTGTAACCCCAGCAGAAGTTGTCATATTTTTATTTGATGGAATATTAAATGCTATTTATTTATTTATTTATTTTAAATATTTTATTTATTAGAGACAGAGAGAGAGAGGGGCAGAGATACAGGCAGAGGGAGAAGCAAGCTCCATGCAGGGAGCCTGATGTGGACTCCATTCCAGGTCTCCAGGATCATGCCCTGGGCTGAAGGCGGCGCTAAACTGCTAAGCCACCCGGCTGCCCTTAAGTGCCCTTTAAAAAGAATTATGAATCATGTAGAAATAGAAGTGTTTAAGATACTTTTGTATTTTTACTATATTCATTTAACATTTTTTAACAAAACTTGTAACCAAACTTTTAAACAAAATATGTTACATATAGAGAGACTGTAACAGAATATGCATAAATAATGATTCTAGATTAATTTTATTTTGTGTATGAATTACTTAAACTTTGATGATTTGCCTAGAATTGAAAATTCACTCTAGGTCTTTTCTCTTTTCCCAGTTCCCAAGGCCAGGAAGGACCCCTTTTATTTAAATAAGGGTCTTAGAGAGAAGGGAGACCTTGGAAGTAAGCTTGGAAGGAGAGAAGGCCTTGGAAAGATGCTAGGGAGGAGGGAAGGTTTTAAGGCAATTAACTTAAGGTTCTTGGAGGCAAGGAGGGAAGACCAGAAGGTAAGAGAACAAATAGAAATGGAAGCTACAAACTACCAAGGATTAATCCTCCTCGTATTTTCACATGGAGTTCTGGTAGTTGGCTTTCTCCATTTTGTTAGTGAAAATCATCAGGTCTTGCATTGGTGGGTTAGTCTTATTATCTAAAAGAAGTATTTGCGAACCAGCTTAGGGTTCAACTATATAGAATAAATGTTCTTCTGTTATAAAATTTAAATTATGTTAACAGGAAATGTATTATTTGAAAACAGGAATTGATATTTTGGTGAATAATGCCAGTGCTATTAGCTTGACCAATACATTGGAAACACCTACGAAGAGAGTCGATTTGATGATGAATGTCAACACCAGAGGCACCTATCTGACGTAAGTTAGAGTGGTTGGGGAGAACCTTATAGTGTGTTCTCAGAGCACTAGTTGTAAACAGATTTGCACCAGAATAATAATACAGCTTAAAACCTAGTCATTTATGGAGCACCTGGATGGTAAGGTCGGTTAAGTGTTTCCGCTCAGGTCCTGATCTCAGGGTCATGAGATCAAGCCCCATATGATGGGCTCTGTGCTCAGCATGGAGACTGATTCAGACTCTCACTTCTTCTCCCTCTACTCCTCCCTGCTGGGTACGCAAGCTCATGCTCTCACACATACATGCATTCTCTCTCTCAAATAAATAAATATTTAAAAATAAATGAATGAATGAATAAAACCTAGTCAGTTATTATAAAGGACTAAAAGTGCTCTAAATCAGTAAATAGTATTTTATTTTGTTTTTAAGATTTTTAAAAAATTTATACATTAGAGAGCGAGAGCATGTGTGCACAGCAGGGGGGGTTGGGAGCGAGGGAGAAGCAGACTCCCTGCTGAGCAGGGAGCCGATTGTGGGGCTCCATTCCAGGACCCAGGGATTATGACATAAGCTGAAGGCAGATGCTTAACCAACTGAGCCACTCAGGTGCCCCAGTAAATGGTATTTTAAGTAGTTTGATTCAGAGGCACCTAGGTGGATCAGTGGTTGAGCATCTCTCTGCATTTGGCTCAGGTTGTGATCCCGGGGTCCTGGGATCGAGTCCCACATCAGGCTTCCCATGGGGAGCCTGCTTCTCCCTCTGTCTATGTCTCTGCCTGTCTTTTTGTATCTCTCATGAATAAATAAATAAAATCTTAAAATAAATAAATAGTTTTATTCAGAGTCCCTTTTCTCTATGAATTTAATAAAGCCTATAGCTCAAGCATTTTCAAACATTTGCATGAATCAATATATACATACATAACAACTCTTCTGATTATTCAAATCAGCAGTAGTCTTTCCTTCCTCTGAAAAACACTGGTTGTAGTTATGTAAATAACAGGAACCTCATTATGAATCACATTTTTTTTTCATTTTTACTATTTTTAATTTTAATTCCTGTATAGTTAACATATAGTATTATGTTAGTTTCAAGTGTTTGTGAATCATATTTTAATGTAACAAAAGGCTAATGCTGTCTTCAGGAATATCAGGAAATAGAGAATACAGAATGAGACCAAATGTAGTCTCAATCTGTTCTGGATTGATCAGACAATCTAGTTGTTTTGTTTGTTTGTTTGTTTGTTTGTTTGTTTGTTTGTTAAGATTTTATTTATTCATGAGAGACAGAGGGAGAGAGGCAGAGGGAGAAGGAGAAGCAGGCTCCGCGCTGAGCAGGGAGCTCCATGCCGGGCTCATCCCAGGACCCCAGAATTGTGACCTGAGCTAAAGACAGATGCTTAACTGACTGAGCCACCCACATGCCTCCAGACAGCCCACTCTTTTTTGTCCATTTAAAAAATTTTTGTTTTAAGATTTTATTTATTTATTCATAGAGACAGAGAGAGAGAGGGAGAGACACAGGCAGAGGGAGAAGCAGGCTCTACGCAGGAAGCCCAGCATGGGATTCCATTTTCGGGTCTCCAGGATCACGGTCTGAGCTGAAGATGGCGCTAAACCGCTGAGCCACCTGGGCTGCCCCTTTTTTGTCCATTTTTTATCTGTTTATTTACCCTCAGGTTCTGTCATTTTTTTCATGTGGATGTAAGGAAAGATTAGCATAGAACTTGTTTGTCTGCTTTGTATGTATCTTCTATGTATTTGCTTCACATGTATACATAGAATCGGTGGTTGAAGGACCTTGGGCTTTGGAGTTAGACTCCTTTGAGTATGTGTTATCTATGACTTTGTGCAGGTAACTTCTTGCAGATTCTGTTTCCTCATTTGTTAAAATGGGATGATGAAGTAAGTCATAGGGTTGGCCATGAGGATTAAATGTAAACTTTGTTGTTAGTCTGAAAATCTATTTTGTTGGGTCTGCAAAACTGGGCCCTCACAATGTGAAACAATGTGTTTTTACTAGCTCCTTTATTAGTTCAGAATTTTATTAGTTGCCCATATGAAAATGATCAGATTTACACAAAAATCTGGAATTGTGGCTTTCTTGAAATGTTGGAAAACCTGGCTGCTGCAGCACACCCACGTGGCAGCAGTTAGCTGCTATAGCTGAGTGGCAGAGTATCAACTGCCTCATTACAGGCATTAGCATTAATTAGCCTTTTGTTATGTTACAGTGTGATTAATAGACACCTGAAGCTAAGGACAGACCATTTTCATCTTGTGTGCTTGTCCTTCTGTTTTTCTTAAAGAGGGAAGTAAAATATTTCTCATACCCATGTGTCTGTCTGAAGTGAGAAAATGAGACATATGCCAAGAGGGCCATATGTTCAAGTAAAATGAGTGAGAGCTTACTTCTTTATAGATGTGGGGCATATTTTTATAAATTCGTTATGTAAAGTATATATCGTTTTTGAATGGAAACCACAGTGAATCAAACCACAGTTAAGAACTATGGCAAACATACAGAAAAGATTGTGGTGAAAAACTTAAGTAGAAAAAGGACTAACACTTCAATAGGATTTGTGTTTATTTTCAAATAAAATAAGCAGTGCTGCTCTGTGATGCAGTCATGTGTTACATGAAGAAATTGTCTGGGCCTCAAAATCTTTTACAGATGGTAACTTTGTGAAAGAATTTTGATTAAATATAAACACTCATTTAGACAAGCATTTAAAAATATAAACCTAACCTAACTGTTGCTCAGCATGTTGAATTAAGGCTTAGAAGGACATGATTTGTGAAAGTTAAATCATTTGAGGTAATTTCGATTTTAAATGATGGAGCCACAGATCTAAATATTCTACTCACCAAGTTTTATTTATTTAAGGTATCGGCAGAATTTTGATGTGATTAAAAACACTTTTAGGCTAGTATTCATGACATGAGCATAGAAGTGACTTCTTAAATGTTGAGAAATGTCTTAGGATGTTTAATGTAGGGGATCCCTGGGTGGCGCAGCGGTTTGGCGCCTGCCTTTGGCCCAGGGCGCGATCCTGGAGACCCGGGATCGAATCCCACGTCGGGCTCCCGGTGCATGGAGCCTGCTTCTCCCTCTGCCTGTGTCTCTGCCTCTCTCTCTCTCTCTCTCTCTGTGTGTGACTATCATAAATAAAAAATTTATTTATTTTTTTTTTTTTAAAGATTTATTTATTTATGATAGACATAGAGAGAGAGAGAGGCAGAGACACAGGCAGAGGGAGAAGCAGGCTCCATGCACCGGGAGCCCGACGTGGGATTCGATCCCGGGTCTCCAGGATCGCGCCCTGGGCCAAAGGCAGGCGCCAAACCGCTGCGCCACCCAGGGATCCCCATAAATAAAAAATTTAAAAAAAGGATGTTTAATGTAGATTTGTCAAAATTGTGGTAACATAACTATAGACAGCGCTATTGCAATGGTCAGTGTTAACTTTAAGCTCTAATGGTCAGTGTTAGCTTTAAACTTACTAAACTAATGTAGAAATGTTTCACAGAGATGCAGAAATAATTTTGTTCATCATATTGTTCATTGGGAATTGCTCTTAATAAAAAGTTAAAAATGGACTATGTTATGAATTTTAAGGACTAAATGCATTTCTTTGGTTTGAACCACAGTTAAATGCTTTACTGATATGGACTACAAACATGATCATCTGCTCTGTTATAAGATTATGTGGCTATGATATATTGTTGAAGAGATTTTAGTTTTAATTTGAAAGAAATCAACTCTCTTTTGTCACCCATGAGAGAATTCCCAACTCAATTCCCATACAAAGATTGGATCAAAGACTTAGCTTTTTCAGTTGACATTATGACTAACATAAACACAAATGTCTGATTCTCATTGCTCATTCCTTGTGAAATTCTGTCTTTGGAAAGCCTGTTTGGCAAGAACAACCTGGCCCCTTTCCTGTACCATGATCGTTTTCCAAGAATGAAACTGATGGCTTAAACTACATTTCTGCAGTTGTCAGGTTTGAAGGTTCAGTTCAAAACAAAGCAAAAAAAAAAAAAAAACCCTGATTTCAGACTATGAGCAAATGAACTAACCTTGTTCAGGTACCTTTCTCAATGAATACTGCTTGTGTAGTTGGAGAATTATAGATGGAACATATAAGCCATAGGGCATTCATGTACTAAAAACTAAATATGAGTACATTGAAGTAGCAGATCTACAAATATCTCTGGAGTAGTTACCCTAAAATAAAATTCTTTTTAAAAGCAAAAATTCTATTCATTGTTGAAAGTTCCTATATTTAGGAACAGTTTTGTTTTGTTTTTTTTTTTTTAATTTTAGGAGTTTTTTTTTTTAAGATTTTATTTATTTATTCATGAGAGATGCAGAGAGAGAGAGACAGAGAGGCAGAGACACAGGCAGAGGGAGAAGCAGTCTCCACACAGGGAGCCCAATGCAGGACTTGATCCCAGGTCTCCAGGATCACACTCTGGGCTGAAGGCGGCGCTAAACCACTGAGCCATAAGGGCTGCCCCCTGTTGTTGTTTTTAAAGTAGGCTCACACCCAACATGGGGCTTGAACTCATGACCCTGAGTTCAAGAGTCACATGCTCTACCAACTGACACAGCCAGTTACCCCGGAACTAAATATTTTTCCCAGTTAAAGGCATATTGCAATGCCAAAAGAAAGACCTGCTGTTGACCTTTGGATCAAAGAAAAAGTGGCCAGTTTTTGGTTTCTATGTGAAAGTTCTAAGGTATTAAAGAGTAAATTGAGGGGCGTCTGCCCTTGGGCTCTGCTCATGCTGTCTCTGAAATAAATAAATAAGTAAATACATACATACCTTTAAAAATAAAAGAAAATTGATAAACATTTTGTTTTTATTTGGTGATACCCATATATTCATGGAGGGAAGCATAGATTGTTTTCTCAGGCAAGCTTGAGGAGTACCGTCAGGGAGAGCATGGGGGAAAGGCCCAAAGAACTGACCTTTTGGGAGGTTTCAGCAAGGATCTAGAGCTATTTCCTGATTCCTGGCACCCGGGGCCCTGTGACTTGTGTCACAGGTTTAGAGAAACAGGGTTGGAAGGCAGAGATGAGGTAGAAGGCAAACCCTTAGTTTGTGTTTTTAAGTTTTAATTAAATACAGAACCTCTAGTGTTATATGTGTTTGTATCGTGTTAAATACTTAACAGAAATTCAGTAATAAACTTTAATTGTATTTCTGAACAGTTTTTTTTTCCTGTACCCAGCTCACTTTATTCATTTACTCAAATGTCCCATAGGCATTTGAGCTTGTAACTCTAATTAAGTAAAATAATTATGTAATAGAAATAAGTGCAGTGCCTAGCCCACAGTAAATTTTCAGTAAGTTTAACTATTTAGCTGAAACTATTAGTATTTAAGTGTGGTGCTAATGGTCTTTAAAATGTAAAATTGGCCATGATGCTATTAAAAATGCAGCTGACTTAGGATTAGTAATGCTGAGGGTCAGGCAGGCAGAGTGCAGGTAGGAAGGTTTTGTCAGATAGATCAAAGAAGAAGCCCATGTTTATAATGTAAATGAAATGAGCTTTTTCCTTGGATGTAAAATGTAGTCATGGTCTTTTTGCCTGGAATAGATTTGATTTTTCCTGTTGAAATTTTGAGGTGCAGCTTCATTGTTTTAATGAATGTCAGCTGTAATAATGTTTGCCTCTCCCCAGCTCACCCCATGAAAGTGAAACACTTTTGGAAAGAAAAAACAATATATATAAAACCCTTTAGTGATGTTGATTGTATTTGGTTTCTAGACCTGAAAAGACCTTGCAGATGGTAGTAAGAATGTTGTACATTAGTTAATAAAAAAACTGACAGGAGAAGAATCAACTAGTTCAAAGTCCTAGAAATAGGGGATCCCTGGGTGGCGCAGCGGTTTAGTGCCTGCCTTTGGCCCAGGGCGCGATCCTGGAGACCCGGGATCGAGTCCCACGTCAGGCTCCCGGTGCATGGAGCTTGCTTCTCCCTCTGCCTGTATCTCTGCCTCTCTCTCTCTCACTGTGTGCCTATCATGAATTAAAAAAAAAAAAAAAAAAAAAAGTCCTAGAAATAATTGAATGTGAAATAAAACTAAAAGCTAGTATTTTTTTCCTTTTTTTCTCTTTCTACTTCAAATACTTTAAAGCTATACAATTTTTAAGGTACAATATGCTCTAGTTTAATAACACAGTGTAGTTTAATCATTAATAAATTAAAAATAGGGGATCCCTGGGTGGCTCAGTGGTTTGGCACCTGCCTTTGGCCCAGGGCGTGATCCTGGAGTCCCGGGATCGAGTCCCACGTCGGGCTCCCGGCATGGAGCCTGCTTCTCCCTCCTCCTGTGTCTCTGTCTCTGTCTCTGTCTCTCTCTCTCTCTCTCTCTATCATAAATAAATAAAATCTTTTAAAAAATTAATTAATTAATTAATTAAAAATATTGAACCTGAGTTTTAAAAAAAATTAATTGCCTGCTATTTTGAACAGTTTCTTAAACATAAAAGCTAAGTTTTTTTTAAGATTTTCTTTTTTTTTTTTTTAAGATTTTATTTTTATTTATTTATTTATGAGAGCCAGAGAGAGAGAGAGAGAGAGGCAGAGACAAGGCAGAGGGAGAGGCAGGCTCCATGCTGAGAGCCCGATGTGGGACTTGATCCCCGGTCTCCAGGATCACGCCCTGGGCCGAAGGCGGGCGCCAAACCACTGCGCCACCCAGGGACCCCAAAAGCTAAGTTTTTATATGCAGTATGCCCGAAGGCATACTGTATTGCATATTGGTACAAATTAAATTTGGGAATGTATTAGGAGTTGTGTTATTAAATTACAGTCCCATCATAGTAGGAATACCAACCACACCTACTAAGATGAGATAAGCCAGCATATGTAATACTAATAATAGTAGTTGTTTATTTCATGTTTAACATATGCACTCTTTTAAATATTTCCTGTTTATCATCTCATTTTAATCCTTTGGTCAGTCCTACATGGTAGCAGGTATTACCAACATTTACTGATGAGAAAACAGAATTAGAATAGAATAGATGTTGCCTAAGATCACCCAATGAAGGGGAAGAAAGAGGATTTGAACCCATAGTACTGCCCATGCTGTTGGCAGGGACATTAACTCACTGAAAATTATAGTGCACATGCACGCACGTATTGGTCTCTTGGGAGGAGAATTGGAAAGATGTAGTTGAAAGTAACCTCAGTTGGATTTAAGGCTAATATGCCAAGGATTTGAGTATTTTTATTCATCAGATCATTTTGTCAGGCCATTAAGCAGAATTTCGAAGAATGAAAATTATTGCTTTTCCTACCTTCATTCTAGAAAAGTAAACACAAAAGTACCCTACAGATTCCTGACCACGTTTAGTTGCTTTGTAGAAGTACTTTAAAACATAATTTTAGGGGCACCTGGGTCGCTCAGTTGGTTAAGCATCTGACTTCTGGTTTTGGCTCTGCTCATGATCTTGGAGTCCTGAGATGGAGCCCCTGCATCAGGCTCTGTGCTCAGCAGGGAGTCTACTTGAGATTCTCCCTCTCCCTCTGCCCTTCCACTCATGCACACTCTCTCTCAAATAAAATCTTTGAAAATAAAAATAGAATATAATTTTGAAGTGGGGAAGTTGTTAGAAAGCTATTAACTTGATGTGTTTTCTTTTGCTTTTAGATCTAAAGCATGCATTCCTTATTTGAAAAAGAGTAAAATTGCTCATATCCTGAATCTCAGCCCACCACTGAACTTAAATCCAATGTGGTTCAAACAGCACTGTGGTAGGTGGTATGTTGAGGGGATGATTTGTTTGGTTAATTTGTTTTGTGTTAAATCAGTGTATCTATAATGTAATCCCATTTTTACATAGCATTCAACATTAAATTTTCTATGCAGAATCAGCACATTGGAAACTAGATTCTTAATCTTTTACCTATAATTTAAAATATTGAGGTCATAACTTACATTCAATAGTATGCACCGATATTAATGGTTAAGTTTGGTAAGTTTTGACAAATGAATATACCTGTATAACCAATACCCAAATCAAGTTACGGATTTCCATCATTCCAGAAAGCTCCCTCAAGTCCCAATGGGTGTGTTTTATTGTATTTAACTTATTCTCCAATGAAATTGGTTAGAAACTATGAAGTACTTTTTCTTTCACCACAAACTAATGATTTGAGGTGAGTATGCATTAAATTGCAAGATTTATATAAAGGTGCCTCCTTTGAAATAGTTACATCAGATATTCCTCCTTTGTACATAATTCACTAAAATTTGGACAGGTAATTGGAATAGAAAGCCACAGGGCAAAACCAGAAGTCCTGTTTTGATTGACTAGGTTAAACAAATTTTCAACTTTTTGTTCTTATTTTTCTAGCAGTATAGCCATAGAAAGTGGTTATCGATACTCCCAAATTAGTTTGTTTGGTTTTTTTTTTTTTTTTTTTTTTTAGTTTCTTAATTAAGTACTATTCTTTGTGGTTTCTTTCAGCTTATACCATTGCTAAGTATGGTATGTCTATGTGTGTGCTTGGGATGGCAGAAGAATTTAAGGGTGAAATTGCAGTCAATGCATTATGGCCTAAAACAGGTATGTACTTAAAAAATTCAGTTACTGGATTCTCGTTTATTGCCCTTGACACTTTTGAGGTACATCTTGGATAGAGGGGAAATAAGTTAAACAAGTTTTAATAGGTTAAACTTTTTTGAGAGAACGAGCTTGTGGGGGCATGCACATAAGCCAGCATGAATGCCTGCATGAGTGTGGTGGGGAGACGGGGGCAGGAGGAGAGGAAGAGAGAATCTTAAGCAGGCTCCTTGCCCAGCAGGGAGCCTGACTTGGGGCTAAATCTCACAACCCTGAGATCATGACCTGGGCAAAATCAAGAACTAGACACTCAACTGACTGTACCACCCAGGTGCCCCCGAAACTCTGTTTTTAAAACTTAGAAGTTGGAGGTGGGTGAAATATGGAAGCAATTGAATTCTGAAGGGCATAAGAAAATAGGGGAAGGAAAAGTATTCTAATAATTTTAAAAGTCTCATCTTGGGGCAACCACAATTCTAGATGGTATGTTTTTTTAAAAATTATATTTTCTGTTGGTGGCTAGGGTATAGAAGTGCTTTTGGATATTAAAGTTATAGACAACTACTATACTTACCTATCTGTTTTATTTTAAATTAAGTTTTTTTATTTTATTTCCAATATAGTTAACATTTATTACATTAGTTTCAGGTGTTCAGTATAGTAACTAAATAGTTTTCTACAGTACTCAGTGCTCATCAAAATAAGTGTTCTCTTGGGGCACCTGTGTGGCTCAGTTGGCAAAGCATCTGCCTTCTGCTCAGGTCATGATCCTGGAGTCCTGGGATCAAGTCCCAAGTCCCTCTGAGCAGGGAGCCAGCTTCTCCCTCTTCTCCCCCTTCTCCCCCACTTGTGCTCCCTGTCACTATCTCTGTCACTCTCAAATAAATAAATAAAATCTTTTTAAAAATTAGATTCGTGTACTCTTAATCTGCTTCACTTTTCACCCATCCCATCACCCAGATCCCCCTTTATTAACAATCAGTTTGTTCTGTATACCTGAAAGTCTGTTTCTTGGGCACTTGGGTTCCTCAGATGGTTAAGCATCTGCCTTGGGCTCAGGTCATGAGCCCAAGGTCCTGGGACCAAGCTCCACATCGAGCTCCCTGCTCAGTGGGGAGTCTGCTTCTCCCTCTCCCTCTCTCTTGTGTTCTGTCAAATAAATAAATAAAATTGGGATGCCTGGGTGGCTCAGCGGTTGGGCGTCTGCCTTCAGCTCAGGGCGTGATCCTGGAATGCCTGGATCAAGTCCTACATGGGGCTCTGTGCACGGAGCCTGCTTCTCTCTCTGCCTATGTCTCTGCCTCTCTCTGCATCTTTTATGAGTAAATAAATAAAATTTTTTAAAAAATCTTTTTTTTTTTTTAAAGAGTGTTTCTTGGTTTGTCTCTTTTTTCCCCATGTTTTACTCATTTGTTTTCTTTAATTCCACTTGAGTGAAATGATATGGTATTTGTCTTTATTTGACTGACTTATTTCACTTAGCATTATATTCTCCAGCTCCATCCATGTGATCAGATATTTTTTCTGCAGTTGGTTATTCAAATCAGGATATAAACAAGTTTAACACAGTACGTCTGTTTGGTATGTTTTTTCACTTATAGTAGTTACACTTTTAATTTTTTTTCCTTGCCACTGATTTCTTGAAAAATCAGGTCATTTATAGAATTTCCAACATTCTGGTTTTCCAGATCTCTTCCCCCTTGTGTCTTTTAACATGTTTCTTTATTGTCTAAGGATGTTTATGTTGTTTATTCCTATTTTTCCTTCTGGAATATTGTTTATTCATTTGTTGCTCAACAGATATTTATTGGACAGTTACCAGGTGGCAGACATTGTGCAAGGCATTGTGGATACTTTTTTAGCCTTTTCAACAAATAGATGACTAGGTTGGTAAGAGTTGGCCATGAAACCCATTTAATCCAGCATTTTATAGTATTAGGAGTACTCTTGAACTGAGTTGTGACATATAACAGTGTGAAACTAACCCAGAGTTCTACTTTAGGGACATTTGAGGGATTTCTTTTTATCTTATTCCCATCTGCTGTCTGTGGGGTGAAGGGGTTTCGTCAGCTTCAAGCAGAAGTTAAAGGGCCAATGACCTGTAGTATTGATGGCAGGGAAATGAGGGGCTGTGGGTGAGAATGTATGGAGCATGGGGGCGTGTTTCTAATGTAACTTTTAGGAGAATATAGCTGTTGCAACCACCTCTGTAGTCCCCACTTTTCTTCTAAGGGCTCCAATAATCAATTTTTTTTTTAAAGATTTTATTTATTCATGAGAGAATAAATAAGAGAGACAGGCAGAGGAAGAAGCAGGCTCCATACAGGGAGCCCGATGTGGGACTTAATCCTGGGACTCCAGAATCACGCCCTGGGCCGAAGGCAGGCGCTTAACTATTGAGCCACCCAGGGATCCCCTCCAAGAATAAATTTTTTTTTTTTTTTAAAGATTTTATTTATTTATTCATGATAGTCACAGAGAGAGAGAGAGGCAGAGACACAGGCAGAGGGAGAAGCAGGCTCCATGCACCGGGAGCCCGATGTGGGATTCGATCCCGGGTCCCCAGGATCGCGCCCTGGGCCAAAGGCAGGCGCCAAACCGCTGCGCCACCCAGGGATCCCTCTCCAAGAATAAATTTTTAAAAATTGTTTTCTTCGGCTATTTGAGATTTCTTTCTTCCCTGGCCCACTGTGGAATTAGAACCATGTTTTATCGCTTTTTCATTTCCTTTATGTTTCCATGGTAGACACAGTTCTTTAAAGATTTTCTGGAGTGATAATCTTTGCAGTGGGGCAAAAGGTGAAAGTGGAAAAGGGCTTCTATGCTGTTTTCCAAAGTACACGTCAAGACTCATTGGCGAGTCATGAAATCAATTTTGTGGATTGTGAAATTGAGTTAGAAGGTAGCAGCCAGAATTTTGTTGTTTTATTTCTAATGGAATAAGATAGAAAATATTAGGGGGCATTGCTGATAGTATTGTTTCATATACAAATGAACATATATTTATTTGTGAGTGTTTATGTAGATATTATGTACTCTTAGTAATATTGGTAAAAAGAATTACTGATTATGGATCACAGTTAAAAACTTTAAAAAGCTCACGCTTTACTGTGCTGTTCTTCTTCAACTTACTTTGCTTCTCTCCCTTCTCAGCCTCCTCCTCCTCCCACTGCACTTTGCTGTTGTCGGTAGTGAGACTCAGGCAGGCAGTTAGAAAGGGAGGTCTCCCAGATACAAAGTCCTAACAATATTTTCCCATTTTTTTGTACCTCTGTTATGTTACTTACTGTTTCTATTCATTCATCTTCCAAACATCTTTATATGCCAGGCACAGTTCTCTGCACTATTTATTCATTATGCTTCCAAGGGTAATTTATTGTTTACCTGAGTATAAGATATTAAGGGGTACTAACATGAATGAAAGTTTACTATTTAGAGTGGTTACCGTCATCTGCACTTAGTCTTTCCCTCCTCAGCTCTACTCCCCTAACCTTTGGGTCTTTGGGATCCTGGGTTAACAAAGTTAGAAACAGCCTAGTCTGACTCTTAAGAATTTTAGATTTTATTCATACAACAGATAATTATTGGACACCTATTATGTGCCAAGCTCTGTTCTAGTTGTTTAATATACATCAGAGAACAAAACAGACAAGCTGTATCCTTTTGGAACTTAGAGTTTAATTGGGAGAGATACAATAGATGGTTAACATAATAGTAAAGTATGTAGACAGTGGTAATCTAATAGAAAAAAATGGAACAAAGTAAGGGGAATTGGGAGTCCCAGGTACTGGAAGGATAGATTGCAGGGTTTTTGTGTTTTTTTTTTTTTTAAAGATTTTATTTATTTATTCATGAGAGACAGAGAGAGAGAGAGGCAGAGACACAGGCAGAGGGAGAAGCAGGCTCCATGCAGGGAGCCCGACGTGGAACTCAGTCCTGGGTCTCCAGGATCAGGCCCTGGGCTGAAGGTGGTGCCAAACCACTGAGCCACCCTGGCTGCCCTGCTGCTGATAGTTCTTATAAGATGGGGACTGACCCCTGGATTTAATAGTCTGTATATCTCCCTCACATAACTTAACAACATTTGTAATTAAACTATTGATTTTATAACCAAATCAATGTCTTTCTTGCTAGAATGATATTTTCTTGAAGGCAGAGACAGTATCTGCTTTGTTCACTTTATTATAGTCACTGTAAACATTCAGTAACTATTTGATGAATTCATGAATGTACAGTAAAATTACCTCCTGCCTAGCTCCAAAATAGACCTTTTGAGCAGAACATTACATGAAAGGGAATGTGGAGGACACTACCAGCATTGACATGAGAAATCAGCTCGCTGCCAGCATCTTTGCTTTAGCTCTGAGATAATCATTTTAGAAGTTTTACTGTACATCTTGGAACCATTGATATTACTTGGGGCCTAGACTTAATGGCATTGTAAATTGAATTTACAGTCCTATTCCTTGAAATACATGACATTATGAATTATGTACAGGATACTTTTGAAAGAGCAAGAGAGGGACACCTGGGTGCCTCAGCGGTTGAGCGTCTGCCTTCGGCTCAGGGTGTGATCTTGGGATCTGGGATTTAGTCCCACATCAGGCTCCCCACAGGGAGCCTGCTACTCCCTCTGCCTGTCTCTGCCCCTCTCTCTCTGTCTCTCATGAATAAATAAATAAATCTTTAAAAAAATAAATAAAAGAACAAGAGGGCCATGTAGTTGTGGTTAAAGGTTATGAAAGGAAAAAAAAAAAAAAGGTTATGAAAGGAGATTTTCTGATAAAGGTAAACAATTGAAATTGAAGGGGATTTTGTAATCTTCAAGAATTGGACAAGGTGTTCCTGGTAGGGGGTGCAACAAAGGCCATGGTATGAGAAAATACTGTGGTGGAACTGTCAAGGAATTTAATACTGGTGTATGTATGTATGATAGATGGGCTGTGGGTTTTTTCCCACTGAACTTGAGCAGTTGTCTGGAATGTTGGGTAGGTGTGAGGTTGAGGGGTGCTGGCTGGGCAGGGGGGTGCTGAATGAGCTAAGCCCCAGGTCTTGATTGCCAAGTTTAGGAGCTTGAATTTTACCTTGTATTCAGGACAGAGCCACGTCAGAATTTTAGAAGCAGGAGAGCAGAGGAAAAATGGAGTGATAGGGTTGCTGATGAGTTTAAGGAGTTTAATTTGGGGCAGCCCGGGTGGCTCAGCTTAGTGTCACCTTCAGCCCAGGGTGTGATCCTGGAGACCCGGGATCGAGTCTCATGTTGGGCTCCCTGCATGGAGCCTGCTTCTCCCTCTGCCTGTGTCTCTGCCTCCCTCTCTGTGTCTCTCATGAATAAATAAATAAAATCTTTAAAAAAAAAAGTTTAATTTGACATCTGAATGGATGGTTTAGAAGATCATAGAGGAGGCAGAAACGCTAGCTAGGATATTGAGTTATTCATGACTGAGACAATGAAAATGGATTTGAGAGGGTGTCCAGGCCTCAGGCTGTTTGTGAGGCCTCTATTTAAAAAAGCATGTTTTCTCTTCCAAGGCTGTGTAGAGCAGCCCTCTCTATGCTTACTGGGACCAGAAATAATCTCCCAACATTATTCCCTTCATGGAAAAGGAGATTTAGGGATCCCTGGGTGGCGCAGCAGTTTGGCGCCTGTCGTTGGCCCAGGGCGCGATCCTGGAGACCCGGGATCGAATCCCATGTCAGGCTCCCGGTGCATGGAGCCTGCTTCTCCCTCTGCCTGTGTCTCTGCCTCTCTCTCTCTGTGTGTGACTATCATAAATAAATAAAAATTAAAAAAAAAAGACTTCTTGCACTTAATGGAATGGACACAGTGTAACCTCTGTGTAACTATAATCAGAACAGTGCCCTAGTCCACTCTTTGTCCTTTCTGGCTTCATGTTCCTTCTGTACACTGGCCACATTTTCCCTTCTGGATTTAGAACTTCTCACCCCATTGAATTCAACACATCCAGAGGAGTCAGAGAACAGGCCTTAGTAGTTTAAATAACAGGAGGCTCTCAAGCCCCAGCTAGGTCAGCTTAAGAAGTATAAAAGTATAACTTTTAGGACTTTTGGGACGCCTAGGTGGCTCAGCAGTTGAGCATCTGCCTTCGGCTCAGGGCGTGATCCTGGAATTCTGGGATCTAGTCCCACATCGGGCTCCCTTTGGGGAGCCTGCTTCTCCCTCTGCCTATGTCTCTCTCTTCTCTCTGTGTCTCTTAGAGATTTTTTAAATCTTAAAAAAAAAGGTATTACTTGTTCTTTTTACAAGACTGACTTCATAGTTTGTGTCAAAATGGAGGGTGAGGTGGGGAGAAGGGAAGTGGGCTGCTATTCAAAATGCCTGCTGCCTCTTACCTCTTGAGTGGTCAGAATGAGTGTGATAGAAGAGGAAAGTACACTTTGAAATAGACCTCACATGGCCTAGGGTGAGGAGCCAGGGAATCCAGCTGTTGATCGCAGAACTGACAGCAGGGAGGAAGATTAAGAGAAGTATCAGAGGGATCCCTGGGTGGCTCAGCGGTTTGGTGCCTGCCTTTGGCCCGGGGAGCGATCCTGGGGTCCCGGGATTGAGTCCTGAGTCGGGCTCCCGGCATGGAGCCTGCTTCTCCCTCTGCCTGTGTCTCTGCCTCTCTCTCTCTCTCTGCCTATCATGAATAAATAAATAAATCTTTAAAAAAAAAGTATCAGAACAGCTGCAGTCCTCTGTCACCTGGACCACATTATAAATAGACGTGGGAACTCAGCTAACCAGGGAGGTCAGGACAATAAGATAATAGCTGGCCTCCATGGTGCTGAAAATCAAAACTAGTTTCCTGTTTTTTTAAGGGACTTGGTTACCAACTTGTTTAAATAGCAGTTTATATATATTTCATTGATCCTGAGATGCCCATGTTTTCACATTTTTACATCTTTGATAGCAGGATGCTCTTACTATTAATGACGTACTGTAGTTTAATTGCAGGTGTTCTTTTTTCTTAGCGGTACACTTTATGATCAATGATATCTTTGGTTCAGGAGTACACAAAGAATATGTGTATGCCTTTGGGGGCTGGCAGGTGTTAAAGAGGTGAGACAAGCTCTCTTTCCAGTGGAGGAGTCAAAGGCAATGCTGATGTTTTAAGTCTGCTATGTACTCTCTATGTTTATGTGAAAGAACATCTTTGGTCAATATTTTTTTTAAGGTTTTATTTATTTATTTGAGAAGAGATGGAGCATGAGGAGAGGCAGAAGAAGAAGGAGAAGCAGACTCCTTGTTGAGCAGGAAGCCTGATGCAGGGCTCTATCCCAGGACCCTGGGATCATGACCTGAGCCAAAGGCAGATGCTTAACCAACTGAGCCACTCAGGTGCCCCTCTTTGGTTGATATTAAGGCTCTTGTTACTGTGTGTTTTGAGCAGCTTGCAATCAGGAGAATCAATTGGAAACTATTAGATACTTCTCCAATTATTTCTTAATAATAATTAAGTTCTAGGGTCATCTTTAGGATTCTTGTGATCCAAGGCATAACAGGTTTCATGAAAATTTTTGCTTATTTTCTTTTCAGAAATTTCATTTGATATATCCTACTGAGAACTTGCTTCTGTTACCAGTTTTAAAACTTATTAGGGCAGCCTACGACATTGCAAAATGTTTCTTGAAAATAACTCTGGCTTATTTCCTGATTTTTGAGCATCTCTGCCTTCTTTGGTATCTTCTGTAGAAAGATTACTGAAGTAAAGATAGGTTGTTTGGGAAAATCATTCATTGTTCTTAAGTTGTGTACATATTTGTACACATGAACATGCAGGAAACATGTATACATCCATGACATATTCTTAATTTAGAGTTTCTAAGAATTCTTATTCATATGGTCTACAGTGAGATTAGAGTATAAACATATGCATACAGTTATAAGATGCACTATATTGACATTTTTTTTTTAATTTTTATTTATTTATGATAGTCACACAGAGAGAGAGAGAGAGAAGCAGAGACATAGGCAGAGGGAGAAGCAGGCTCCATGCACCGGGAGCCCGACATGGGATTCGATCCCAGGTCTCCAGGATCGCGCCCTGGGCCAAAGGCAGGCGCTAAACCGGTGCGCCACCCAGAGATCCCTATATTGACATTTTTTAAAGTTTATTTATTTTAAGTAACCTCTACATCCAATGTGGGGCTTAAACCCATGACCCAGAGCCCAAGAGTCCCATGCTATCCTGGCCAGGCACTTATATTGAATTTTTTTTTAATTGAAATATTTTTAGAAAAATTCTACAGTTAGGGTGCCTGGGTGACTCAGTTGGTTACGTGTCTGACTCTTGATTTCAGCTTGGGTCATGATCTCAGGGTCCGGAGATTAGACCCTGTGTTGGGCTCCGCATTCAGCATGGAGCCTCCTTGGGATTCTCTCTTCCTCTCCTTCCATCCTTCCCCACTGCCTGCATGCTCATTTCTTCGCGGTCTCTCGAAAAGAAAAAAAAATTCTGCAGTTTATGGGAGTGAGATAACTGAAGTCTAAGAATGTTGGTTAATATTGATCATATGACCCTTTAGATTCATGGTGGTTAAGATCCTGGCTCTGAAGTCAAGCTGTTAGGTGTTTGAATTTTAGCTCCTGTAACCTTGGACAGGTTACTTAACTCCTCTGTGTGAGTGCTCTCCTTTGTAAAACAGGAATAATAACAGTACCTACCTCATAGAATTCATTTGGATAACTAATATAGCATATGTAGCAGCATGCCTAGCATAAGATGCACTTGATAAATATTAGCAGCCATTTTTTTTAATTTTTATTTATTTATGATAGTCACACACAGAGAGAGAGAGAGAGAGAGAGAGAGGCAGAGACACAGGCAGAGGGAGAAGCAGGCTCCATGCACCGGGAGCCCGACGTGGGATTCGATCCCGGGTCTCCGGGATCGCACCCTGGGCCAAAGGCAGGCGCCAAACCACTGCGCCACCCAGGGATCCCTAGCAGCCATTTTTTATTGATAAAGTATCACATTAAGAGAGAGACCAGAGCTCTTGAACTATTGGTTAAATAAAAAATTTCTTCCTAGTAAAGGAACTATAGTTAAAAGGTAGGGACTAATTTTCTAACTCGGTGCTTCTAGGATATTCCCCAAGTTAACTGTGCTGTCTTTGAAGTAGGGATGTGTGCTAGAATGTGATCACCATGAAGGTAGGAGCTTTTGTCTGTTCTATCAACTCATTTGTCCCCAATCCCTGCAATAGTGCCTGACTCCATCACTATATGTTGAATAAATGAAAGGAGATCAGTGGCTATAAAAGCTATAAACTTCATCTTGTGGACTGAATTATGTAAATTATTCCATTACGTAATGATTTAAAATGATGGTTTAACAGTGGTATGGAGAGAACTTTTAAATTAATAGAAACTGTGAACTCCTGAGTGGCTCAGTGGTTGAACATTTGCCTTGGGCTCAGGGCGTGATCCCAGGGTCCTGGAATCAAGTCCCACATGAGGCTTCCCTGCAGGGAGCCTGCTTCTCCCTTTGCCTGTGTCTCTGCCTCTTTCTCTGTATCTCTCATGAGCAAATAAAATCTTTAAAAAATTACTAGAAACTGAAACCTAAGGTACATTTAAACAAGCTGATTTCATTGTTTGAAATATAAGCTAAAATATATTTAAGTAAATTGAGATAAGTTACTGTTCACAATTTTGAGTATGTATAATTAATAGTGTACTTTGAAGGGTAGAATTTCAAGTTACCTCATAAAAAAAACATAGAATTTAAAAATTGCACCTAAAACAAGGGGGCACCTGGGTGGCTCAGTTGGTTAAGCAGAGTCTGCCTTCAAATTAGGTCATGATCGCTGGGTCCTGGGATCAAGTACTACATTAGGCTCCTTGCTCAGCAGGAAGTCTGCTTCTCCCTCTGCCCCTCCCCCTCCCCCCTGCTTATGCTTACTTGCTCTCTCAAATAAATAAAGTCTTTAAAAAAAGTTATATGCACCTAAAACAGTAAATATTATATGCACATATTAATAGTAATTATCTCTGAGTAGGGGGATTATAGATAATTTTTAAATACTTCCTTTGCTTCTCGTTATTTTCTGGTATTTCCTGTATTAAAGTAGTACCTGATGGGCAGCCCTGGTGGCGCAGTGGTTTAGCGCCGCCTTCGGCCCAGGGCATGATCCTGGAGACCCGGGATCGAGTCCCACATCAGGCTCCCTGCATGGAGCCTGCCTCTCTCTCTGCCTGTGTCTCTATGATAAATAAATAAAATCTTTAAATAAATAAATAAATAAAATAAAGTAGTACCTGAGCTTAAAAGGGACCACAAAAAAAATCCAGCTAGTATTTATTGAGTGCTTATGATGCATTTGTCATTGCTTTAGCCACTAGGCATACAGTGATGAACAAGAAAAACAAAGACTCTATATTCTTTTTTTAAATAATTTTTTAGTTTTTAATTTAAAAAAAATTTTAAAGATATTATTTGAGAGAGAATGTGAGAGAGAACACAAATAAGGAGGAAGGGCAGAGGGAGAGGCAGAAGCAGAAGTAGACTCCCCGATGAGCAGGGAGCCTGACTCAGGGCTCGATCTCAGGAACCAGAGATCATGACCTGAGCTGAAGGCAGACACTTAACTGACTGAGCCACCCAGGTGCCCCTAGGAAAAAAAAAAAAATTATTAGTTTTTTATTTAAATCAAAGCCTCTATATTCTAATAGAGGGGTGAGACAATAAACTTAGGAAATGAGCTCTATATTTAGAGACAGGAAACCGAGGCCCATAGAGGTTCAAGTGACTTGCCAAAAACCACAACATAGTTGGCCTAACAGTCCTGCTCACCTGACTGACTTCTTGGTGCTTTTTCTGTTATACCTTCTTGGCTTTCTTAACATTCAAGAATCAAATGCAAATTCTAGAGCATTCTAAATCCGAAGTCTAATTGAATTTTGCTGTGAGTCTCACAAAGGCGTTTTGTTTTATGAGGCAGTGTTGTGTAGAGTAAGGATTGTGTGTTTTCTACCCACTTATGTCAGCAGAAAATCCCTTAAGCTCTCTGGACCTTGTTTTCATCACCTGTGAAATAAAGAGATCAGCTGTCTTGTTACTTACACAGTCCTGTTATTTGATTTGGAGTTCTGTATGTGTGTTCTCTCTGCAGCCATCCACACCGCTGCTATGGATATGCTGGGAGGATCTGGTATTGAAAGCCAGTGTAGAAAAGTTGAGATCATTGCTGATGCTGCCTATTCCATTTTTAAAAGGCCAAAAAGTTTTACTGGAAACTTTATTATTGATGAAAATATCTTAAGAGAAGAAGGAATAAAAAATTTTGACATCTATGCAATTAAACCAGGTAATGCTTACAGTTTCTAAAAGTAGTGATGTATTTTTCTACATTGCCTTCAAGAAACACTTACCTGTTTTGTATGCACGTTTGTGTGATTACAAAACTACTATGTTCTTTTAAAAGCCAACCTCCTAATGAAGGGGAAGACCATACTAACTTCAAAAAGAAAGGAAAAATAGAAGTGAATTGAGAGCTTTTTAAGTAATGTACAGATACAGAAGACACATCAGCTAATAGCCATTTCCAGATCTTGAAACTGAAACTGAAAATTGGTTTTTAATGTTGGTCTTAAAATCACAAAGTAAAGACTTTATTCAAAGATGTGGTAATAAGTGATACGAGAGTGAGTCTCCTATGAAAACTTTTTAGGAATATGGACTCTTTCAAATATTTTTCTCTTTAGGGCAGTCTCTTAAGAGCAGCTAGCTTACTGGATGGTGAAGATGAGTGAACAGTCTGCCCTTTGTACAGTCTGCCCTATGATTTGAGAAGTTCTCAGTAGGCCCCCTTGTTCAAAAATCATTCTTCCTCTCTGAAATTGAAGGTGATGATGGTGATAATGAGATCTTTATGTATAAAACATAATCTGTATTAAATGAGACAATATAGCTGTGAGAGATATTTATTTGTGCTGAAGTGTATTTTAAATATTATTCATTAGGTTGCACTTCCGCATATTTATATTTGTGTCCCCCCGTATGTCTCTTCAGTTTAACTGAATTAGATTAAATAGCTCTTTATGGTTTTACAAAGCAGTTGTATGGGGTTTTGTTTTGTTTTTACATTTTATTTATTCACGAGAGACACAGAGAGGCAGAGACATAAGCGGTGGGAGAAGCAGGTTCCCTGCGGGGAGCCTGATGTGGGGACTTGATCCCAGGACCCGGGGATCATGACCTGAGCCAAAGGCAGACAGTCAACCACTGAGCCACCCAGGTGTCCCACAAAGCAATTTAATATACATTATCTATTTGCTCTTCACAGCAATCCTGTGAGGGAAGCAGTATTTTTAGGGATTAAGAGCATGGAGTTTGAGAGAAGATGACCTAGGTTCAGATTCTAGTTCAGCTGCTCACTAGCTGTGTGACTTCAGGCATGTCACCCACTTTCTCTGAGCTTCACTTTCCTTATTCGTCAAGTTAAGGGAATAACAACTTCCACACAGGATGTTTGTAAGAAAAAAATGCAGTAATGTGTATAATGTGCTTGGCACAGTGCCTGGCATATGATACAATCACAGTATCCAGCAGTTAATATTTACAGTAGAAAAACAGGCCCAAAGAAATTAATCTTTGCCTTGGAGCAGTCATCTAATAAGGGACAGAACTTAAACCAGATCCAGGTCTTCTGGGTCCTGGTACAATGTAATTACTACTTTAGGTTTTAAAGACACAGTGTCATTGTGCACAAAGTCTTAAATTTAAGGTTAAAAATCCTATCAAGTGTTGAGAACTTAAGATGGGTATTTTGATAAATGTTAGGATATAACAAAGACCAGTGCATTCCTGCAGTTTTTTTAATATTCTGAGAGGGACAGAGATGGGAAACAAGTCCTTCTCAATGAGGAACCCCCTTCTCCCAGGGGGCCAGGTGAGTCCGGGGCACTCTGGAGAGATGTAGGACAAAAGGGTTGGATAGAATGGATGGTGAGAAGGGGGCACAGCCTCCTGGGAGAGCAGTTGTGAGGCACAACATAATTTGGTTGGATCTTAGAGATGAAATTTGCCATAGTAAAGGAGGATAACTTGGTTATGGGAAAAGTATTTTAGCTTTGTCAAGTAGTTTGACGGTTCTCATGGGAGTCTTTTCCATTGCACTAGGATGATCATTACAATAAAAACATACAATGTTCACTAAACAGGTGTTAAAATCTTAATATATTGGAGTTGTCATAGTAACCTGATTTTTTTTTTTTTTTTGGTCAATTTCCAGGCCATCCCTTGTTACCAGATTTCTTCTTAGATGAACACCCAGATATAATTATCAAGAAAGCGGAATCACGTGGTAGGTATAGACCATATTTTATGTAGGAAAATAAAGATGCTAACTATTTTATTTCTTTCAGAATATTTTTATTTTATTTTATTTATTTATTCATAGAAAGAGAGAGAGAGGCAGAGACACAGGCAGAGGGAGAAGCAGGCTCCATGCAGGGAGCCTGATGTGGGATTCGATCCTGGGTCTCCAGGATCATGCCCTGGACTGAAGGCAGCGCTAAACCACTGAGCTACCCGGGCTGCCCATCTTTCAGAATATTAAATTGGACATTCTTGCCTTATGCTTTTAAGCTATTTTGTAATTTAAACTAGACAAGTAGTAATATATGGTCTTTGTTAATTCAAGCAAAGATTATATTTTCCTTCTACGAGTAAGAAGTTCTTAATACATTCTTTTCATTTGTTTTTTTTAAAAAAGTCTAAAAAGAAAACAAACCCTTTTAAAGGCTTTAGTTCTTTTTCTTGGCACTGTCTTTAGGTATTTCATGTTGATGTGTTATTTTATTTTGAAGAAAAATGTGTCGATCAAAGTACACCAAATATTCTCAGAGTTCATGCTGTATGACTACTTTATGGAAGAAATTAACTTCAGAGGAGGTTTTGGTTTTACCTTATTTTGTTTTTGTAATTTAGGAACAATAGCTTCCTTTAATTGGTCCAGAGTTTACATTTTAGTCCTTGTGTTCTGACTTTATGCCACTAGCTTACTGAAAGATGTCAGAAGACACACTTTAACAAATAGCCATGAGAAGTTCTCTCATGATTTATTAACAAGAATCGCTTCTCCTGGGCTCTTACCTTATTTTTATCTTCTAGACATGGTGACTCTCCTAAGTGATCACAGATTCTTTAGATGGCTACAAGGAAATTTAAGAACAAATTTCCTGTATACTTCTGTAGCAAATTTATAGAACCTTATACCGCAGTGCATTTCAGTGCCAACCTTTTTTCTGGCTTCCTCTTTTCTATCTTTATCTTTTCTTTGTCCACATTTTTGGAGATAGTTTAAAAAACTACTTAAAAATGGCAACTTTGGGGATCCCTGGGTGGCTCAACGGTTTGGCACCTGCCTTCGGCCCAGGGCGTTATCCTGGAGTCCCGGGAACGAGTCCCACATTGGGCTCCCTGCATGGAGCCAGCTTCTCCCTCTGCTTATGTCTCTGCTTCTCTGTCTTTCATGAAGAAATAAAAATCTTTTTTTTTTCTAAAGGCAACTTTTCTATCTAACTTTTCTATAAAAAACTTGAAAAATATACAGCTTATGAAAGTCTAAAAGAGTCTAGACTTCAGGGTAGGTAGGCAAGAGCAAAATGCTGGTTTTTTTTTTTTTTTTTTTTTTTTTTTTTTTTTTGGCTTATCACCCTGATAATGGATCTGCACTCATTTAGATTCCAAATTTAAATTAATAAGAACTACTTATTGATCACATATATTCATTTTGTTTTTCAACAGATATTTATTGAGCACTACTATGTTTCAAACACTATGCTAAGTCCTTTGCATTCACTATCTCATTGAACACTTATGAGCCTACAAGGCAAGTATTATCTTCGTTTTACATCCGAAATCATGCATGTGGCAGAACCAGGATTTAATTTGTAGTTTCTGATTGCAAAGCCCATAGCCATAAACAGTAAACTTAAATTGCTTTTCTAACTCCCAAATACTTAATGTCCTTTAAATTAGCATATTTCCCTGCAGTAATCCAATTTATTAATTTATGATGAAGAGTTGCCATCTCATGGACTAAGTGCGTAGTTGGTATAACAGCCCATTCTCTCCCTTGGGTCATAATGACATAGGGAACAGAATTATAATCAGAAGGTTGTTTCATGACTGTAGAATCAGAATGAGAGAGGTTAGATAAGTAAAATATAAGATACACTTCTATTGAAATTTGATGTTTGTTAGCATCAAATTTTGATAGAAGCAATTTTGCTTGTGGAATCAGAATATATTAGGTGTATTGACTGCATTCCATATATCCATCTCCGCATGAGGGATGCCCTCATCCTTGAGGTCACAATACTCCCATTCCCTTGGCTAAAGCTTCTCTTCCCCATATGCTGCTGGACAGAGCATTTGCTGCTGTAGCTCTTTTCTCTATTCTTCCTTGTTCATGCAATTCTATTCAATAGTTTTTTAGGTACATTAATATATTCACATAGGTAATCATCCAGTATATCTGGCCTGGAATCTAACATCTCTTTCAGGTGATGTTTTTTTTTTAGTCCATATCCACATCCACTGTATGTTGACTTCACACTTTCTCTCTCATCGTGTAATCCCTCCGTCATCAACTGGGGGAATGGCTCACCTTTCAGGTTAATAATCCTATTAACATTTGATTGTACCTTTTCTGGTTATTTGTGCTGTGTATGTTTGTTTTATATAATGTATTTGTAGCTTATGAAGTATATTGTAAACTATGCACATAATTTTAAATGTGTGTCTTTTCTCATATTAAAAACAGTACTATCATTTCTTCATTGATCTCCTCTCCTCCCTGCTCCACCTCATTGCAACACAGGGAGCCCAGGGAGTCCTGTTTGTTCAGTTTATTGTTGTTTTTCTTTATAGTTTTAACTGCTTCTGTTCCAGTTATTTTGGATTCTCCCCAGAAACACTTACTCTTAGCCTAGCTGTCCTTCTCCTTTCCTTTGTATTTGTCACCACCTTTTATTGTTTCTATCTTATTGTTCTTTCCTTCTGCATCCTGGGAGACCTTTCCAAGTTTGTACTGTATATCGCTGATAAGACTTTTGACGGGGTGCCTGCCTGGCTCATTGAGTAAAATGTACAACTCTTGATCTTGAGGTTATGAATTGAAGCCCACGTTGGGTATGGAGTCTACATTGAAAAAAAAAAAAAAAGATCGTTGACACTTTTCATCTCGTCCCTATGGCCTATAGTGTTTCTTTTATTTTTGCTGTCGTACTTTTTGTTTCTCATGTGCTCTATTTCCTTTTTCATTTTTTTCCATTATCTTTTCATCCCAGCCAGTTATATATGACTTTGTGCCCCTGTCTCATAGAGTTTTCATATGGAGGAATTCTTGTGGATTTCATAGTGAATTATTTTTAAAGATGGATTTTTTTTTCTCTTCAATGGTACACTGTTTTTCATAGGCATCAGGTTATCATCCCCCCCCCCCCCCCCCCGTTAAATCATTTCCAGATTGGGAGCTATCTCAAGAGCTAGTACAATCAAATGACAGAGGTGCATGGATTGCTTTTGGCTCCACTCCCTGTCCATCTGGTGGAATTCACTTCCAAAGCTGTAGCTTCTGTTGTAGTACCTGTTAGGCATATAGCTGGTGCCAGTGTGCAGGATTGACATGGGACTTTCTTTTACCTCCTACTGTTTCCTGCATGCCCTGCTCCCAAGGTTCTTCCTCTCCCCATTTTTATCAGTAACCCTTTGGGACTTGTACTTCCTAGGATGAATTACTACAAGGCTCCCCCTACTGTCTGCTCCTCTGATATTTGGGAACTACAAGCTTTGAAATTGGATTTGAAAGATGGAGGTGGGGACACCTGAGTGGCTCAGTGGTTGAGCGTCTGTCTTTGGCTCAGGTGTGATCCCGGGACCTGGGACCCGGTCCCACATGGGGCTCCCTGCAGGGAGCATGCTTCTCCCTCTGCCTGTGTCTCTGCCTCTCTCTCTATCTCTCATGAATAAATAAATAAAATCTTTAAAAAAAAAAAAGAAGAAAGATGGAGGCGTTCTTAAAAGGCCGCATTATAGAACAGCTAGTCTTCTAGCTGATACAAGCCCAGAGTCTGGTCCAGAGGTTTAAAAATATGGAAAGCTGTCTTCTTTGTTTAGGTGAGCAGAGCAATTCTTTCTCTGAGCTCTTTCATGAAGCAAAGCACAGGCAGTCCTATGTTCTTAGGCTGATTCTGTCTACTTTAGAGTTACTGAACATTTCTTCCTAGATTCTGACAGTAGATTGTAAGTCTAAGTGATATTTAGTATTTTGTTCACATGTTCATATTTAAGTGTAAAGTTAGGAGAGGGTATGACAGCGACTGGTTTTTTTTTTTTTTTTTTTTTTTTTTGGTTACTGAAATGCTCTTTCTCATTAAAGCTTACATATTTGTAGTCTATTGACTGTACCTTTCAAGAAAATTACTTTTTTTTAAAGATTTTATTTATTTATTCATGAGAAACACAGAGAGATAGGCAGAGACATGGGCAGAGGGAGAAGCAGGCTCCTTGCAGGGAGCCTGATGCAAGACTAGATCCCCAGACCCTGGGATCAAACCCTGAGCCAAAGGCAGACACTCAACTGCTGAGCCACCCAGGTGTCCCACTACTGACTTGTTTTGTTTTGTTTTTGTTTTTGTTTTTGTTTTTTGGTCTCCTGTAGTTTTATTCTCTTGTGCAAAGTCATTATGCCATGTCTTAATATTCCCAATGATAAATTATGCAATTTACATAAAAGAAACCTTACACTGAAGTTTTTGCTGCAATCTCTTTGGCACCACAGGCTCCTGGGGGACTTACTGATAACCTTTTAAAAAGTTTACTGAGTATAGTTGACACAGAATATTACATTAGTTTTAGGTGTACACATGGTGATTTGACACCTCTATACATTATGCTATGTTCACCACGAGTAGCTACCACGTGTCATCATACAGTGTTATTACAATACCACTGACTATATTCCCTATGTCATAACTTTTATTTTTTTTTTTATGTTGTACCTTTTATCCCTGTGACTTAATCATTCCATAACTGAAAGCCTATACCTCTCACTCTCCTTTACCCTTTCTACCATCCAATTCTTCTGATAACGTTTTGAGCTGTATACTTATGGTCATCATTTATACATATTGTCCCATCAATAAAAAGCAATGCCATGCCAAAGGCAGGGCAGTCGGAGTTGTTTGCCCTGGGTGTAGGCAGTAAAGGGGTACATTATCTGTATGAATTTTAAAATAATAAACTGACTACAAGTTTTTTAAAAAGTGTGTTTCTTCTTTGCTCCGTTGGATCTTGAGGATTTCATCTTTAAGATCTGTTTGGATTTTACCTTGTAAGTAGATAAGGATTTTATCGTTGTTTTTGTTTGTCTCTGGAATCATCATAATGGAAGGTAATTTATACCCAGCAAAATGGGATACTTTTATATTGCTTCTGTTGTATGATGCTTTATGCTATCAATTAGATTTTGTTTAATAACCTTTGATGAGTTATATAGGACAATATGGCTGGGTGTAATTTGAGTTCGAAAGTAAATGGAGATTTAAATTTTAGCCTAAAGCACATATTGGCCTTGGAGTTAATTTAATTAATGAATTGTTCTCACTTGTTTCTGGGGGCAACTGCCAGACTACCCACAAGTGATTCCCGGAGGATAAATATCAAAGGAACAGAGGTTGATAGTGAGAGACAGCTTCATGCTCTGGGAATTGTCTTATGGACTGTAGATCCCCTGGCTCATTATATGCTGGATGGTTATGGCCAGTGGGTTAAGTGGATAACCTCCATTCCCCTAGCCTTCTGTTTCTAGACGGAGGGAGCAGGGAGGGGGCTTTCATGAGGCCGATAGCCTGACCTCCCTTTTCATCCGGTGGGAGGGACACCAATCTGATGAAACTGGAAGAGGAAACGACTTTCTATGGTTTAGAGCCCTGTGAAGGTTTTCTGAGAAGGTTGTCCCTGGTTTTCACACAATCTTTATTTTCAGAGGCATTTCTAAGCCCTGATGGGAGGAGGCAAATTCAATTCAGGAATGAAAGAACTAATTTCAATATAGAGGCAAAGTTATTAGGAAGTCACTTGGCTATTGATTTAAGCTATAATCTCCATTTCAGCTCCACTGATTTCATGGTTTATATTCTGATTTCCCTGATTTTGACTCTAGTGTTTTCTTTTCTCATTTGGTTTTAGAACTCGGAGGGAGTGACAGAGGAATAACTAATTATTACTCCTAAAAGTCTGTTTAAGCCTGTTTTTTTTTGTTTGTTTGTTTTGTGTTTTTTTTTTTTTTAAAAAAAGCCACTATAGTTTAGTAGTGGTTTGGGGTTTTTTAAAACCTAATCTGACAGTAAGCCTTTTATTTGAAGAGTATAAACCATTTACATGTATAATCATAACTGATGTGTTTGGATGTTATCCTATTAATTTGACTTATGCTTTTTGATGTCACCAAATGTATTTAAGGTCATTTTTGTCAAACAAGTCTCATTGGTGGCAAGTCTTTTCTGTTAATTAATTAGTTCTGTGTATAGCCTTACACTGCATAGGCTTTCAAGCCGTTATAACAATAATATTTTACAGATGTTATTCCGGAATTGAAAGAAGAGAAGCCACAGCCACCACCAAAACAACGTTCTGGAGCTGTGGAAGAAACATTTAGAATTGTTAAGGACTCTCTTAGTGATGACATTGTTAAAGCCACTCAAGCAGTTTATCAGTTTGAACTCTCAGGTAAGGATGGTATTTGGTAATTTGGTGCTTTTATGAAACAGAGTAGGCTATTTCCCTTGGAAGAAAATCAGCCTCTAGTAGCAATCACCTTGATAGTTGGATGTATCCAGAACCCTTAACCCTAGAATGTAGACATTCAAGAATAGCAAATAACTGCTGATTTGTATTCTTGAGTACATCTGGACACATGTAATATAAAATCTCATTACATAGACTTCCAGGGTTTTGTTTTTTGTTTTTTGTTTTGTTTGTTTTTGTTTTTCAGAGTTTTATACCTTTATTTGACAATCAGCGATTAGTTCTCATCCACATTAACAGTCTGTAGATTTTTGAAACTGGTGACAGGTACATAGGTAACCAGCGTGTAGAGCTTGTTTGGTGAATCTTCATCCTCATTACATTTTCTGGACAACCGCACACGGATACAGTATGGAACATTCCTTATTCCTTTGGCCCAGACAGCTTTGTTGAGCCTGGTGTCAATGCTCACATCTGGAGTTCCCATCTCCTTCATGGCAAATTTCCGGATCTCTTTGAGTGCCCGAGGGGCACACTTCTTGAAACCCACTCCATGGATACGTTTGTGAATGTTGGTGGTGTATTCTCTGGTCACTACCTCATTGATGGCAGAACGGCCCTTCTTCTTCTCGCCACCCTTCTTTGTGGGAGCCATTCTGCCGGGCCCTAGTTGGAAAGGAAGAGACTTCCAGTGTTAAATAAATTCTTGGCATATGTAGGTGAGAGGAAATGCTATGTAGGAGGGCATATGGATCATGACAGGCAGTGTAATACAGTAATATATCATCATCCACAGCACCTTACCCTTTTTATCTTTGAAATTATTCAAGTCTGTCTGCACGTAGGCAGCGTTTTCAAACCCCTCAATATTTTTCTTCTCAACATTTTTCTTCTCAGCATTTTTCTTCTCAACTCATATTAATGACAGTTTTAAGAATGAACTACTTCAGTCCCACTGAATGCAAACTTTGACATTATCAGTTCTTTTATCCTTTGTCTCCACTGTTTCCCCTCTCCTTCCTTTTTTCACCTTAGAGCCCATGGTCCATTGCTTTAACCACTCTCTTACCTGTATCCTGAATTTCCTGGACCTTTTGTGCTTATGTCACCACTTGTCAGAAGCCTCATCCTGGTTGAATCACACTATCTGGCTGCCCTGCAGTTGCATCCAGGCTGCTCAGTCCTCCTGGGAAAATGGAAAAAAACAGTCATACCACCCAGTGGATCTGTAGCAGTAGAAATTCATCATCACCCTTCTACAGCTGGAATCTGAGTGGTACCTCAGAATTCTGTATTTCTGTGGTCAGCTTACTGCATTTTCCACAGTGACTATTTTAAAGCTTCTCAGTGTTCCACAAATCTCCCATCTCTCCCGTCACCACTTTCCTGCCAGTTTCAGCAGATAACCCCACCTCTTCTTTCACAGTGATCATAGAAACTTGTAGACAAAGTGCTTTAGCTTCCCATCATCTGATATCAAATCAGCCATTATGAGTATCATTCTTTCTTCCTTCCCAGTAGAACAAAGCTCAGCTCTAGATTTATGCATCTCATGCTTTATTGTTCGTACTGATCATCTGGGATCATGCTAAAATGCATAATCTGATTCAGCATGTCTCAGGGTCTGAATTCTGCATTTCTGACAGGACTGCAGTCCACAGATCTCACTTAGAGTGGCAAAGTCCTAGATCTCATTTCCTGTGGCCTCCTCAGGGACTTTTTGCTTTTAATTATGCCCTCTCTCTCACCTGCATATCCTACTCCCCAGTGATATTTTAACATTCTCAAAGTCTATTCCATCTTTAAAACAAAACACAATGCCCCTAACCCAACTTCTACCCCCACCATTCTTCTCCCTTTTAAAAAAAAAGCCAAACTTCTTTTCTTTTCTTTTCTTTTTTTTAAATATTTTTTATTTATTTATTCATGAGAGACACACAGAGTGAGAGAGACAGAGACACAGGCAGAGGGAGAAGCAGCCTCCATGCAGGGAGCCTGACATGGAACTCGATCCCAGGACTCCAGGATCAGGCTCTGGGCTGAAGGCAGCACTAAACCACTGAGCCACCTGGGCTGCCCAGAGCCAAACATGTTTTCATCTACAGTTCACTCTCCTCTCATACCATATTTCTCCATTCTGCTGAATTTGCTGTCACCAAGGTCCTCAGTGACCTATACCATCAGTGGGCCTTTGTCATTACCTTGTCACCTCTCTACAGCATTTTAAGCTGTTGACTGTGCTTGCCTTCTGGGAGAGCTCCCTTCCTTGGCTTCCCTGACAGCAGCTCTCCTTGCTTTCCTCCTCTGTCTGAAATCATCTTTGTCAGTTACAGACTTGCCCTAGGAAACCTCAAATCACTCACCTGGCTTAAGTGGCCATAGGAAATTATTACTTATATATTCTTTTAAGGTTTTATTTATTTATTCATGAGAGACAGAGAGAGGCAGAGACCTAGGCAGAGGGAGAAGCAGGCTCCTCGCAGGGAGCCCAATGCGGTACTCAATCCCAGGACCCCAAGATCACTCCCTGAGCTGAAGGCAGATGCTCAACCGCTGAGCCACCCAGGCATCCCTATGTATCTATATTTCTAGCCTAGTCAGACTTCATTTGACATTTTCACTTGGTTGTCACAAAGATGCCTCAATCTGAACATATCTAAAGCAGTTCCCCATTCCCAGCACCTGCCTCAGACACTCCCTATTCAATCTGCTCTTCTTCAGTAGTCCTCTCAGTACAAAATACATCAGTACTTACCCAATTTCCTGAGCCAAAAACTAGCAAATCATTTTTATTATTTTTTTATTTTAAAGATTTTATTTATTTATTCATGAGAGACACAGAGAGAAAGAGGTAGAGACACAGGCAGAGAGAGAAGCAGGCTCTATGCAGGGAAGCCAATGGTGGGACTCGATCCTGGGACTCCAGGATCACGCCCTGGGCTGAAGGTGGCGCTAAACCGCTGAGCCACCCGGTCTGCCCACAAATCATTTTTAATGCACTCTCCATACATTTCCTCAACATATTCACTTACCCAGGCTTGGGTTTCTGCTTTGAAATTATCTCTCAGGGGCACCTGAGTGGCTTAGATGGTTAAGTGTCTGCCTTTGGCTCAGGTCATGATCTCCAGGTTCTGTGATTGAGCCCCACATTGGGCTCCCTGCTCAGTGGAGGGTTTACCTCTCCCCTCTGCCTGTGCTCTCTCTGTCTCTCTGTCTCACTCAAATGAATAAACTCTTTAAAAAGAAAGAAAGGAAAACAAAACAGAAGAAAGAAATTATCTCTCAAATATACCTACTTTTTCCTATTCTCACTGCTACAATCTTGATTCAGGCACACATCAAGTTCCCAAACTACCCCAGCATCATCCTAACCTGCCTTTTTGCATCATCTCTAGTATATTCTCCATAGCTATTAGGTGATCTATTTAAAATACTAACCTATACCATTCTCCTTCCGTGGCATATCCCTTAGGATGAAGTCAGTGAATCTTTCACATGGCCACTACCCCCTGCCTCTGGACTGCTTCATGAGCTCATCTCATGCCACTCTTCATTCTCTTTCTGCCTTCAGTCCTAAATCACTTTTTTTAGTTCTTCTCAAAATCTAGTAATTCTTACCTGATTTTTAAATCTCACCTTCCACCGGACTTGCCTGACTCCACATTACCCTCCACTTCATCTTGTGTGAGAACCATGATATTGCTGGACCTTCAGCTCCTAGCCCAGTATCTGGCTTGTAAGTACTTGATAAATATCTACTGAATTTGATAGAGGCATGAGGGTCTTAGCCTAGAAAAGAGCATTATGTAAAATTATTTTAATTGTAGCAGCTATTAAGTTTAAGAAGAACAGGGGGGCATTGGGGTGGCCCGGGTGCCCAGCGGTTTAGCGCCTGCCTTGGGCCCAGGGCATGGTCCTGGAGTCCCGGGATTGAGTCCTGTGTCAGGCTCCCAACGTGGAGCCTGTTTTTCCCTCTGCCTGTGTCTCTGCCCCCCTCTCTCTGTGTGTCTCTCATGAATAAATAAAATCTTTAAAAAAAAAAAAAAAAGAACAGGGCTTCTTTGGCTTTTTTTTCTTATATCTTTGCATTTTGCGTAGGTGAAGATGGTGGAACGTGGTTTCTTGATCTTAAAAGCAAAGGTGGGAATGTCGGATATGGAGAGCCCTCCAATCAGGCGGATGTGGTGATGAGTATGTCTACTGATGATTTTGTAAAAATGTTTTCAGGTGAGTTTTCACTTTTATTAATTTACTGATTGTTCAAGAAAAATTTAGTTCTAACTTTATTCCTTTCCAGATAATCAAGACTTGTGTTTACAGCAGTAGAATCTTAGTGGCTCTTGATGTTAAAGAGCACATAGTCTTCAGAAGGTTGTTCTTATTGTTTGGTACCTGATCTTACGGTTCCCTCTCCTGCCCCTTCTACTTCAGCTAACAAGTGGGAAGTAGAAGTCAGGATTTCCTTTTTGCAGGACTCAGAGGCCCATAAGATAATGTTGGGAATAGAGAGATAATTCAGAAGGACTCCTAGGTGGATTTATTTCTACTAGCTGGACTAAGATTGCCTTTCTAATAGGACCTGGGACATAGGAGGTGCTGGACTCAGCTGCACCTCATTTACTGAGAGTAATGTCATGCTTTGATCTTGCTGCAACTGTAATGGGAAACAGAGGCCCTCTCCTGCGGCCCCATGATTCTCCTTTCTGTGGAGTCTCTAGCCAAGAGAATTTTTGCATACTTTTCTATTCTGTCCATATACCCCTAACTGTGCTAGAGAATTTTAAGGATAATTTTTTCTACTTTCTACTCTTAGAACACTACAAATGGTAATTGCGACATGCATTTATTAGAAATGACACTTTAAAGCATTATAATATTTAAAAGTTCACTTAATGATCTATAAATGTTATTCGTTCTTTGTTCTGTTTTAATTTTCATAAATTAAAGAAAACAGTGTGTACTCTGTGTCCTGTAGATCTTACTTTCCAGTTGTAATCTAGGATGTTAGTGGCCTATCTGAGCCAGTCTGTGTTTGTTACTAATGATTGAAGTCTTCAACTTTTCCTTTTTTTTTTTTTTAAAGATTTATTTATTTTAGAGTGAGAGTCCGTGAGTGGGCTGTAGGGGTAGAGGGACAGAATCTTCAACCAGACTCCCCACTGAGTGCAGAGCCCAAAACAGGTCTCCGTGTCACAGCCCTTGAGATCATGACCTGAGCTGAAACCAAGAGCCGGATGCTTAACCGAATTAGCCACCCAAGCACCTGGTTTTTGTTTTGTTTTTGTTTTTTTTTTTTTTACAGTAGTATTAAATAATTCATGGTACAAAATCAGAAAGCATGCTTAAGAAAAAGCAAAATAAAAATACTTCTCTTTTTTTTTTTTAAGATTTATTTATTTTCGGGATCCCTGGGTGGCGCAGCGGTTTGGCGCGGGCCTTTGGCCCAGGGCGCGATCCTGGAGACCCGGGATCGAATCCCACGTCGGGCTCCCGGTGCATGGAGCCTGCTTCTCCCTCTGCCTATGTCTCTGCCTCTCTCTCTCTCTCTCTCTGTGACTATCATAAATAAATAAAAATTAAAAAAAATTAAAAAAAAAAGATTTATTTATTTTCTAAGAGAGAATGAGCGCATGAGCAGCAGGAGGGGCAGAGAGAAACAGAGAGAATCTCTAGCAGACTCCACACTAAGTGCGGAGCCTGACATAGAACTGTATCCCAGGACCCCAAGATCATGACCTGAGCTGAAATCAGGTCATGCCACCTAACTGACTAAGCCACCCAAGCACCCCTAATCAAAATAAAGATACTTCTTTATCACACTACCGAGATATCAACCATCACTTGATTTTGGTGTAGAGTCATATATATTTCTGCGAATATATATACATACACACATATGCTTATAAAAACAGGATTATGGCATTACTATTGTTTGGTAATCTTTTTCACTCACACATTATAACATCTTACAGTGTTAATAGTTAATCTTTCTAGTCATTTCTTTTTAAGATTTTATTTATTCCTATGACAGAGCACAAGCAGGGGGAGTGGTAGGCAGAAGGAAAGAGAGAAGCAGGCTCCCAGTTGAGTAGGGAGCCCAGCATGGGGTCTGATCCCAGGACCTGAGCTGAAGGCTGATGCTCAACTGACTGAGCCACCCAGGCACCCTCTCTAGTCATTTTCAATATTGTCTTTAGTGTGTTAGTATTCCAACAACTCTGGCTTCATAAAACTTAAAGTGCTTTGGACATACTAGATGCTCAGTAAATGTTGGCAAATTCACATTTTATAAATAAGTAATATTTTGAATTTAAAGATCATTTAAAATAAAAATTGTCAATTTCTAAACTGACATAATAATTATAGCTAATATGCATTGTATGATTACTATGAGTTAATACTCCATGTAATGCTTTAAGAGGAAAAAAAAAATTTTTTTAAGATTTATTTATTCATGAGAGACACAGAGAGAGACGGGGGTAGAGACATAGACAGAGGGAGAAGCAGGCTCCTTGTAGGGAGCCCAGTGCAGGACTTGATCCCGGATCCTGGGATCACGCCCTGAGTGGAGGCAGCCACTCAACCACTGAGCCACCCAGGCATCCCTATCTTTTCCATTTTAAAAAAATGGAGACTGAGGCATTGATAGATTGAGTAATTAACCCAAGGTCACATAGTGAAGAAACGTTGAAGCCAAAATTTGAGTCCAGGCTCTTAGGCTCATACTCTTTTAATCATTATGCTACTCTGCCATCCAAAGGTGAGTCAGATGACTTCTTTAATTTACATTTTATTTATGTAACATAAACCTATAATAATGGGCTTTCTATTTATGTCTTTCTGTGAATGTGCTCCTGGATTGATTAGGGGAAGTCAGATAAATGAGTAGCTAAAAGAAGAAAAGTATTCTTATAGCAACAGTGAGTGTGCGTCTGCTTTTTATGTCCTTTTGTTCCTACTCTTTATCCCATCTGCTTTCCTTTGAAGGGGCACAGTTTAAACCTTATATTCTAGTATGATTTCTCTCTTAAGAAACTATAGCCATTTCTGACCTAATTTATATAGTGGATACTTTATAAATATAAAAACTTTAAGCAACTAGTGATCATCTAAATCAAAATCTCCTTTTGGCCAGTAGAGGCCACTTTACCATATGGTAAAGCATTATAATAGAAAAGAAATAAATTGTATAAGATTACCTGTTTAGGGATGCCTGTGGCTTAGTGATTGAGTGTCCGCCTTTGGCTCAGGGTGTGATCCCGGGTTCCTGAGATTGAGTCCCACATTGGGCTCCCGGCATGGGGCCTGCTTCTCCTGCTGCTTGTGTCTCTGCCTTTCTCTCTCTCTCGTGAATTAAAAAAACAAAAAAAGGTTACCTGTTTAATATATTGGGAGGAGAGATTATATATAGGTTATTGTGCTTACTAGCTATTTTTTAAACAATAGTATTGAGGTATAATTTACATAGCATAAAATCTATCCAGTATAAGTATGCGTGATTTTTGGTAGATTTATATATAGAGTTGTATAGCCATCACTTACAGTGTATTTCCATCACCCCAGAAAATTCTCTCATGTCTCCTTTTTTTTTTTTTTTTTAAGATTTTATTTATTTATTCATAGACACAGAGAGAGAGAGGCAGAGACACAGACAGAGGGAGAAGCAGGCTCCATGCAGGGAGCCCGATGTGGGACTCGATCCCGGGTCTCCAGGATCATACCCCAGGCTGCAGGCTGCACCAAACCGCTGCACCACCAGGGCTGCCCTCTCATGTCTCTTTGTAATCATTCCCCATTTTTACCCTTGGCTAACCAAACACTATTTTGTTTTCTGTCTCTATAGATTTCTCGTTATGTAAATGAAATCAAGCAGTATATAGTCCTTTGTATCTGGCTCCTTTCACTTACCATAAGGCTTTGAGATTCATCCCTTCATGTTGTAACATGTATTAATAGTTCAGTTCCTTTTTATTGCTGAATAGTATTCTGTATGGGTATACTACATATTATTTAATCCACTCACCAGCTAGTGGACATTTGCATTATTTCAGGTTTTTGGCTGTTATGAATAATGCTGCTTTGAGTATTGTCATAGGTGTATTTGGGTGGATGTATATTTTCATTTCTCTCAGATTCCTAAGAGTGGAATTGGTGGGTCATATGGTGAGATATATATGTCTTATATATACCATATGTGTATTGTATATATACACATACACCATATATTTGGAGAAACTACCAAACCATTTGCTAAAGTGGCTGTACTGATTTTACATTCTCATTAGTAATATATGAAGATTTTAATTTCTCCAGATTCTCACCAAAACTTATTAGTCTTTTTTTTACAGCTTTATTGACATATAAAACAGAATGACATATAAAACAATGATTTGATACATGTATATACATTGTTAAATGCATAATGTTAATCAAGCTAATGTGTCAGTGAATTAATACATTTATCCTACATAGTTACCTTTTTTATTTTTGTAGTGAGAACATTTTAAGATCTACTCCTATCAAATTTCAAATATACAATACAGTATTATTAAATATAGTCATCATTCTGTACATTATATCCCCAGGAACTATTCATCTTATAACTGAAAGTTTATACCCTTTGACCAACGTCTCATTTCTCTCTCCTAACCCGTGGCAACCACCATTTTACTCTCTGCTTCTGGATTCCACTATAAGTGAGATCACACATCTTTGTCTTTCTGCGTCTAGGTTCATCCATATTATCACAAATGGCAGGCAGTGTGTTTGATGTGAGAACCATTTTAGTGAGTGTGTGGTGGTATCTCATTGTGACTTCCATTTGTATTTCCTTAATGTTGAGCATCTTCCCATGTGTTTAATAGCTATTTGCATTTGATGAACTATTCATAACTTTTGCTTGTCTTTAAATTGACTTATTCTTTTATTATTAAATTGCAAGATTCTTTATAAATTCTAGGTGCATGTGATTTGCAAATATTTTCTCTCAGTCTGTCACTTCTCTTTTCATTTTCTTAATGGTGTCTTTTGAGTTAACAAAAGTTTTTTAGATTTGATAAAGTCAAATCCATCAGTTCTTTCTTTTATAGTTTGTGCTTTTTCCCCTAAGTATTTCATTCTTCTTTATGCTATTGTGAATGGAATTATTGTCCTTAATTTTATTTTTGAATTATCTGTTCCTAGTATACATAAATACAATTAGTTTTTGTGTATTGATTTTATATCCTGCAAAAAACCAGTGAAGCCATTTGAGCTTGGGATTTTTTTGTGGGAAAAATGTTAAATTATTAATTCAACTTATTATGTGTAACAATAGCTTTTATTTTTTAACAGCTTTATTGAGGAATAATTCACATACCCTGCAATTCATCCATTTAAAGGGTACAGTTAAATAGTTGTTAGCATATTCACATATATTTGCAACCAGCACCACAGTTGCTTTTAGAATGTTTTCATCACCTCAAAAAGAAACTCCATACCCATTAGCTGTTAACCCCATATCTCCCATCTGCATTCAGCTCTGAGCAACCACTGATCTACTTTTTGTGTCTAGATTTCCCTACTCTGGACTTTAATATGAACAGAATAGTATAATAGCGATTTTTTGTGACTAGCTTCTTTCGGCAAGTTTTTTTCTTTTAGCGTGTGTTGAAGTTTCATTGTTTTATTTTATTATTTTTTTAAGATTTTATGTATTTGAGAGAGACACACACACAGAGAGCCAGCACAAGCGGGGCACAGAGACGGGCGGAGAGAGAGGGAGAAGCAGACTCCTCGCTGAGCAAGGAGCCTGACACAGGGCTTGATCCCAGGACCCTGAGATCATGACCTGGGCCAAAGGCAGATGCTTAACCGACTGAACCACCCAGACGCTCCAGGGGAGATTCTTAAGCAGACTCCATGCCCAGGCAGAACCCTGACTTGGGAATCAATCTTAAAACCCTGAAGATCATGACCTGGAGTCAAAATCAAGAGTCAGACACTTAGCCAACTGAAACACCCAGGCACCCCAGAGGGTTGGGATTTTTTTGTTTTTGTTTTTGTTTTAAGGTTTATTTATTTATTTTAGAAAAAGAATGTAGTGGAGAGGGGCAGAGGCAGAAAGGGAAAGAAACTCAAGCAGACTCCGCTGAGCATGGAGCCCAATGTGGGGCTTGATCTCATAACCCCAAGATCACAACCAGAGCTGAAACCAAGAGTTGGACGCTTAACTGACTTCACCACCCAGGTGTCCCTGTTTTTATTTTTTTAAGGTTTTATTTTTTAAGTAATCTGAATATCCAGTGTGGGGCTCAAACTTATAACCTTGATATCAGAAATCACATGCTCTTCTGATTGAACCAGCCTGGTGCCCCTTTTTTTGAGAGTTTTTAGATTTAGCTCATGTATTTAGGCCTCTGACCCATTTTAAGCTAATATTCGTGTATGGTATGAAGTAGAAGCCCAACTTAATTTGTTTGTCTGTGGATATCAGTTATCCCAGCACCATTTGTTAAATAGATTAGTCTTTTCCCATTGAATGGTCTTGTCAACCTTGTTAAAGATCAGTTGACCATAGATGTTTGGGTTTGTTAAACCCATAAATAAAGGTAAAGTTAATATAGAATTACCACATGACCAAGCATTTTCCACTCCTATATTCAAAAGAAAATAGATATTCAAATATGTGTATATACATGCTCATAGCAGCACTATTCACAGTAGTCAAAAGGTGGAAACAACCCAGATGTCCATCAACAAATGGATAAACAAATTGTGTGTGTGTGTAATGAAATACTATTCAGCCATAGAAAGAAATGAGGTACTGATTCATCATATAATGTGGATGAACCTGGAAAACTTAATAAGTGAAAGGAGTCAGACACAAAAGATCCCATATTGTATGAATCCTTTCATATGAAACACTAGAATAGTAAATCCATAGACACAGAAAGCGATTGGTAGTAGCCAGGGCCTAGAAGGAAGGGAAATTGTTAATGCATCATGGGTACAGGGTTTCCTTTTAGCAGGGATGGAAATATTTTGGGACTAGACAGAGGTGATAGTTGTATGACATTGTGACTCCACTTAAGTGCTACTGAATTGTTCACTTTATTTCTTTTAAAGATTTATTTATTTATTTATTCATGATAGACATAGAGAGAGGGAGAGGCAGAGACACAGGCAGAGGAAGAAGCAGGCTCCATGACTGGGAACCCAACGCGGAACTCGATCCCGGGTCTCCAGGATCGTAACCTGGGCCAAAGGCAGGCACCAAACCACTGAGCCACCCAGGGATCCCCAATTGTTCACTTTAAAATGGTTAATTTTATGTCATAAATTTCCCTTCATGTTTTAGAGTACATATTTTTATTTTATTGAAAAAATTTTTAAGTTATCTCTACACCCAACGTGGAGTTCGAAATCTCAACCCCAAGATCAAGAGTTACACACTCCACTGACTGAGCCAGCCAATTGCCCAGAGCATATATTTTTTTAAAATGTTCTTTGGTCTTTCCCACTTCCACTTCACAGAGGTGTGAAGTCCTTCAGGTCTTTTTGGTATTTCTTTCATTATTTAACTCCATATTTTCCAATGTGATCACATTTCTCAATGTTAGATGTTTACTTACACTGTTTTGTTTAGATTCACTAAAGACTGATAGATAAGATTTAAGTTCTCTTATAGCACCGTGATTTTACTTTACTTCCCCCTTTCCCACCCTTCCAATATAATTATATCACCTTTTTTTTTTTAAGATTTTATTTATTTATTCATGAGAGACACACAGAAGAGAGAGGCAGAGACACAGGCAGAGGGAGAAGCAGACTCCCTGCAGGGAACCTGACGTGGGACTCGATCCCGGGACCCTGGGATCGCGACCTGAGCCAAAGGCAGACACTCAACCACTGAGCCATCCAGGCGCCCCATCACAGACTCCATGCCCAGGCAGACCCATCACCATTTTGTTTTAAATCAATACTCTATGTTTAAATAATCATGATTCTGCTGTAGTTTTACCACTGAGTCAAATAGTAGACTATTACTAGGTTTTCTCTCAGAGAACTTTTTCCTGGATTTAAATAAATGTCCTATGCCCCCCCCCCCGCCCCACCTCCACTAAAATAGGTACAAAGAAACCAAGGGAAATCTTCCCATACTCTTCCCACAATTTTTTGATACAATTTTCCACTCTGCCAAATGTGTCAGATTACTTGTCAATCTACTTTTTTTCCTGGAGCTCTTTGTCTTGTTATAATAGATAGATAAGCTTATTAAGCTTGCTATGCAGCTGTGATCCTAGAAATTTTTAACTCTATGCTGAGTCTTTTAGTTCTTGTATCCCGTGTTCATTCTTGGTTTATTCTCTTTTGGTGGCACACATTCTCTCACATTCTCTAGTAGCTTCATGAGAAAGGATACATAAAAGATTGTATAAAACTATTTGTATTCAACCAACACATTGTTTGGCTGGGTAGAGATTTCTGGGTTGAAAGTTACTGTTCTTCAGAATTGTGGAGCCAAGGGGTGCCTGGGTGGCTTTGTTGGTTAAGTGTCCGATTCTTGATTTCGGCTCAGTTCACAATCTCAGGATTGTGGGATCAAGCCCCTTTCCCTGTTCACATGCGCGTGTGCGTGTTCTCTCTCTCTCTCTCTCAAATAAATAAATAGAATCTTAAAAAAAAAATCGTGAAGTCATTGCTCCATCTTCTAAAATTACTATTGAGATTTTGATTACTATTGTTTGTCTTAATCCAAAAGCTTTAGAATCAGAATGTTCCCTTTCTCTATAGTGGTTTGAATTTTCACAATGATGTAAAGTAGTGTGGTTTTTTTTTCTTTCATTTTCCTGGGTACTTGACGGGTTCCTTGGGAATACATCCTATATTATTTCTTTGAAAGTTCTCTTAGTTCTCACTTTCTGGAGAAAACATTCAACCTTTGATTCAATCTTTGATCACCTCTTTCTGCTATTGCATATCTCTTTATATTAAACTTTTTTACTTTTTGAGAGATTGATTCGCCTTATTTTTACCTTTCTTTTTTTTTTTTTTTTAATAGTAAGGAGAAACTTTATTTGAAAAAGGTATTATGGGGCAGCCCCGGTGGCTCAGTGCTTTAGCCCCGCCTTCAGCCAAGGGCGTGATCCTGGAGACCTGGGATCAAGTCCCATGTCAGGCTCCCTGCATGGAGCCTGCTTCTCCCTCTGCCTGTCTCTGCCCCCCCCCCCCAAATAGATAGAAGATAGATAGATGATAGATAGATAGATAGATAGATAGATATTTCTGGAGGGTGGTGTATAGAGAAAGACTTTTGCAGTAGTGGGAGAGGGGCAGTAGCAATAGAGAAGATTGATTTCTGTGACCTGAAGATCTACAAGTGACTCTTTCCTATTTTATTTTATTTTATTTTATTTTATTTTATTTTATTTTATTTTATTTTATTTATTTATTTATTTATTTTTTTTATTCATGATAGTCACACAGAGAGAGAGAGAGAGGCAGAGACACAGGCAGAGGGAGAAGCAGGCTCCATGCACCGGGAGCCCGACGTGGGATTCGATCCCGGGTCTCCAGGATCGCGCCCTGGGCCAAAGGCAGGCGCCAAACCGCTGCGCCACCCAGGGATCCCCCTATTGTATTTTAATATTATCTCTCAAATTTTTAATTTCCAGGAGTTCACTGTTGTGGTCATTGTTTCTTCTCTTACCTGCCCCTTTCCCACTCACTGGATCCCATTCCATTCCCCTTCTCCTACAACTTTTCTCCCTTCCTGTCATTTCCTTGCCCCTGCCCCTTTAAGTCTTCTCTGTTTCTCCCTCTTCCCTGTGCTTCTGTTCTTCCCTCTTTCTCTAGCATTCTGTTCTTGATACATTGCTTTTCTATCTTCTCTTATCGATAAGGACATGAACTATGGAATTCTTTTTTTTTTTTCATTCACTTTGTTTTAGCGTTCTTCAGTGCCTGCATTTGTTTCCTCCAAATAGCTTTTATGTTTTTGGTTTTTTTGTCTCCATTTGATGTGCATTCGTCTTTATAGGGAAGGCTCCATAAAGATGGTGGAAGCTGTGTATGTGTGAGTAGGGCTTAGGGCTTGTGGACTGGTGGGTTTCACTGTAGGGTGAAGGACAGAACGCCAGTTTTCCAGCAAAAGGGCACCCAGATGTCACTGTTTTATCCATTTCTGGAGGAGCTATTCTGTTCTTTAAAGAACAAAAATTTTCCAGTATCTTCTATGTAAATGAAAATTATCCCTTAATTTATTATTTGTAAACTTGGGTATTAATATCACATTTCCATGAAATAATGTGCAGCTCAGTTTATGCATTAAAGAATTGGGCTTGATTCTTTCTATCCCTAAGCAATCTATAATGCTTTGTTACAACTCCTACATAGAATAATTTAAAGGTGTTTAATATCTCAACATATATAAATATGTTAACCCACACTTTTTTTTTTCCTGTGTGGCCGGGTAGAAGTTTACTAATATACCAGACAAATATTGTGCCTGCTGGAGGTATGATCTGTATATAAATTGGCATCATATAGCTCAGAAAACTATAAATATGAATTAAGGGCACCTGAGTGGCTCAGCTTGTTAAGTGTCCCACTCTTGATTTCGTCTCAGGTCATGATCTCAGGGTTATGGGATCAACCCCTCTTTAATTTTTCTGTTTGGGATTATATGCTATTGGGCTCCAGCTCCATGACCAGCACAGTTTGCTGGAAACTCTTTCCTTCTCCTTTTCCCTCTGTCCCTTCCCCCACTCACATGTGTGCTCTCTCTCTAAAATAAATAAATAAAATATTTTTAAAAAGAGGGGGAGGGCAGCCCCCGTGGCTTAGTGGTTTAGCACCGCCTTCAGCCCAGGGCGTGATCCTGGAGACCCAGGATCGAGTCCCACATTGGGCTCCCCCTACAGAGTCTGCTCCCTCTGCTTGTGTATCTGCCTCTTTCTCTCTCTCTCTCTCTCTGTCTCTAATAAATAAATAAAATCTTAAAAAAAAAAAACAACAAAGATTCAGACACACCTGGCTTTGAATTGCAGCACGGCCATATACAAGCTGTGTGACATTGGGCAAGTCAGAATCCTGTCTGAGCCTCGGTTTCCTCATTAATTCCACCATGTGCCAAACCCTGTACTAGCACTAGAATAGGAGTAGCAAATAAAGTTTCCTCCTTCCATGGAGCTTCTTTTATGTTTTATTAACTGCAATTCTGTTTTAATACTCATATTTTATATCCTGGCTTTTCTGTGGTTAAAATGCTGCTAACACATACTTTTGTCCATACACTATGTTTTTTAACTCTTTGAGGAACCTCCACACAGTTTTCCAGAGTGGCTGCACCATTTCACACTATGTTTTTAATGATAATTTCTTGGGGGATCCCTGGGTGGCGCAGCGGTTTGGCGCCTGCCTTTGGCCCAGGGCGCGATCCTGGAGACCCGGGATCGAATCCCACATCGGGCTCCCTGTGCATGGAGCCTGCTTCTCCCTCTGCCTGTGTCTCTGCCTCTCTCTCTCTCTCTGTGTGACTATCATGAATAAATAAATTAAAGAAAAAAAAATGATAATTTCTTAAGAATATTATATGCATTTACACCTTTTGATTTTTTTTAATCTAAACCTGAAATGTTAGAAGTTTAATGAACTATAACTGATTGAAAAAATTAACTAAGATAGTATTTGTTTACTATAATTCATCCGAGGGCCATGTATCCTTTATTTTTTTTCCCATGTATCCTTTAATGTGCTATAACTAGTATATGAATGTCCCATCTTCAGCTTTCTGGTATAATCTTTTGCTGATTGTCGTTTTTACATTATCTAGTATTATAAGATATTGTTAACATCTAAGTCTAGGAATTGGGATTCCCAAGTTACTGATAAAAAAATGGAATAGAAATTTGTGTGCTTCAGAGGTTTATAAAACTCAAGGAAGTTCTTTTTATAATGTATCTTCTTGAAGTGGTATTTCCGAAAGGACATTAATGGATGCTTCTCCTTCCCTCATTTTCTCATTTTAGGAAAACTAAAACCAACAATGGCATTCATGTCAGGAAAATTGAAGATTAAAGGAAACATGGCCCTAGCAATCAAATTGGAGAAGCTAATGAATCAGATGAATGCCAAGCTGTGAAGGAAAAAGAAAAAAAAAAAAATGTCGATCACTAAGCTAAAAAAATAAAAGTACTCAACAGTTAAAATCTGTTTGTTTTCTTTCCTCTCGTAAGGATATGCATGTTTGTTCTGGGAAAAAATACAATTTTTGTATCTGTAAGACTTGAAATTGTAATTAAAACAGCTAATTAATCAAACATAAGCTTCATTAAGTGGAATTCTAAGACAGTCTGCCTATCGTATTTTGCGAGTTTTGCTCTCTGAGCATAGATTTCATTCATTGTGGGAAAGGTATGATGAGCAATTTATCAGGTTCAAGCAGTAAAATTAGCTCTTTTCAACACTTCGCATATAAAAGGAGGTTAACCAGTTTTAATTTTTCTGTTTGGGATTATATGCTAGTGAAATCTTAAATGGTATTTTAGAGTTTTATATAGTTTTAAAAAAAGATCTTCTACAATGCATTGTCAATCACATAAACGACTTAATAAATACTGTTTGTGAAGACTAATGAAACAAAAACTTTTTCATTCTAACGAGCTTTACAAGTATGTTACCTATAGTAAAAATGTTATTAATGTAATTCAGCTAATTACAGTATGTATTGTCATGTTAAAGTGTGTAAAAATATCCTAAAATAAAATAATTTCTCCCCAGAAGTATGCACTTGGTCACAGTGTTTATTTTTTATTTTTAAAGATTTTATTTATTTACTCATGAGAGACAGGGAGAGGGAGAAGCAGGCTCCATGCAGGGAGCCCCGCGTGGGACTCCATCCCAGGTCTCCAGGATCGCCGCCTGGACAGAAGGGGGCGCTAAACCGCTGAGCCACGCGGGCTGCCTGGTCACAGTGTTTAAAAAAGAGAACATCAGGGGAATCCCTGGGTGGCTCAGCGATTTAGCGCCTGCTTCAGGCCCAGGGCATGATCCTGGATTCCTAAGAACGAGTCCCATGTCAGGCTCCCTGCATGGATCCTTCTTCTCCCTCTGCCTATATCTCTGCCTCTCTCTCAAATAAATAAAATCTTTTTTTTTTTTTTAAAGAACATCAGAATAGATGGTTGTTAACCACTGAATTGTACACCTCCCAAACTCATTTGATGAAATCCTAACACCGCCCCCCCCCCGACTTTCCTTATTTAGAGATAAGGCCTTGAAAGAAGTGGTTAAGTTAGAATGAGGCTTTTAGGGTGTGCTCTAATCCAGTCTGACTGGGATCCTTCTAAGGAGGAAATTTGGAGATAAAACACAAGGGATACACACACAAAGGAATGACCATGTGAGAAGCAGTGAGGAGGCAGTCCATCTGGAAAGCAAGGAGAGAGGCCTCAGAAGAAACCAAATCTACCAAGACTCCTCTTCTCCAGAACTGGAAGATTTCTGTTGGTTTAGCCACTCAATCTGTATGGTATTTTGTTTTGGCAGCCGCAGCAAACTCATGCAATGGTTTGTCTGTCTTCTTTCGCTAAAGTTTTAAAAAAGTCATTTCCTTTCATTTTAATGTTAAAAATACTTGCTCACGGGACACCTGGGTGGCTCAGTGGTTGAGCCAATCCCAGGGTCCTGGGATCAAGTCCTACATCGGGATCCCTGCATGGAGCCTGCTTCTCCCTCTGCCTGTGTCTGCCTTTCTCTCTGTGTCTCTCATGAATAAAGTCTTAAAAAAAACTTGCTCATTGTAATTCCTTTACTTCTCATCTTCCATTCTCTAATATTACTGCACTTAATTCTGACATTTCCTAGAATCATAATATTAGAACCATTTAATGTCTGTTTTACAAATGAAACAGGATCAGAGAATGGGAAAAGACTAGCCCAAGGCCAAAATTAATAAAATCCCTATCCAACAAAAACCTCCCAGGATGTTAGCCTTGAATAGAACCCATAAAGACGTTACCTCTCCATCCAAGAAGCCCAGATGGATTGCTTTTGGTGTGGCAGCCTTACAACTCCCTTTGCAGCTGCCAGTCACTTCTAGCTCTGTGAAGATCCTGGTCAGGTGTTGCCAGCAGGCTTGTTTTCTACTGAAGTTTATTAAAGCTCTCTCTCTCTCTTTAAGATTTTATTTATTCATGAGAGAGACACAGGCAGAGAAGCAGGCTCCATGCCAGGAGTCGATGCAGAACTTGAACCCAGGACCCAGGGATTATGCCCTGGGCCGAGGGCAGGTGGTAAACTGCTGAGCCACCCAGGGATCCCCAGGGCTTCTCTCTTTTCTCTGCATTCTCCAAATGGTCTCAAAGCTTTGGGAAAATAAACTATTACGAGATAGGAATTAAGGGTTCTAGTAACTAAAACGAACTTGCTGGGGCACCTGGGTGGCTCAAGGGTTGAGTGTCTGCCTTTGGCTCAGGTCTTGATTCTGGGGTCCTGGGATCAAGTCCTGCATCAGGTTCTCTGCAGGGAGCCCACATCTCCCTCTGTGTCTCTGCCTCTCTTTGTGCCTCATGAATAAAAAAAAAACAAAAAAAAATAAAACATGAACTTGCTTACTAAGAGGCCTTGCGATATTGGGAAAAAATATTTTCACAGGGCTAGTTTTCCCATCTGTAATTGAGGGAGTTGGAATAGGTCATCCACAGCCCCTTTGCGCTCAATATTACTAGGAAGCACCAGTTTGGAGTGTTCTGTCAAAGGTAGCCACACCTTGATTCCTGAAGCCTTTTGCAACACCTCCCAGATGCCTTAATGAATTCACGTGTTCCCTTTCCATGGATCTTGCTCATTAACTAACTGCACTGCACTGGAGTTGTAGAACTTGCCAGAAGTTTTGAAAGGCTATTTTGTGTGTTGTTCAGCAGCAAATTGAGCCCTAACTCTGAAATTAAATGGTTATGGAGAGAAATCAAAGCCCTTGGTCTTTTTAGTGATTGAAGTTATTTAGACATTTTTAAGATGGTTTGTTGCTAGTAATTCTATATTTCAACAAATCCTCTTATATAGTACCTTTTACATAAGCCTCTTAAGTAGAAGGAAAAAAGTTCTTTTTCCCTCTACCAATCAAGCTTCCAGCTGGGGTCCTGTAAATTAGATTAGCAAAAGATAGCTTAACAAGCAAAGAAGAAATAGAAGTTTACTAACATGTGCGTCACAAATATAGGGTATTCAGGTCTGAATATCTCAAAGGAGCGGTTAGAACTTGAGTTATATAACATCTTAACAAAAGAACAATATATTTTTAGAGAATACAAAAGAAAAGGACTTTGAGTTTCTAAAGTGGCAAATCGTGCAAAGGAAAATATATGGTAGTAAGTTTAGTTTTCTAAGAAACTTCCAGGGGCACCTGGGTGGCTCAGATGGTTAAGGATCTGCCTTCAGCTTGGGTCGTGACCCCAGGGGTCCTAGGCTCAGGCCTCATATGTTCCCTGCTCAGTGGGGAGTCTGCTTCTGCTTCTCCCTCTATGCACCCCCCAGCTTGTGCTCTCTCTCCGTCAAATAAATAAATTTTGCATTTCCCCCAGCAATGAATTAGTGTTCCTGATTTTCTACATCCTCTTCAGTATTTGGTATTGTCGGTGGTGTGGATTTTGGCCATTTTAACAGGTGTGTAGTGGTATCTCTTTTTAGTTTGCAATGTTGAATATCTTTTCACACGCTTACTTGCCTCTATATCTTCTTTAGTAAGGTGTCTGTTAGGTCTTTGGTCCATTTTTAAATAGTTATTTTCTTATTGTTGCAATTTAAAATTACTTTGTGTATTTTGGAAAATAGTCCTTTATCATTTGTCTTTTGCAAATATTTTCTTCCCAGTCTGTGACTTGTTTTCTTATTCTTTTGACATCGCCTTTTGCAGAGCAGAATGTTTTCATTTTCTTAAGTCTTTTTAAGTAATCGCTACACCCAGTGTGGGGCTCGAACTCGACCTTGACTGAGATCAAGAATCGCATAGTCTTCCAACTAAGCCAGCCCAGGCACCCCAAATTTTTCATTTTGATGAAGTCTAGCTTGTCAATCATTTCTTTCATAGACTGTGCTTTTGGTGTTGTATCTAAAAAGTCATTGCTAATAAATAAATCTTAAAAAAAAAAAAAGTTGTTACCATACCCGAGGGCATCTAGGTTTTCTCCTGTTATTTTCTAGGAGTTTTATAGTTTTGCATTTTTATATTTAGATCTGTGATCCATTTTGAGTTAATTTTTGTGGAAGGAATAAACTATTTAGATTCTTTGTTTTTGTTTTTGCATGTGGATATCCAGTCCCAGCACCATTTGTTGAAAAAAGTGTCTTCTTTGTCAAAGATCAGTTGAGTAGGGATCTCTGGGTGGCGCAGTGGTTTGGTGCCTGCCTTTGGCCCAGGGCGCGATCCTGGAGATCCGGGATCAAATCCCACATCGGGCTCCTGGTGCATGGAGCCTGCTTCTCTCTCTCTCTGTGACTATCATAAATAAATAAATTTTAAAAAAATTAAAAAAAAAAGATTGGTTGACTATACGTGGGACTATTTCTGGGCTCTCTATTCTGTTCTACTGATCTATTTGTTTATTCCTTCACCAGTACCACACTGCTTGGTTACTATGCTGTATAGTAAGTCTTGGGAGTCAGGTAGTGTCAGTCCTCCAACTTTGTTCTTCTTCAATATTGAGTTGGCTATTCTGGGTCTTTCACCTCTCCCTATAAGCTTTAGAATCAGGGTCACCTGGCTGGCTCAGATGGTGGAACTTGTGACTCTTGATCTTAGAGTTGTGAGTTCAAGCCCTATAGTGGATGTAGAGCTTACTTAAATGAAAAATAAAAAAACAAAAAAAAAGTACAAGTATTTCTCAATTAAAAAAAAAAACCCTTAGAATTAATTTGTTGATAACCAGAAAATAATTTACTGGGATTTTGATTGGCATTGCATTGAATCCATATATTAGTTTAGGATAAACTGAGGTCTTGACAATATTGAGTCTTCTTATCAATGAATATGAACTATCTTTTCATTTATTAAGTTGTTCTAGGATCTTTCATTAGAGTTTTGTAGGTTTTCTCATACAGATCTTGTTAGATTTTGTTAGGAGTTGTACCTCAGTATTTTGGGGGGTGCTGTGGTTTTTCTTGTGTGTGTGTGTGTGTGTGTGTGTGTGTGTGTTTTAAATTTCAAATTTTAGTTCTTCATTACTGGTATTTGGAAAGTGATTGACTTTTATATATTAGCCTTATATCCTACGACCTTTCTATAATCATTTATTAGTTCCCAAGAGGGTTTTTTTTTGTCAAATTTTTTTTCAGATTTTCTACACAGACAATTATGTCATCTATGAACATAGTTTTATTTCTTCCTTCATAATCTCCATACCTTTTATTACCTTTTGTGGTGTTACTGCATTAGCTAGGACTTCCAGTATGATTGTGAAAAGCATTAATGAGAGGGGACATCCTTGCCTTGTTCATGATCTTAGTGAGAAAGTATCTAGTTTCTCACCATTAGCTGTAGGGTTTTTATAGATATTCCTCCTTAAGTTGAGGAAATTCTCTCTATTCCTTATTTACTGAGAGATTTTATCATGAGCCGGTGTTAAGAGTCTGTGAAACGCTTTTTCCACGTCTATTAATATGATCTTTAGTCTCTTGACGTGGTAGGTTACATTAATTATTTTTGAATATTGAACCAGCCTTGCATACATGAAATAAATCCCATGGGGTTGTTGTTATATGAATGTTCATGCCTCCTCCCTCTACATTTCATATGTAGAAATCCTAGCCCCCAAAATGATAGTATTAGGAAGCAGGGCCTTTGGGAGGTGATTAGATCCTAAGGGTGAGGGCCTCATGATTGGGATTCATGCCATTATAAAATAGACCCCAGAGAGCTAGCCAGACCCTTCTACAAAGTGAGGACAGAGTGACACGGTGCCATCTATGGACCAGAAATCAAGCCCTTACCGTACACTGACTCTATCTGTGCCTTGATCTTGGACTTACTAGCTTCCAGGGCTATGGGAAATAAAGTTTATTGTTTACAGGCTACCCAATCTCTGGTACAGAGGGTACCTGATTTAATGATGGTTCGACACAATTTTTCAGCTTTATGATGGTGTGAAAGCACTACACGTTAATCAGAAACCACACTTTGAAATTTGGATTTTAATGTTTTCCTAGGCCAGTGAGATGTGGTGTGATACTCTCTCATGATGCTGGTCCGTGGCAGTTAGCCACAGCTCCCAGGCAGCCACTTGATCATAAGGGTAAATAACTGATACACTTAACCATTGTCTGTACCCTCACAACCATTCTGGTTTTCACTTTCAGTATAGTATTCAATCAATTACATGAAATATTCAACACTGTATTTTCATAAAATAGGCTTTGTGTTAGATAGATGACTTTGCCCAACTGTAGGCTAATATAAGTGTTCTAGAGCATGTTTAACATAGGCTAGGCTAAGCTAGGGTGTTTGGTAGGTTATGTGTATTGAATGCACTTTAAATTTATGATATTTTCAATTTACAATGGGTTTATTGCGACAACCCCATGGTAAGTTGAGGAAGATCTGTATTTTATGGGATACCTGGGTGGCTCAGTGGTTGAGCGTCTGCCTTCGGCTGAGGGCGTGATCTCCGGGCCCAGGGATTGAATCCTGCATCGGGCTCCCTGTAAAGAGCCTGCTTCTCCCTCTGCCTATGTCTCTGCCTCTCTCTGTGTCTCATGAAGAAAGAAAGGAAGAAAGAAAGCAAGAAAGAAAGAAAGAAAAAGAAAGTAAGTTTTATTTTTTTATTTTTTTATTTATTTATTTATTTTAGAAAGTAAGTTTTAAAAAAAAATCTGTATTTTGTTATGGCAGCCTGAACAGGCTATGACAGTTGTGGCATATAGTTCTTTTTATTCATTGTTGGATTCAATCTACTAATATTTTGTTGAGGATTTTTGTATGTAGGTTCTTGAGAGATGCTGGCCTATAATTTTCTTGTAATGTCTTTCTGGTTTTGGATTAGGGTAATGCTGGCTTCATAGATTGAATTAGGAATATTTTCTCTGTATCTGTCTTCAGAAAGGGACTAGAGAGAAGTAGTGTAGTTTCTTCATTTAAATGTTTGTTAGAATTCACCAGTGAACACTTTTTGACCTGGTGCTTTCTGTTTTGGAAGCTTATTAATTATCATCTTGCTTTTCCCCCATCTCTTCTTTGTTCTTCTATTCTGGCTTCCTGCTACTTCATTCTGCCCTTCATGTAATGCAAGAATCTCACAAGGTATTTCCTTTACCCATTTCCATTCTTTGTACTATTCTTGTTACACATTTTATTTCCTATGTTACAAACTGTACAACATATTGGTTAATAATTCCATTCAACAAGTGAATTATCTTTTTAAAAATTAAAAAATGAGAGGGGTGCTTGGGTGGCTCCATCAGTTAAGCATCTGCTTTCAGCTCAGGTCGTGATCCCTGCATTGGGCTCCCTGCTCAGCAGGGAATCTGCTTCTCCCTCTCCCTCTGCCCACCACTCCGCCTACTTGGGCTTTCTCTCTGTCAAATAAATCTTTAAAAAAATTTTTTTTTAATGAGAAATGTCTTTTAAATTTACCCATGTATTTACTATTTGCACTAGAAATATATCTATCACCAATTATCCAAAAATAAACATATCCAAAAGTTTTCCTCCTGTCCCTTTGTAGTTATTTATGCTTATCCTCCAGTCCATTCCCAGCAACTACTGACCTTACTATAGATTCGTTTGCATTTTCCTGGAAAAATCCAGTTATATAAATGGATTTGTACAGTATATACTCTTCATCATTCTAGCTTTCAATCTTTCAATCTGCATAATTATTTTGAGATTTATTCATGTTGTTCTATATATCACTAGTGCATTCCTTTTTATTATCACTCAGCAGTTTCTCATTGTATGGATATACTAAATATCTTTATCCATTTACCTGTTTATAGACATTCAGGTTATTTCTAGCTTTTGGCTATTAGAATAAAGCTGCTGTGAACATTCATGAACAAGTCCTTTTTTTCTCTTGGGTATGGAATGGGTGTTATGGTAGGTGTATATTTAACTTAAGAAATTTTCAAACTTTTTTTTCCCAAAGTGGTTGTACTATATTACATTCCATCAGCAATGTATAGGATTTCATTTCTCTACATTCTTATCAACACTTGAAATGTTTAGTCTTTTAATTTTTAGTCATTCTAATAAGTATGTAGTGGTATCTCTATTGTATTTTATTTTTTTAAAGATTTAAAATCCTTCTTTAAAAAAAAGGGGGGGGGGGTGTAGGCTGAGTGGCTCAGCGGTTTAGCGCCGCCCTCGGCCCAGGGCCTGATTCTGGAGACCCGGAATCGAGTCCGTGTCAGGCTCTCTGCGTGGAGCCTGCTTCTCCCTCTGCCTGTGTCTCTGCCTCTCTCTCTGCCTCTCTCTGTGTCTCTCATGAATAAATAAATAAAATCTTAAAAAAATTAAAATCTTTAAAGAATAAAATCCTTTTTTTTAGAATAAAATCTTTTAAAAAATTATCAATTTTTTAAAATGAAAAAATAAAATAAAATAAAATGGATCATGCTTTGGGTGTCATCATTAAATCTTTGCCTGATTGAAAACCTTCTCTGGAAGTTTTATAGTTTGCATTTAGCCTATTATACATATCAAATTAATTTTTGTATATGTTGCAAGGTATAGACTAAATTTCATTTTTCTAATTAGGGATATTCAATTATTCTAGCATCATTTGTTGAAAAACATAGCAAATTTTATTTATTCATGAGAGACACAGAGAGAGGGGCAGAGACAAAGGCAGAGGGAGAAGCAGGCTCCCTGCCGGGATCCTGATGCAGAACTCGATCCCACGACCCTGGGATCACGCCCTGAGCTGAAGGCCGATGATCAACCGCTGAGCCACCTAGGAGCACCCACATGACAGACTTTAAAAAGAGCCTTATAGGAGCTTCTGGGCTGATGAACACATGGAGAGTGGCACACCTGGAGAGGGAATGGAAGCCCACACCCTTTCCCCATGCCTTCAATCTCTTCCATCTGGCTGTTCCTGACTTATATAGCCTTTCATAATAAACTAGTAATCTAGTAAAAATAAATTACTTAATTAAAAATTTTATTTAAAAAAGAATCTAATAAAACTTTAAAGTGTAAAATATAACATAAAACTTTGCCATAATATAACTTGAGGGTTTCATTATTGTAAGGTTAATGCAAAACATTGTTTAATCGCAAAAAAAAACCCATAAAAACAATGTTAAACTTAAAAGTATACACAGTTGACTATGTATTTACCTGAGAAAGCACCAAATTACTTCCTAGCCATTCCCTACCCCTCTAGAAGAAGAGAACTTTGATTCCCCCCAGTTAGAGAATAGAAGCTGGGCTGAGGGTGGGGAAGCTAGAATCAAGTGGCATTATATCTGAATTTGAATTATGATAAGGTGTTTTTTTAAAAAAGATTTTATTTATTCATGAGAATAACAGAGAGAGAGAGAGAGGGAGGGAGGAGGGAGAGAAGCAGGCTCCATGCAGGGAGCTGGATGTGGGACTCGATGTGGGACTCGATCCTGTGACTCCAGGATCATGCCCTGGGCTGAAGGCAGGTGCCAAAGCACTAAGCCACCCAGGGATCCCCTATGATAAGGTGTTTTATAGCAGTTTACTAATTTTCATATATCCTGTGTCCAATCTACTGTTAAACCTATCTATTTATTGGATTTAGAATTTTAGTGCACTTCCTAGTTCTGAAATTTCTTTTCATACTTCGTAACAGCTTTTTGGAGGTATAAGTTAACATACCATATAACTCACCCATTTGAAGTGTATAATCCAGTGGTTTTTCATATATTCACAGAGTTTTGAAACGATCATCACTATCAAGTTTAGAAAAATTTTCATCACTCCAGGAGTAAACCCTTTATTTTTTAGCAGTTACCCCATATCTTCCCCAAGACCTCTCAGGTCTAGGCAACCACTAATCTACTTTCTGTCTCTAGATTTGCCTATCTGGACATTTCATATAAATGGAACCATAGAATATAGGGTCTTTTGCGTCTGACTTTCTTCACATGTTCTCAAGGTTGATCCATGTTGTAGCATGTGGCGGTAGTTCATTCCTTTTTTTTTGGTTGAATAATATTCCATTGTATGAATATACCACTTTTTACTTATCCATTCATGGGTTGGTGAACATTTGGGATGTTTCTGGTTTTTTTGGTCATTATGAATAATATTGTTATGATCACCCATGTACAAGTTCTCCATGTGGATATATTTTCATTTCTCTTGGGTGTATACCTAAAAGAATTGCTGAGTTATATGGGAACTTTAACCTTTTGAAGAAATGCCCACCTGTTTTCCAAAGTGCCTGCACCATTTTACAATATCACTTAGCAGTGTGTGAGGGTTTCAGTTCTCCACATCCTTACCAACACTTGTTATTGTCTTTTTCATTGTAACCATCTTAGTGGGGGTGTAGTGACATCACTGTGGTTCTGATTTGTGTCCCTTTGATGGCTCTATTTCATTCTTTTTTAAAGACTCTAGCTCTCTAGTGAAATTCTCCATTTTTTCATCGATGTTCTTGAACATAATTAACCATAATTATTCTAAAGGCTGTATATAATAACTACAGTATCTGGATCATGTGTGCATCTGTTCCTAAAGCCTTTTTTACTTCTTGGCTTTGTGCAGTTAGTTTTTTCTTGGTGTATTGGTATTTTTTTTTAAAGATTTTATTTATTTATTTATGAGAGACACAGAGATAGGTAGAGGGAGAAGCAGGCTCCCTGCGGGAAGCCCAATGCAGGACTCGGTCCCAGGATCCCAGATCATGACCTGAGCCAAAGGCAGATGCTCAACCACTGAGCTCCAGGTGTACCTATTGGTAATTGTTGACAGAATGTTAGACATTGCATATGAAATGTTATGAAGTCTCTTTAAAGAAGATTTGCTTTTTTTCATTTTTTTTAAAGATTTATTGTATTTATTTCAGGGACAGCACAAGCAGGGGGAAGGCGAAGGGCAGAAGGAGAAGCAGATTCCCCGCTGAGCAGGGGGCCTGACATGAGCTCCATCCCAGGACTCTGAGATCATGACCTGAGTGAGCTGAAGACAGACCCTTAACCGACTAAGCCACCCAGGTGCACCAGATTTCCTTTTTTTTCTTGCAGGCAGATAGAACATGGAAAGATCACCTTGATCCACCTAGTCATCGAAACAGTTCAGGCTGTTTTAGGCATTGTTAGTGCTATTTCTGATTTGCTTTTTCTCTCTGGATATAGTTCCTCAAGGGTCTCAACGGAGACTGTCCTTCCTGTTTAAATTCTTTCTAGCTCTATGAGATAGCTAAGTGTTACTGCTCAGTGTTGTTTTTTTTTTTTTTTTTTGTCTTAGCGGTTGGTTTCCTTGTGTGTACAGATTAGGGATTATCAGATGCTTTGAGGATAAATGGCATGTAGAATGGCTCCTCTTGCTGTGATTACCTTTTCTCTGCGATCTTGGGCTTTCAAATCCTGGCTGTCTTGATAGACTTGACCTCCAAATTTTGTATCTGTAGTCCAGTCAGACTGTCAAAAATTCTAGGATGTTTCTCAGTGTTCGGTTTCTATACTCTTAGATATAAATCAACAGTGCCCTAAGAAAGAAATGTAGGATTCACTTCGTGTTTCCCTGTGTGGTGAGCTCTTGGACTCTCAAGGTGTGGTTGCTCCACGATAGTTTTAAAGAGCCTATGTTGTTTTATTGTTTTAAATAAAACTTTTAGAGTTTTAGTTCTTAGTGGGAGAGGTAGTTTATTCAACAAGGTATCCCATCATTGCTGGAAGCCAGCATCATTAAAGAAATTGATCGTGATGGATATATCCTTTAAATGGGATTTCATTTTCAGCGGTTCAGCATCACCTTCAGCCCAGGGCGGGATCCTGGAGACCCAGGATCGAGTCCCATGTCGGGCTCCCTGCATGGAGCCTGCTTCTCCCTCTGCCCATGTCTCTGACTCTGTCTCTGTGTCTTAAATAAATAAATAAATAAATAAATAAATAAGATCTTTAAAAGAAGTTATTTGTAGAAAAAGCACAATATAAAATTTGTCCTCTTAACCACTTTTAAGTATATAGTTTAGCGGCATTAACTGTATTTACACTGTTGTGTGACAGATCTCTAGAACTTTTTCATTGTGCAGAACTAGAATTCTATACTCATGGAGCAACTCCCCATATTCCCTTCCTCCATTCCTGGCAACCACCATAATACTTTGTTTCCATGATTTTGACAACTCTAGGTATTTCATGTAAGTGGAATCATACAGTATTCCTTTTGTGACTGGTTTGCTTTACTCAGCAGAATGTCCTCAAGATTCATCCATGTTGTAGCATATGATAAGATTTCTTTAAGAAAGAAATTTAAGTGTGAATAATATTCTCTTATGTGTATATGCCATGTTTTGTTTATCCATTCACCCATCTGATGAAGTTTTGGAACACAGGTGAGGTTTGGTGGGGTGAGGTCTGGAGCCGATGACCAGGAAGGAATTCTTGAGGCATCTTTGGTGCAAAACGGTGGTTTTATTAAAAGCCCAGGGCCAGGACCCCTGGGCAGGGAGAGCTGCTGCCCCGAGCCTGTGACAGGAGGCTGGTTACGGAGGGGTTTGGGGAGCTGCTCTCTAAGGGATTCTGGAAGCAAGGTTTCCAGGACCTTGAGGGGCTTGATATTGTTGGGAAAAGGTCACTTCCTACCGTCTAATAAAGCCTGAGTCATGAGCCCCTCAGATGTGTATCCGTGGGCCACGTGCTTGGGGGATGATCGCCCACACGTGTCTTGGGGGTTAGAGATAAAGGAAATTTCTAAAGGAATTTTTTATATGTTAAAGTAGACTCACAGGATCCTGGGGGTCAGGCTAAGATTGCCTTTTGTCCTGAGCAAAGTATGACCCTCGAGGCAGCTGAGTCCGTCCAGGAAGGTCCTTCTGCCTGTTTCAGGGGCTTGTCAATGTGTTTTGACCTCAGCTAGCCCCCTGTTCTCCATCACATCTATGGACATTTGGGCAGCTTCCACCTCTTGGCCATTGTGAATATGCTGCAGTGAACATGGGTGTGCAGATATCTCTTCAAATTCCTGCTTCAATTGCTAGATATATACCCAGAAGTGGGATTTCTGAATCATAATCTTATTATTTTTGAAGACCCCCCCCCCATGCTGTTTTCTATGGCAGCTGCACCATTTACATTTCCACCAACTTGCTGAGGGTTCCACTTTTCTCCACAGGATTATATATTTGAAATATATGGCAATTAACTTTTTTTTGGACAATAATTATTTTGTCAAAAATGTTTACATAGTTGTTTTTTTTTAATTTAGCCTAGACCAGGAGTGTTGACAGAGCAAGGTGTTAAGAATCCTTTTTTTATTTTTTTATTAGAGTTCAATTTGCCAACATATAGCATAACACCCAGTGCTTACCCCATCAAGTGCCCCCCTCAGTGCCCTTCACCCAGTCACCCCTCCCCCCGCCCACCTTCCCTTCCACCACCCCTTGTTCGTTTCCCAGAGTTAGGAGTCTCTCATGTTGTCTCCCTCTCTGATATTTCCCACTCATTTTCAATCCTTTTTTTGTTCAGAAGTCAGTAGTCTCTTTTTCTTATTCTTCTCTCTCCTGATATACCCCAAGGGCAAGAGGGGCTGAGGTTCCCTGGTCACAGTGGGGTGAGGCCAGGCTGTGAGCACCACGTATGGCTAATCAGATGTGCTTTACATATTATTTACTTGCCATTATTATTATTATTTTGGAGCTACCTATTACTGAATAGAAAGGAAGTTAAGAGCATGGAATCTGGCGCCAAACTGCCTGGGACGAATCCGGGTTCCTCCAGCTACTCTGTGATCCTGGGCAGGTGTCTTAACTCCTCTCCGCTTCAGTTTCCTCATCCATAATCGGGCAGTGCTAACACCCACTGCATAGAGTTCTTAGGATTAAGCAGCTGCATAGTCCCTAAGCACCTAGAGACGCTCACATACAGTAAGTGCTGCGTTTGCTACGTGAAATAAAGGTGGGGGGCGCCAGCCTTGCCCCTGTGGTCCCGAGGTGCGTAGGGGGGCGGGGAATCAGTGCCTGCCTCGGTGGTCCTCGTGTGTTTTAGGTGTCATGCCCCCCCCCCCCCCCCCCCGCCATGGGATGGACGCGAGTGCGGTAGTTGGACTGGGAACTTCCACTGGGCAGCGGTGACTGGGTTGCCCGCGAGCAGGAGGTGTTCCCGAACCTGGATGTAGAGGTGCCGGCGCTCGGTGCCTTAGGACAGGTGCTACAGCGGGCGGCGCAAGGTCCGGCCGGGGCTGCAGCTGGCGCCTGGGGGACGCTCCCCGGGGCTCGGGGGGGGGGGGGGCGTGGGGTCACCAGCCGGGGCTGCAGCTGGCGCCTGGGGGACGCTCCCCGGGGCTGGGGGGCGCGTAGGGTCACCGGCCGGGGCTGCACCTGGCGCCTGGGGGACGCTCCCCGGGGCTCGGGGGGGCGGTGCTCGGGGTCACCGGCCGGGGCTGCACCTGGCGCCTGGGGGACGCTCCCCGGGGCTCGGGGCGGGGGGGGGGGGGGGGGCGTGGGGTCTCCGGCCGGGGCGCCCACCCCCCCCCCCCCCCCCGCACGCGGCGCCGGCCGCACCTGCCTGGGCGCGGAGGGCGAGCCCGTGCGCGCCGGCGCCGCCGGGAAGGTCGGGGCGCACGTCCGCGGGCAGCGGCGGCCGCGAGCTCGGAGCGCTCCGCGGCGGTGTCGTTACACACTTCCTGTGGGTCTCGCGGCCCGCGGCGCGCTTCCGGTGCCGGCTGGAGCCCGGGTCCGAGCCCCCGCCCCGCCCGCCCGCCGGCCCCGCCCCGCCCGCGCCCCGCCCCCCGCCCGCCGCGCTCCGCGCTCCGAGCTCCGAGCCGGGCGCGCGGAGCCCGGGGCGCACGGAGCGGCGCGCGCCGGTCGCAGAGCCAGGCTGGCGCCCCGGCCCGCGCCCCCGCCCCCGCCCCCGCCCGCCGCCCGCCCGGCGCCCTCCCCGCGCTCCCTGCCTGCGCGCCCCGGGCCTCCGGCCGCCTTCCCTCCCTCCCCTCGGTCCCGCCCCGTCCAGCCCGGGCCCCCCGGCCCCCCCCCCGCCGCCGCCCGCGTTCCTATGGACAGACGCACAGACACCTGCAGGTGGGTGAGAGCCCGCGCGGGGCGGGGACGAGCGCGCCGACGCTGCGCCCTGGGCCGGGAGCCCCTTTGTGTGGGGGGCGGCCGCGCTGGGGTCCACGGCGCCGAGCGCTGACCCGGCTGAACCCTCTTTTGTCTCCTGGCGGGGGGGGGAGGCCGGGAGCCCGTGAGGGCAGCGGCGGGGGCGCGGGGCGCGGGGCGCGGGGGGGACCCGGGCTCCGAGCTCCGAGCGGGGCCCCCGCCGCGCAGCATCCCCCGCCGCCGCGCTGCGTGGTCCGGCCCCCCCGCGCCCGCCCCGGGTCTGTCCGGAGGGGGCAGGAGGGCGGGAAGGGGAAGGAGCCGTCGGCCCTCGTAGTTTCCAAGTGTTGAGGCGCTGGCGGGGAGGGAGGCGGGAGGCGGGAGGCGGGAGGCGGCTCGGGGCTCTGCCCGACTTGTTCCGCCGGCGGGAGGCGCGGCCGTGCAGGGGCGAGCGGCGCTCCGGCCCCTTATTTATTGTCTCCAACGGAGGCGGCGTCCCCGGGAGGCCCCCGCGCCCCCCGCACCCCCCCGCCGAGGCCGCGGCCCACGCGCGCGGGTTCCCGGGCCCCGCGACCCGACCGGGCTGCGAGCAGCTTGGCCCCCGGCCCCCGGCCCCCCGGCCCCCCGGCCCCCGGCCCCAGCCGCGCTCGCGGGCCGAGTCGGTGTTCAGGTGCTGCCTCTCCTCCTCCTCCTCCTCCTCCTCCTTCTAAGGTTAGGCAGGGACTTACAGGCAAATCGAAGATGAACATGGCTGGGATTTTTACCTTTTGGTTTTCTTTTTGCATATATGTATATATATGTATATGCACATATTTTAAAGTTTGATGATAAAGTTTTGTTATTTCCCAGACTCCTTAGGATTAGCAAGACAGTCTCCTACCTGTTAGGTAAACAGTTACCAAGCGAGTCAGGTGCTGGCTGACAGCCTCCACGGTGGAGGTTAAATGCAAATGCAGTAAATATCCAGCCTCCCGTGCAGGCTAAAACCTTTATCTTTTGCTGGTTTAGAGCCTGAGGTCTTCCACAGCACAGGGAGGAGAACATAAATGTTAGAACTGATTTTTTTTTTCTCTCCCCCCCCCCCCGCCCCCGTGAGTGTGCTTTCCTTTTATTCTGTGTGTCTATTCCCTCTCTCTCTCTCTAAAACCCCACGATTGGGTCGTACATGGTGGAAATAGTTTTTTTGCAAAGTAGCGTAGGTGATATTTCCGACTTATATTATTCATCTGGTTGAGCTTCTTGTGAAGAGCTGATGTGTATTCGTAGGTATCCAAATTGTAAATGAAGTTGAATGAGCACCCAGAAACTTGATTTTACAGATTCACATTTTTAGTGCAGGCACGAATTTATATCTTTGTATGAATCTCAGTCTAGGGCTCACTTCTGGAGACCTTTTTTTTTTTTTTTCTCTTTCCTGCCGTGTGAGAATCCATATGGACAAATTTAAATCTGATGGTTATCAAGGAGACTGAAAAAATAGTTTTGGGTGCACTCAGGTCGTATATGTGGAGTTGTATGTAGAAACCAGAAGCTTTCTTAAACATCTGAAAAACATTGTGGTGGAAAAGAATTTATTTAAATCTTCATCAAGTAGGATACAGAAATTCATCAGAAAGCAATGTACAATGTTAATACAGTTTTGATTAGGCAAAATGATTTTTGTCATGATGAAGCGGAGACAGCTTCAGTGTGCCGAAAAGTCATTTTTTTTCCAGAAGAAAAAAATTAGCCTAGATGTTTGCCCTAGTTACATTAACAGATTATTATTATTATTGCATGCCCAACGTTGTAAGTATCTGGGCTGTACATTTTTATACACTTAAAACTTAGAAGATGCTACATCTAATCTAACAATCTTACCAGTCCCTTTGAACTGATCAAATTTTATTCTTGTTTTGACTTCCTTTCTAGATTAGCTGAATGAATGTAGAGGGCATATAGGGTTCAGTGCAAGGCACTAGTAGGCCCTTGTGCAAGATTCCACTTTCTTTTCTGGTAAGGACGGCCCAAAGAGCATAGGTATTGAAATTTGTTCAGGCTTTATTAGGAATGGTGGGATGGAGTCAGAACACACTCCCGGAGTTCCAGCTATTTGATTACACACACTCTTTATCAGTTCTTAGGAATTTTTTTTTTAAAGATTTTATTTATTTATGAAAGACAGCGAGAGAGGCAGAGACACAGGCAGAAGGAGAAGCAGGCTCCATGCCGGGAGCCCAACGTGGGACTCGATGCCGAGTCCCCAGGATCACACCCCGGGCTGAAGGCAGCGCTAAACCGCTGGGCCACCGGGGCTGCCCAGTGCTTAGGAATTTTTAAAAAGATAAGTTAATAACTTGAATTGTTTATGTATTTATCTGTCAGTCAGAGGGATGAGGTTTAACAGAGTCACGGTGTAAATTAAATATTAAGAGAGTGTGGTCTGTGTTGAGAATTGCTTGGCAACTTGTAGTTATGCCTAACAGTTTTCTGGGATTGGCAGTGTAGTGTCTTCCCATGGGCAGGCTAAGAGGTAACACCTAGTTTGTTTTTGTTTTTGGCTGTGATATATGGGTATTCATTTTTTTGTTTTTGTATAATAAACAGTATTTTTTTGTGTAGCCCGAAGCAGTCCAGAGAACCTTACATATTTTCAGCTGATTTCTCTTCTTGTATGTTGGTGGTTAGGAAGGGGTATAAATTATTTTTCACTCTTCATGGTTGAGACTTTTTTCTGATACTTTTGATATGACAAATGTTACTTCCAGAAATTCCGAATTAGTAGAGTTGGATTTTGAGTATAGATGAGCAATATAAACTGACATTTGCTGGTTTCTTTTTTTTTAAACAACACTAAGCTGTCCAGTTACGTTTGATAGACTTGAAAATCCGCAGACTTTTCCTGCTTGTTATCAATGTGGTACCATTAAAGGAAACTCAAAATGGCCACTTTAGGTTAACCTGGAACCCTCAGAGGACTAGTATTATTAGTCATAACCAAATGGAAAGCTGAAAAGTAACAATTTTATTCTTTGTAATAGATTGGTGAGTTTCAAATCCTTCTTTTTCATGTTTTTTTTATAGTCTGCTGTGGAAGCAGATGGGACTGTGAGAAGTGTGGACAGTGACCTCTCTTCCAGCCTTTATCATCCTGCATTGTTTAAGAGCAGCATAAACTCACGCTGCTCTTGGAAAATGTGGCATTCATTCTTGGATTAATATTCTACTACCAGATGTACGAGGCTGGCTCTGAAGAAGCTTTTCCTCTTAAATACTGTCAAAAATAGAGAAGCTGTAGATTGGAGAGAAGCCATTTATTTTGAACAGTTTATTTTCTGACAGTTTGTGTTTGTAAAGAAACCTGCTCATAATATTTACTTAAGAGATCTACATAGTTGCCCGAAGAAGCCCCACAGGTTTCTTTTTTTCCTTTAAAAAAGTTTCCATGGAGCTTAACTCTTCTGTGATGCTTCTTGACTTTGCTTCTGATTAGTTGATTTATGGACTTTATTTACCAGCATGATTGGAGAATTCTTTTGCTCTACAGAAATTGCACTCTGCCTGTGCTCTGGTCTGTTTCCTAGGTAACAGATGTACTGCATAGATTCCATAATGAGGACTGTGGTTGGCTAGTTACAGTGTAAATTCTGTTGTTTGGTAAAGCTTAGTCTCAAATTCAAATAAAGGTCAAGAAACCAAAAGTACTCGAGATGCGAATTTTTGAATTTTATTTTGTATCCAATGTCAACACAGTTTAATATGCTTTTCTGGGGAAAGACAAATTATGCAGCAATATTCAAGCGTGTTTTGTAAAGTCTTAAGTAGTTGGAGAGCTTTTTTACTATTCCATATTGGTAATACCAATGGTTCTAGTGACAAAGAAGATGTGTTTCAGAACACTTCATCACACTTTAATATAGAAAGCAAAGAGATGTTGTCTAGGATGTCAGTAACTGGATCTTCTGTATTGAAAGAAAAGTAACATCATATACGTTGCTAAAGATAAATTGTGCAACTTCATGTGAAACACAGCTTTTAGGGGTGCTTGGGTGGCTCTGTCGGTTGAGAGTTGGACTCTTGATTTTGTCTCGGCTTGATCTGAGGGTCGTGGGTCTGGGCCCTGTGTTGGGCTCTGTGCTGGGATTGGAGCCTACTTAAAAAAAAAAGTGGTAAAAAAAAGAAACAACTTTTAAAAGCTTTAAAAAGACATTAAAATATTTAAGCAACTTTTAAAAACATTAAAAGTCTTATTGTAAAATGATGCATTTGTACTCTAGCTATTTTCTCTCCGATCTGCCTGACTTTTGGCCTGCTCAGCACCAGGGAGCAAGTCTCTCTTACATAGCAACAAATTGGAGAATAGCTTTCCCCTCCATCTGACTCTCCTCTGGAAATCTATGGCCTCTATAGCTCTAGGTGCACGACAAGAAATAATATATGTGCAATTGCTAGTAATTATTACCAGTTTGTTAAAAAATTTACAGTGAACCAGAATTCCATTAATTCCGATTGAAAATATTTTTTCATTTGATGCATGAAAATGTTTTTGTTTGTTGATCATCAGGAATTCTGTTAAATTTTTAAAGAAAGATTTATCTATTTCAGAGAGAGATCATGGAGAGAGAGAGATCGTGTGTGCAGGCAGAAGGGCAGAGGGAGAGAATCTTCAGGTGGACCGTCTCCTGAGTGCAGAGCCTGAGGTGGGACTCCATCCCAGGTCCCTGAGATCATGACCCCCGTGGAAATCAAGAGTTGGACGCTCAGCCAACTGAGCCACTCAGGTGTCCCTAAAAAAAAATTTAGGTTAATTTGAGGGGCAGCTGGCTGGGTTAGTTGGTAGAACGTGTGGCTCTTGCTCTCAGGGTCATGAGCTGGAGCCACATGCTGCGCATAGAGCTTACTTAAAAAAAAAAAAAGTTAATTTGAATTCTAAAGATTATCCAGAGTTGCTTCCATTACTTTCCCTTGCTTAGCAGGATTGTTTTTGGATTATTTATTTACCCTTTTAGTTAATTTTACTAAAAATTAGGAATGGAATATATCTTGTTTAGGTTTTCTTCTTGGTTTTTCTCAAAACTGACACTATTTTAAACTTTTCTGGCCTTTTCAAGTTGCAAATATTGTGCCCCTTCAGTTTTCTCTTGTAAATATTTACTCTTAATTTTTTTTTTAAATTTTGCCTTTTTTTTTTTTTTTTTAAAGGCTCCATGCCCAACATGGGGCTTGTACTCACGACCCTGATTTACGACCCTGAGATCAAGAGTCATGTGCTCTCCTGACTGAGCCAGCCAGGCACCCCTATTTAAAATTTTTAAATCATTACATAATTTAAAGCATAACCACCACATATCAAAAGCTCTACTTTTCTGAGACTTTATACTTCTGGGGCAGAATTAACAGTGTTTGTGAACTCTGTCTCAGCCAGAACAACTTCCTCTCCCCAGCCTGTATAGTTAACAAGGGCCGTCATAACAAAGTATGACAGACTGGGTAGCTTAAACAACAAAATTTTCTCACAGTCTGGAGCCTAGAAGTCCCAGTTCAGGATGTTGGCAGAGTTGGGTTCTTCTAAGGCCTCTCTTCTTGACTTTCGATTTCAGTCTTCTTCAGATATTTTCACTCTGTGCCTGTCTGTGTCCTAATCTCTTCTTATAACATATCTATCCATAGCCTTAGAACTCACCCAAAACATCTTGTTTTACCTTAATTACCTCTTTAAAGGCCCTGTCTCCAAGTATTGTCTCATTTTGAAGTACTGGGTATTAGAACCTAAGTGTATGAATTTGGAGGGAAAACGATTTGGCTTCTAAGTGCAGAGCCTGAAGTGGGACTCCATCCCAGGTCCCTGAGATCATGACCCCAGTGGAAATCAGGAGTTGGATGTTCAACCAACTGAGCCACCCAGGTGTCCCTGAAAAAACCTTTTCCTCCACTCCTTGTCTTTTATACATACATACATACTTCATCCCATATGTGTGATACAATGAAGGCCCTACACTACTTTATTCCTACTTCCTAAGATTTCTCAGTTCTGTTCGCCTCCATACAAATCACATACTGTCTGTCACCTACGCCTATCATTGGTCTTCGTTCTGTAGTTGAATTTACTCAAAGCACAACACAAGTCCTTGTGCTAAGGCTTCTGTAATAATCCTTTTGATACTCTGAAGCTCTTTTGAATCCTCATAAATGGCTCATGTGAATAATGTATCCTGTCTTTCATGCTTAAAACTGTTTATCTGTGGTTTTATACTTGGAGGCCAGTGTTGCTGAATTTAAGTACTTGGCTCACATTTTCTTTCTTCAGATCTCTTAAATATGTTACTCTGTTGTAGGGTTTGGCAGACCTTTTCTGTGAAAGGCCAAATGGTAATTATTTTAGGCTTTGTGGAACATGGGTCACTGTCACAATTATGTAACTGTGCCACTTCAGTCCAAAGCAGCCATGTAGAGTATGTAAATGAACAAGCATGACTGTGCTTAGTAAAACTTGATTTACAGAACCAGACAGTGGGCTGGATTTGGTGCACAAGGCATAGTTTGCTGAGTCCTACTCTATTGTATTCTGATAAAAAGTGTTGTCATCAGAGTCTAATACCACTATGATGTTCTTTTTTTAAAGTGACTCCATCTTTCTCTTAGACGCCCAAAGGGCTTTTTTCTTCATCTTTAAAGCCTAGTAATTTTCCTAGAGCATGTATCGACTATTTTCTATTAATTTTTCCAGATAATACAAGGTGGATTTTATAATGTTGGCTTAAATATTTTTTCATAAATATTTTCATCAATGAAAGGTTTTAGTATTTAATCTGTTTTAGTGCTTTCATTTTCTTGAGGGTCTCCTGTTGCATGTGTGTTGGATCTTCTTTGCCTTTTATATCTATACCTTTCTTCAAATTATTTTTATCTTTTTTAATATTTCTTTTATTTTTCTATTTTTTTCCTTTTTATCCTTTATCAAGCAGTTTCTATGGTATCTATTAAGTCCAGTTTTGTCTTCCTTTCTGAATTTTTTTTTCTTTCCTAGTCTGTCCTGAATTCTATCATTTCTCTTTGTAAAAGTTCTTGTTGTATGGCTATTGTCTCTCTCTCTCTCTCTTTTTTTTTTTTTTTGCTTTTCTGTTTTTGATGTATACTTTTATTTTACAGCTCTCTCATTTTCTTAATTTCTTTTTTTTTTTTTACAAGATGTTATTTATTCATGAGACACACACACACACAGAGAAAGAGAGGGGGGGGTGGGGAGAGAGAAGCAGGCTCCATGCAGGGAGCCTGATGTGGGATTTGATCCCGGGACTCCAGGACTACGCCCTGGGCCGAAGGCAGGCGCTAAACTGCTGAGCCATCCAGGGATCCCCCCCTTAATTTCTTTTAATATTAAAATATTGTGCTACTGTTCTCATCTACTTTATGGCCATATTTTTGATGTGCCTTCATTGACTATTGGTACCTTATTTGGTTCTTTTCCATCTTTTTCTCACAGTACCTCACATAGGATTAGATGGCATTCTTTACTCTTGTTCATGTTTAAATTAGATGGATTCTTAAAAATATTTTATTTATTTAATCATGAAAGACACAGAGAGAGAGGCAGAAACGTAGGCAGAGGGAGAAGCAGGCTCCTCGAGGGGAGCCTGATGTAGGACTTGTTCCTGGGACTCCAGGACCACACCCTGAGCTGGAGGCAGATGCTCAACCACTGAGCCACCCAGGTGTCCCTAAATTAGAAGGATTTACCTATACTTTAGGAGAAGGTTTCTGTGATGGAGGTGGAAGTAGATCAAGGTAGTTTTTTTAGTTTCTTGGTTTGAAATTTTTTCGTTTGTTGCTTGTGTGAAATATTAAAAATATTGCCACTCAATTAAAATTAGAGTGAGATACCATTACATACCCACTAGAAGGGCTAAATGAAAAAGATGAAAAATATCAGGTGTTGGTGAGAATGTAGAGTAACTGGAGTTCTCAAGCACTGCTATTGGAAGTGCAAATGGAGAAAGAAATATAAATGGAGGGGCATTTGGGTGACTTGGTTGAGCATCCAATTCATGGTTTGGGCTCAGGTCATGATCTCAGGGTTGTGAGATTGAGCCCTGCATTGGGCTTGGCACTCAGTGCAGAGTCTGTTTGAGATTCCTTCACTCTCCCTGTCTGTTTCTTCCCTCTCCCTGCTTGCTCTCCCTTTCTCAAACAAACAAACAGATAAATAAAATATTAAAAAAAATAAATGAATACAAGTAATTTGGAAAGCTGTTTGGCAGTATTTACTAAAGCTATGCATATGCATATTTTATGGCCCAGTAATTCCACTCAAAGATACGTGCTTACCAAAATAAATGTACTAGAATGTTCATAGTACTGCTTATAATAGCCCCAAAACTGAAGTCTGCCCAAATGACCATCAGTATAATATGTAATAGATGTTACATGGATGGCCTCAAGTAAATGACATCTCATGGTGTCTGTGCCCTTGTGTTGTCTCTTTGTTCAATGATTCTGATTTTCACCATGTACCTTACTTGGGGCAGTAGGACATTAGGCAGGTGTGATGCAGCAGATAAGAGGCTTGATAAATGCATACACATTGGAGAGAAATACTGCCTTGAGACAGTAACAGAAAGAACTCAAGTAGGAGAGGTCAGGTGGAAAAAAATTGAGGCACCCCAGCTAATGATCAACACTTATTGCCAGGTAGGTAAGACCATTTTGACCTCCAAGCTCACTTGATCCTGCAGCCAAAAGTAGCCACATAAACAAGTCCAGGTAAAGCCAGGAGAAAAACTGGGCAGATAACCCACAGAATTGTGAGAAATGAGCAATTATTTTAAGTAACAAAATTTTAGGGTTGTTACACAACAGTAGGAAACTGAATCAGAATGGATAAATTGTTCTATATTCATACAGTGGAATACTGTGGAGCAATGAGAATAAACAATCTGTAACTACATGCAATAGTATATATGAATCTCACAGACCAATGTGGAGCTAAAGAAGCCAGGTGCATGAGTTTGAACTGTGTGCCTCCATGTATATAAAATCTCCAAGCAGGCAAAATCAGTAATTTCTGTTAGAAGCCAGAACCTTGAGGAAATAGTGACTAGAAGGAGAAAGTAGAGGCTTCTGGGGTGCTGATAATGCTCTGTTCCTTGATCTGGTTGCTGGTTACATATATGTGTCCAGTTTGTGAAATTGTGAAATATCAACAAGTTGTTCACTTATTATTTCTCCTTTTTTTTTGATAGTATGTTATATATAAATATACATATATATTTTAAGATTTATTTATTTTAGAGAGCAGGAGAAAGCAAGCACAAGTAGGAGGGGCAGAGGGACAAGGAGAGAGAATCTCAGGCAGACTCTGAGCTGACCATGGAGCCTAACTGGGAGTTCAGTCTCATGGCCCTGAGATCATGACCTGAGCTAAAACCAAGAATTGGTCGCTCAGCTGATTGTGCCATCTTAGGTACGTGCATTTCTTTCTTTCTTTCTTTCTTTCTTTCTTTCTTTCTTTCTTTCTTTCTTTCTTTCTTTCTTTCTTTCTTTCTTTCTTTCTTTCTTTTTCTTCCTTCCTTCCTTCCTTCCTTCCTTCCTTCCTTCCTTCCTTCCTTCCTTCCTTCCTTCCTTCCTTCCTTTCCTTCTTCCTTTCCTTCTTCCTTTTCTTTCTTTCTTTCTTTCTTTCTTTCTTTCTTTCTTTCTTTCTTTCTTTCTTTCTTTCTTTTCTTTTCTTTTCTTTTCTTTTCTTTTCTTTTTTCTTTTCTTTCCTTCTTTCTTTTCTTTCCTTCTTTCCTTCTTTCTCCTTCCTTCCTTCCTTCCTTCCTTCCTTCCTTCCTTCCTTCCTTCCTTCCTTCCTTCCTTCCTTCCTTCTTCACGCTATCTAGGTGTCTTTCTTTCTCATTCATTCGTTCATTCATTCATTCATTCATTCATTTATTTTAGAGCACATGTAAGCAGGCAGAAAGGCAGAGAGAGAGAATCCTCAAGCAGGCTCCCTGTTGAGTGTGGAGCCTGGTGGGACTCAATCCCAGAACACTGAGATCATGATCTGAGCTGAAATCAAGAAACACTTAACCGACTGAGCCACTCAGGCCCCTGATTGTATATCGTATTTCAACAAAAAGGAAGAAAAATGTCTTTTTTAGTTTAGTCTCCTTTTTGTTATTCTCTGAGATTGACTTCCTTTGGGTCTCTCATTTATCCCTAGTAATGCCTCTCTGTTTGATTTGTATTTTATTTTATTTATTTATTTTTAAAAAGATTTTATCCATTTATTTGTGAGAGAGAGAGGGCAAGAGAGAGTGAGTGACCATTAGAGCAGGGAGGGGCAGAGGGAGAAGCAGACTCCCCACTGAGCAGAGAGCCTGATGTGGGGCTTGATCCCAGGATCCTGGGCTCATGACCTGAGCTGAAGGCAGACATTTGACTGACTGAGGCACCCAGGCACCCTTCAAGATTTTATTTTTAAAGTAATCTTTATACCCAATGTAGGGCTTAAATTTACAACCCCAAGATCAAGAGTTATATACTCTACCAGCTGAGCCAGCTGATTTCGATATTAATTCCAACAGTTTTCTTACCAGGTCTTGTCTTCCCTAGAAGCCAAACTTGACTTTTCTGGATCCAGTTTCACCCCAGTGGGTCTTCTCTTTTTGAGAGTGATTGTTGGTAATTTCTTGTTCACCATCTTCACATCAGAAGCCTCTTCTTTCTCCTCTCATCTGCCCAGTTGCTGATCCTGAGTTCTGTTTTTTTGTGTGTGTGTTTTAGTTTTGCCCACACATCTGGGGTTCAGGGGGTTACCTCATCACCTAATTTTGTTGAACATCTTGTCTTTTGTTATCCTATTGTTCTCATCCATGTGTTTGTTTTTCCATTGGAATAATTGTAGATTTGCTTGCAGTTACAAGAAAGAATAGATTCTTTGCCTACTTGCCCAGTTTCCTCAAATGGGAACATTTTGTAAAACTATATTAACAGCATCACAACAAGGATATTAATTGTTCTGGACTGAATTGTATTACCCCCAGATTCATATGTTGAAGTCTGAACCCCCAGTACCTCAGAATATTTGGTGGTATTTGGTGGTAGGGCCTTTGAAGAGCTTATTAAGTTAAGGCTTTTAGGGTGGCCCTAATCCAATCTGACTGCTGTACTTGTAAGAGGAGGACGTTTGTATGCAGAAAGAGACACCAGAGATGTTATGTATAGAGGAAAGACCATGTGAAGACACAGCGAGAACTTGGCTATCTGGAAGCCAGGGGGAGGGTGCAGAAGAAACCAAACCTGCTGACACCTTCATCTTGGGATTTCTAGCCTCCAGACTTGAGAAAATGAATTTCTGTTATTTAAGCCACCCAATCTAGTATTTTGTTATGGTAGCCCTAATAAATGAATACATTGGTTTTCGTACAATCCACTACAGATATTCAGATTATTATTAATCTGTCAGGTGTATTAGTGTACATTTGTGTGTATAAGGATCAGCACAGTACATTTTATCACCTGTGTATGTTCCTGTTTCTACCAGCCATTCTAGTCTGCTCGCATCCTGCCAGCATAGTTTTTTTTTTTTTTTTTTTAGATTTTATTTATTTATTCATGAAAGAGAGAGAGAGAGAGAGAGAGGCAGAGACACAGGCAGAGGGAGAAGCAGGCTCCATCCTGGGAGCCCAATGTGGGACTCGATCCTGGGACTCCAGGATCATGCCCTGGGCCGAAGGCAGGTGCTAAACCGCTGAGCCACTCAGGGATCCCTCTTTTTTTTTTTTTTTTCTTTTTGCCAGCATATTTCTAACCTATGACAGCCATTAATGGGTCTTCCATTTCTGAAATTTTGTTATTTAAAAGATACTATATAAATGGAATCATTATATGTAACCTTTGCAATAGACTTTTTTCCTTTGAGAAAATTTTTTTTCTTTTTTTTTTCTTTATTTTTTATTGGTGTTCAATTTACTAACATACAGAATAACCCCCAGTGCCCGTCACCCATTGACTCCCACCCCCCGCCCTCCTCCCCTTCTACCACCCCTAGTTCGTTTCCCAGAGTTAGCAGTCTTTACGTTCTGTCTCCCTTTCTGATATTTCCCAGTCATTTCTTCTCCCTTCCCTTATATTCCCTTTCACTATTATTTATATTCCCCAAATGAATGAGAACATATAATGTTTGTCCTTCTCCGACTGACTTACTTCACTCAGCATAATACCCTCCAGTTCCATCCACGTTGAAGCAAATGGTGGGTATTTGTCATTTCTAATAGCTGAGTAATATTCCATTGTATACATAAACCACATCTTCTTTATCCATTCATCTTTCGTTGGACACCGAGGCTCCTTCCACAGTTTGGCTATCGTGGCCATTGCTGCTATAAACATCGGGGTGCAGGTGTCCCGGCATTTCATTGCATTTGTATCTTTGGGGTAAATCCCCAACAGTGCAATTGCTGGGTCGGTGGGCAGGTATATTTTTAACTGTATGATCCTCTCATTGGATGCAGAGAAAGCATTTGACAAAATACAGCATCCATTCCTGATCAAAACTCTTCAGAGTGTAGGGATAGAGGGAACATTCCTCGACATCTTAAAAGCCATCTATGAAAAGCCCACAGCAAATATCATTCTCAATGGGGAAGCACTGGGAGCCTTTCCCCTAAGATCAGGAACAAGACAGGGATGTCCACTCTCACCACTGCTGTTCAACATAGTACTGGAAGTCCTAGCCTCAGCAATCAGACAACAAAAAGACATTAAAGGCATTCAAATTGGCAAAGAAGAAGTCAAACTCTCCCTCTTCGCTGATGACATGATACTCTACATAGAAAACCCAAAAGTCTCCACCCCAAGATTGCTAGAACTCATACAGCAATTCGGTAGCGTGGCAGGATACAAAATCAATGCCCAGAAATCAGTGGCATTTCTATACACTAACAATGAGACTGAAGAAAGAGAAATTAAGGAGTCAATCCCATTTACAATTGCACCCAAAAGCATAAGATACCTAGGAATAAACCTAACCAAAGATGTAAAGGATCTATACCCTCAAAACTATAGAACACTTCTGAAAGAAATTGAGGAAGACACAAAGAGATGGAAAAATATTCCATGCTCATGGATTGGCAGAATTAATATTGTGAAAATGTCAATGTTACCCAGGGCAATTTACACGTTTAATGCAATCCCTATCAAAATACCATGGACTTTCTTCAGAGAGTTAGAACAAATTATTTTAAGATTTGTGTGGAATCAGAAAAGACCCCGAATAGCCAGGGGAATTTTAAAAAAGAAAACCATATCTGGGGGCATCACAATGCCAGATTTCAGGTTGTACTACAAAGCTGTGGTCATCAAGACAGTGTGGTACTGGCACAAAAACAGACACATAGATCAATGGAACAGAATAGAGAATCCAGAAGTGGACCCTGAACTTTATGGGCAACTAATATTCGATAAAGGAGGAAAGACTATCCATTGGAAGAAAGACAGTCTCTTCAATAAATGGTGCTGGGAAAATTGGACATCCACATGCAGAAGAATGAAACTAGACCACTCTCTTTCACCATACACAAAGATAAACTCAAAATGGATGAAAGATGTAAATGTGAGACAAGATTCCATCAAAATCCTAGAGAAGAACACAGGCAACACCCTTTTTGAACTCGGCCATAGTAACTTCTTGCAAGATACATCCACGAAGGCAAAAGAAACAAAAGCAAAAATGAACTATTGGGACTTCATCAAGATAAGAAGCTTTTGCACAGCAAAGGATACAGTCAACAAAACTCAAAGACAACCTACAGAATGGGAGAAGATATTTGCAAATGACATATCAGATAAAGGGCTAGTTTCCAAGATCTATAAAGAACTTATTAAACTCAACACCAAAGAAACAAACAATCCAATCATGAAATGGGCAAAAGACATGAACAGAAATCTCACAGAGGAAGACATAGACATGGCCAACATGCATATGAGAAAATGCTCTGCATCACTTGCCATCAGGGAAATACAAATCAAAACCACAATGAGATCCCACCTCACACCAGTGAGAATGGGGCAAATTAACAAGGCAGGAAACAACAAATGTTGGAGGGGATGCGGAGAAAAGGGAACCCTCTTACACTGTTGGTGGGAATGTGAACTGGTGCAGCCACTCTGGAAAACTGTGTGGAGGTTCCTCAAACAGTTAAAATTTTTTTAAAAATATCTATTTGTTTGAGAGAGAACACAAGCAGGGAGGAGGGGCAGAGGGCAGGGGAGAAGTAGACCCACCCCCACCCCCCCCACAGAGCAGGGAGCCCAATGTGGGCTTGATCTCAGGACCCTGGGATCGTGACCCGAGCTAAAGACAGATACCTAACCAAATGAGCCACCCAGGAGCCTGAGATTGGTTTTTTCCAATAAGCATATTTCCATGGAGATTCATCTAGGTTGTTTCATATAACAGGAGTTTGTTCTTTTTTATTCCCTAATAGTAATCTGTGAGTATATCCTAGTTTATTTAACTTCATCTATTGAAGCACATCTGAGCTGATTCCATTTCTTGACCTTTACAAATAAAGCTGTTATGAAAGTAATTTGTAATCTCTCTGGGATACATAACAAGGAGTGTCACTGCAGTATTTTATGGTAATTATGTGTCAAGTTTTTAAGTAACTGCCATACTTTTCCAGAGTGATTGTACCATTTTATATTCCTACGAACAATATATAAGTGATCCAGTTCCTCCACATCCTTGCTAGCGTTTGCTGTCATCATTTCTTATTTTAGCCATTCCAGTGTATGTGTAGTAATATTATGGGGTTTTTTAAAAGATTTTATTTATTCATGAGAGGCCCAGAGAGGCAGAGACATAGGCAGAAGGAGAAACAGGCTCCCTGCGGGCAGCCTGATGTGGGACTTGATCCCAGGACCCCGGGATCACGCTCTGAGCCCAAGGCAGACGCTCAACCACTGAGCCACCCAGGCGTCCCGATACTGTGGTTTTAATTTGCATTTCCCTGATGGCTAATATAGCACAACTTTTCATATGCTTGTTTACCATCTGTATATCCTCCTCTGAGAAATGTGTGTCATTTGCCTATTTTCTAATTGGATTTTTAATTTTTTTACTGTTTTGAGAGTTCTTTGTATATTCTAGTTACTAATCCTTTGTTCTTTGTCAGATAGGGCTTGCAAATGTTTTTTTCTAGTATGTACCTTGTCTTAATCTTCTTCACATGGGCTTTCACATTGCAAAAGATTTTAATTTCAGTTTTACAAATTTGTCCTTTTATGGATTATGCTTTGGTATCAAATCTAAGAACTCTTTGCCTAACCCCAGATCTCAGAGATTTTTTTCTTATGTTTTCTCCATGTTTTTAAGTTCTACATTTAAATTTTTTTTTAAAGATTTTAGTATTTATTTGATGGGGGGAAGTCCCCAGGGTGGGAGGTAGGAACAGAGGGAATGGGAGAAACAGACTCCCTGTTGAGCCAGAGAATCTGACATGAGGCTCGATTCCAGGACCCCAAGATCATGACCTCAGCTGAAGGCAGAAGCCTAACCCAGCTGAGCAACCCAGGTGCCCCACCTTCTACATTTTAAGTTAACTCTGATTTATTTTGAGTTAATTTTTATTTAAGCTGTGAAGTTTAGGTTGAGGTTCATATTTTGCCTATGAATGTCCAGTTGCTCCAGCACCATTTGATGAGAAAGCTATCCTTCCACCATTGAATTGCTTTTGCATCTTTGCAAAAAAAAAAAAAAAAAAAAAAGGCAGGTTGAGCATATGTATGCGTCTATTTCTTGGTTTACTTCATCTGTTTTTGTGAGTAGATTTGAGGAGAGTCCAAAACTAAGCCTTTGCTACTGTTCAGCTTGCTTAGAACTCCTTGTTCGTTCATTCATTCATTCATTCATTCATGAGAGACACAGAGAGAGAGGCAGAGACACAGAGGAAGAAGCAGGCCCCACACTGAGAGCCTGACAGGGGACTCCATCCTGGGTCTCCAGGATCATGCCCTGGGCTGAAGGCGGCGCTAAACCGCTGAGCCACCCAGGCTGCCCTCTCCTTTTTTTTTTTTTTTTTTTTTTAAGATTTTATTCATTTATTCATGAGAGACACAGAAAGAGAGGCAGAGAAACAAGCAGAGAGAGAAGCAGGCTCCATGCAGGGAGCCTGAGTGGGACTCGATCCAGGGTCTCCAGGGTCACACCCTGGGCTGAAGGCGGTGCTAAACTGCTGAGCCACCCGGGCTGCCCTCCTTGTTCATTCTTAAGCATGATCTTTTTGTCATTATCTTGGAAAACTTTTTTTTTCCCTATTGATCAAAGTGGACAAATGTCTAATTAGGAAAAAAAAAAAGGTAAGATATGCAGTAATTTGATTACTAAACAGTTTTTTCAGTTTATCTTCTTTATAATATAGTGATAAGTCGACATGTATTTGTTTCAGAGAATTCAGTTTTTTTCTAAATTACTTGTGTTAACATTTTCATGACAATTATGGTTCAATAATAATAAGTATACTTTATCTGGCATCTTGAGAAAACAGGGTTCTACATTAATGGATTTTTGTATAAAGTTTATCTCTTTGATGAAACTTAAAATTTTAATTATTTTTAGGGAAAATGTTTCCCACATTTGGTTAAATTTAAATAAAGGGTGGCAATTCAGTTACTTCTGGAAATCTGCCAAGAATTCTTTTCTGGCATCTGGATGAACACAAACAGAGAGAAATTTGTTTCTTGCCCTAGAAAATTCACTTAAGCTATTCTGGCTCTGAAGTTTTGCAACATTAGACCGGTTTCCTATAACCAATGCAAGGAAGTTTCCATTCCCCAACTGACAAATCCATCAAATTCACGGATTTACCAAAACCTTGTTTGAATAGCCTTTGAAGATTTCCATGAAATTTTGGTTGAAAGTATTCCCATTCTACTTTCAGAGCAGCATTTTAAGGAATGTCCTTTTTTTTTTTTTTTAAGATTTTATTTATTTATTCATGAGAGACACAGAGAGAGGCAAAGACATAGGCAGAGGGAGAAGTAGGCTCCCTGCTGGGATACTGATGTGGAACTCCATCCCAGGACCCTAAACATTTTAGGCAATTACTTTATTAATGGAAAATATAGATTTTATAACTTAACAGTATATAAACACATCATTAGAGAAATATTAGGTATATAGGTAAGACTTTCATCTGTCAGAAAGAAGCCAGCCAGTTAGCAAAATAACAAACCCCCCCAATTTATGAGTATTACATATCAAGACTATATTCACATATACTAAATATATTCATAACAATATATTCATAGACAAATTATTTATAATCATATATATTGTTTATTGAATATATTTACTTGCATTACATATATTCAAAAAGAAAATATTTACAAGACTAGATCACCATATAACTCTTAGCTTTCAAAAAATGTTTAGGGTTTTTTTCTTTTTTAAATAAACTCTATCTCACCAATACCCTCCTTGTTGCCCCCCGCCCCCCTCCATGTGGGGCTCAGATTCATGATCCTGAGATGAAGAGTTGCATGGTCTACTGACAGAGCCATCCAGTTACTCCTAGGATTTTTCTTATTTAAAAATTATTTTGAGTCAAAATTCATCCTATAGATTTGCCTTAGTATGTTTTTAGTTGATGCCTTCCTATTAATCATTCAAATAGATATTTGTGTTTCTAAGAGCAAACTATTGTCCTGAGAAGTAAAGATATCCTTATATGTTATGTAATAAGAAACAATATTTTTGTTAATAATGGAAGAATGTGGGATCCCTGGGTGGCACAGCAGTTTGGCGCCTGCCTTTGGCCCAGGGTGCGATCCTGGAGACCCGGGATCGAATCCCATGTTGGGCTCCTGGTGCATGGAGCCTGCTTCTCCCTCTGCCTGTGTCTCTGCCTCTCTCTCTCTCTCTCTCTCTCTCTCTGTGTGACTATCATAAATAAATAAAAATTAAAAAAAAAAATGGAAGAATGTAATTCTGTATAATGTTTTTTGAGAAAAGTATACATAGGTGAAAGGTCAGCCAATTTGGCTATGTGAAAACTTAAACTTTTAAAGTTTTTATTAAAGTAAAGTGAAAAGGGAAGGCAGCAGTTTGGAGAAAATGCAGCAATGTGACAGTTGAGGTCTTCATGGCACTGTAATATTTTAATGATTTACAAAAGAATTAATAAAACTTCAGGGAAAAATAGGTAGAATGAAGAGCAGTTATTTGCCTCATTAGTAATTAAGCATAAAATAATACAGCAATCCATTTACTTTTAATTTTCTTTCTTTCTTTCTTTTTTTTAAAGATTTAATTACTTATTTTAGAGAGAGAAAGAGACAGAGGGTGTGTGCATGAGGGGGAGGGACAGAGGGAGATAGAATCCGGGGAGAGAGAATCCCAGGCAGACTCTGGGCTGAGTGTGGAGCCTGTCTCAGGCTTGTTCTCATGACCCTGAGATCACAACCACCAAAACCCAGAGTTGGGGGCTTAACAGACTTGTGCCACGGAAGAGCCTCTGCCTGCCTGCCTGCCGGCCTGCCTTCATGTAAAATTAATGTACAGTGTTATATAGTTTCAGGTGTACATTAGTTTTGGCAATTCTGTGTTACTCAGTGCTCTTCACCAAAAGTGTACTCTTAATTGCCTTCATCTGTTTCACCCATTCCCCCCACCCACCTCCTCACTGGTAATCACCAGTTTGTTCTCTATATTTAAGAGTCTAGTTTTTTGTCTCTTTTTTCCCTGTTCTTTGTTTTGTTTCTTAATCCATTTACTTTTTAAAAAAATCTATCAAAGTAGCAAAAATATAATATGAAATATTGCCCATTGCTGGTGAGGGGAAAGGAAGAGAGGAAGTTATTCTCCTATGTATTGCTGATGGGTCTAGAGAATGCTTTGTTTGTTTGTTTTTTTGTTTGTTTGTTTTTTGAAACTTTGAAGGTGTAAGGGAGGAAAAACCGCCCCTTACCCTCCTAGATTCTGTGACTTGGCCTAAGTAATTAACAGATTAATAGGGGAAAAGCATACAGTGTTTTTTAATATTTTTGTGTGCACACAGGAGTCTTCGTAAGGCAAATGAAGTCCCGAAGAAGCAGTTAGAAATGAGAGTTTATATATATTTTTAACAAAGAATTTATATATTTGTGGAGAAGTGACTAGACAAAGTTTCAGCCAGCAGCCATAAATTGTGAGACAGTAACTAGAAAATATATGGGAGAAACTAATGGAAGATAAGGGTTATTTTAGTAAGTGTATTTGTACAGATCCATTTTGGCATCATCTCCCAGTCTCTAGTGCTAAGAATGTTCTTCTCTTTCTGCTATAAGGAGGGCATCTACCTCATGGGAAATTTTGTGACCTGGTTTTAGGTAGAAAAAGACAGGTCAGAGAGAACTTCCTGCATTAGCTGTTTCTCGTGTGCTTTCAGCCTGAAATAGTATGCCAAAGTGCCATATTTTGGGATGGCACCTTATGAACCCCTCCAAAATACAATATGCGTGTCAGTAATGAACATATTGTATATACAGTTGATGAATTATTACAAGTTGAATAAATATGACTAGCATTCATAGCAATAAGCTGGACTTAATCAGCACGTTAGAGGAGCCCCTTATACTCCCTCCCATATCTAACCCAATCTTCCTGAATGATTGCTGAGTCATAGGGTATATATGCTCAGCCTTAGTAGAGACTGCCAGTTTTCCAGAGTGATTGTATCAGTTTATACTGCCAGCAGCAGTGTGTCAGGGTCCCAGTTGCTCCACTTCTTCATGATTATCATTTTGGAAAGCATTTTGACAGAATGTATCAAGAGCCATAGATCTGTCTATACCCATTTATCTGGTAATTCTACTAATAGAAAAGATGAGGAAAGATATGCACAAAAACATGAGCAAAGCAGAGATCAGAGACCACAAGCTAAATCTGGCCAGCTGCACCCCAAATCCAGTTACAACCATTTGTTGTTTGTGGCTGCTTTTGTGCTACAATGGAAAAGTTTAGTAGTTATTTCAGAAACCTTGCAAAACAAAATATTTACTATCTGACCCTCTCCAGAAAAAGTTTGCTGACCTTTACATTAGAGCATTATTTAGAGTAGTAAAAGATTAGCAATAACTAGTATCCACCAGTTGGGGAATTACTAGCTAAATCCTGGTGTAAACACTTGATGGAATCGGATATAGCCATTTAAAATGATGGTGATACAGATTATTCATCCAGTACATATTTATTGGGCATTTGGTATATGTTAGGTACTTTTCTAAATGCTGGCAAATCAGTAAAGACTAGAATTCATGCCTTCATAGAACTTAAATTTTAGTGGAGGAGATAGGAAATCAACAAGCCAAGTACATAAAATAACATGTAAGAGGTTAGTGGTAAGATGGAAGAAAAAAGGGAAGGGAGATACGAAAAATTTCAGGGTGAGGGCTTGATGTTTTTAGATTGCCTTCTTTCTCTGAGAAAATGACTTTTGAGTAAGAACTTGAAATAAGTGAAAGGGCTTGACATACAGGTAGCTGGAAGAAGAGCATTTGAGGCAGAGGGAAAAGCAAGTACAAAGGGATAAAGTTGGAACTGTGCCTGATGTGTTGTTCTAGGAACAGCAATAAGATGAAGGGCTGTGATAGAGTGAAGGACAGGGAGAGTAGCAGGGGGTGAGGTTGGAGGTAATGGAGGTGGGGTGGCAGTGAGGGCCCATCATGGTCAACCTATAGCAACATGAAAAATCCCTATCATAAATTGTTCAAGTAAAAATAGTGCTCTTTCTCACTTCCATTCTCCCTCCCTCTCTGCTCAGTAATGACAGTCATGTAAAGCAATGCATAATAAGGAAAAGACTGGAAGAAAATACCGTGGAATACCAACATTTTTAATGTCCTGGGATTATGAATTATGCTTCTTGCCAACACTCGCTATAATTTGGCTGTCTTCTATAATAAAACGGATATTTAGAAACTTGAAGGATTTTGCATACCTTAGAAATCAGTTACTTTTAGTTGATTGTAGCCTGCCAGTGGATAGCACTGTCTTTTTTATTTATTTATTTTTATTTTTTTAGGATTTATTTATTTGAGAGGGAAAGGAAGAGTACCTGCATGTGTGCAAGGGTGAAGGCAGGACGGAGGGGCAGAAGGAAAGGGAGAAGGAGAGAGAGAATCTCAAGCAGACTCCCCACTGAGCACAGGGCACGACATAGGGCTTGATCTCAAGACCCTGAGATCATGACCTGAGCCAAAACCAAAAATTGATGCTCAACCTACTGAGCCACCTAGGTGCCCCAGATGGCGTTGTCTTAAATCATCTAAGGAGTTGCTGGTTTTTAAATTATTTTTTCAGTGTTTGAGTCAGAAGGAACTGTGGAGCTTATGTACTTAAACTCCTTCATTTTATGTTTTATAGGTTAGGAAATGATTTGGAGAAGTGAAGGAACTCAGGCCTTCGGTTCTTTTTCTTAGATGTTTGAATGTCCCATCATTATTTAATCTGAGGTTATTTTGCACTTTAATGATTTTTGTGATTAATGACTTACCTAATCTTTAACATAAAAAGAAAATCTTTGATAGTAATGAAATCTAAATCTGTGTTGTCCAAATCTTCTTAGTGGGAAAACCACTGTAGCGGATATGTGTTAATAATGAATTCTTTTGGCGAGCATTCTGGTTAAGACCATGGATGTAGTAGAGCTCAGACTACCTGGGTTTGTTTCTGGCCCTTATTAGTACATAACCTCTCTGCATGTTAGTTTCCCGCTTATAAGATGCTTTGATCCTAAGTATATACCCCATAGGGCTGTTGTGAAAATTAAATGAATTCATGTGGGTAGAATGCCAGGCACCTAGACCAAATGATTATTGAGGCTTAAATATCAGGAAGGGAAGGTATTTGAACACTAAGTACCAGAGAAAACTGAGTTCAGCAAATACTTGAATTGTGGTGTTGAAAGTGTTTATGTCTCTCTACTTTGACTTCATAGAGAACATGTGGCAGTTTATTAACATTGTGAAGCTGATCATCTTAATTAGCACAGTGGCTTCATACCCTGCTGTTGTAGCATTTATGCTATAAACCCTTCACAGATGGTTATCGAATCTGAGGGGAAAGAATACTTACTTTTATTTGAGTAGCAGAAATACTGTGACTTAGGTGAATGGCCTGAGTAAGTGGATCATATGACAAAACACAGAGCAAGATGAGTGGTAAAAGGCCACTGGCTGGCCTAAAAGCTGGCTGGCACAGTGTCCATCCAGCTCTAGGAAAGATTGCTTGTTTACTGGAGCATGCAAGAACTTTGTTTTATGCGGATATAGGTCAGGGCAGTAAAGAGCTCCATATACACAGACACACAGTGGTGAAAGGGAGTCAAGTAGAGTGTGGAGGGTGTAACCTGTCCTTTGAAGTGTGCCACCAAAATTTTAGTGTTTGAGTGCCCTTAACTTCAGAGAGGTTGAGCACCACAGAACTCATGTAATAGCTGATAGTTAAGAATTAACCCTATTTATTTATTTTAAAAGATTTTGTTTATTTATTCATGAGAAACACAGAGGCAGAGACATAGGCAGAGGGAGAAGCAGGCTCCCTGTGGGAAGCCCGATGTGGGACTCGATCCCAGGGCCCCAAGGTCACACCCTGAGCCCCAAGCCAAAGGCAGACGCTCAACCGCTGAGCCACCCAGGAGTCCCAAGAATTAACATTCAAAAAAGTTTTTCTAGAAAACCCCCTTAAAATATATAATAAAACTTGTTAAAATTTGAGGTATGGGGGTGCCAGGTTGACACACTCAGTTAAACATCGGACTCTTGATTTCGGCTCAGGTCATGATCTCATGGTCCTGAGATCCAGCCCCCAGTTGGCTTCTGTGCTCAGCTCAGCTAGGATTCTGCTTAAAATTTCTCTCTTCTCCACTTGGCGGGATGAGCACTGGGTGATGTGCTATATGTTGGCAAATTGAACTCCAAAAAAAAAAAATAGTTTCTCTCTTCTCCTCCATCTGCCCTTCCCCCCTGCTTTCTCCCCCATCCCCAAATAAATAGATCTTTAAAAATTTTTTTGAAGTATGGAAAAAAAAATTTAACTTACAGAGTACTTTGACAATTTGTAAAAATAAAGTTAGATATATTTTTCTTACTGGTATTTGTCTTAGTGAAGGGTAATTTTATATACACACTGTGTCCCTAATGTATTTTGTGTTTGCGACTATTTGGGGATTGCATAAAATTCTGTTACTTTTTAGTGGGAAAAGTCTGAATCTTTTTGCAGTGCTGGTTTTGTTTTCTTCAGAAGTTTTACTTGGTCATGCTGCTGCCTTTTTCTTTTTAACATAGCTGGATGAGTACAGTTGTAGTCAGCAGTGTTTCTACCACACTAGCTTCATAAGAAACTTTCTGCCTTCCTTGCAGAATCATGGATTATAACTTAGGGTTCCTGTGGGCATATTAATTCTGAATAGAACCTGGGGATTGTGCTTAACTAGAAGTCTGGTGGTTTTGGTAGTGAGTTCCTAACAGGACTCAGATACTTATATGCTCAGTAGGACATTGCTGTTGTAGCAATTGTGGTATTTAATTGAACCTGAAGGTCCCTTGGAATTTTCCTAGTCCATTATATTAAGCTGCGAAAGTTCTTTAAAATGTAATTCAGTATTTATGATTTAGTTAATAGTTAAGCTAAGGACTTTTAGAAGCATTTGGAGGTGGGTGGAAGGAAGCCATACATTTACAGAGACCTTCATGAAACATGAAATTGTGACACTGAATTAGACTTTCTTTTCCAGCCCTCTGCTGCTACACCAGGCTCTGGTCCAAAGAGTAGCATATGACTCAGATTTCGCCTGAACACCCTTGTTTGTCGAGTTTGTTATTCTTTTCAGGGCTGGGTTGGTATATCATAGGCACATAATTAATCTGAATACTCAGGAAGGACATATGGAATCTCTCTTCTGGTTTTAAGAAATGACTGTGATTGAATAGTTTGATTCTTTCAAGTAAGAATTTTTTGTTCTGTTTGGTAAATATGTAACATTAGCATGAGGGGAACTAAATTCCTGTCGACTAGGATATCAATCAAACTTTCTGTTTCTGTAAGATCAAGTATGACTGAGATAATGTATCTCTTAGCTTTACTTGGTAATTATTAATCTTTTTTTTGTAGGTTTTTGACCCCTTTGAGAATTGGATAAAAAGTTTGAATTCTCTTCTCAGAAAATGCACACCTGCACATACAGCATACAATTTTGTATAAATTTTAGGAAATAGGTGGATCTTCCTGATACTTTATGCTAACAGCCTCTATTTTGTGTATTTACATTTGAGCATATGACTTTCTTCTGTTTTCTTAAGAATGGAAACCTTAAACGTTTGAGATAAGGATTAGGAGAGTAAGCTTATGGGTTTCCAGAGAAGATTTGTGTTTTGAGGGAGGGGATACTGTGGTATTTTTCCATCAGAAATCCATTTAAACTGTTGTTTCTGATAAATGTGCGAGTAGTGCATCTGGATAAATCATTCTTCTGCACTGTAGGTTATGAAAAAATAGTCTCTCACTACTGATACATTCACAAAGACAGTCTAGCAGGAAAAATTAAAAAGCTTAAAATCTCATTCTCATTTCTACAGGAATAAAGAGGGAGAATTCATTATGTCAAGCATTACAAATAAGCATGTATTAAAGCGGCTACATACGATGATGGCACATTGTTGGAACACCCCATGAAAGATAATTTGCATGGAAGATGATTATTCAATAGGGCTTTAATTTACAAGAAACATTCCACAATTTAATTGAGCCCTTTTTGCACATAGTGCTTCACTTCAATAGATTGCATTTGCTCCCTGCATATGTACAATGCCATAAGGGTGTTTAAAATCTGATTCAGTCTACCTGGAAGGTGAAACAACAGATGAAAGTCATGTCATAAAAATATACATTATTAAACATTTGAGAATTGTTTTTGAGATCAGTTTTCTGATGGCTGATTTGTACCATAAAGCTGATTGTCTAATTTTCTTTTTTCTTTTTTTTTTTTTTTTTTTTTTTTTTTTAATTTTTATTTATTTATGATAGTCACAGAGAGAGAGAGAGAGAGAGGCAGAGACATAGGCAGAGGGAGAAGCAGGCTCCATGCACCGGGAGCCCGACGTGGGATTCGATCCCGGGTCTCCAGGATCGCGCCCTGGGCCAAAGGCAGGCGCCAAACCGCTGCGCCACCCAGGGATCCCATAATTTTCTTTTTTCTAATAAGATTTGTATAAGATTATTTGGCCCTGCTGGCCACTAGTTAAACTATATGGTTCAATTTAAAATTTTTTCACTTTTATAGGCTAGTCACCTATATGGTACTTTTGTGAAATGAGCATACAATGCCTGCATTTATTGTTATTAGAGAAAGAAAATTATTTGGTGATAAAGAAGACACTAAAATAAACATTTCAACAAATAGCTGACTTATGATTAAAATGCCTAGAAAGATAATGCAGTAGTCCTCCCTTATCTATAGGGAGATATATTCCAAGACCGCCCGTGAATGCCTGAAATTGCAGATAATACCAAACCATATATATATATATATATATATATATATATATATATATACACACATACACACACACACACATAGAGTTTTTATTGATGTATACCTATGATAAAGTTCTATTTATGAGTTAAACACAGTAAGAGATTAACAACCAATAATAATAGAGCGGTTATAATAATACACTGTAATAAAAGTTATGTGAATGTCATCTCTCTCAAAATACCTTACTGTACTGTGCTTACCCTTCTCTTGATGATGTGAGGTGATAAAATGCCTACATGATGAGGTGAAGTGAGGTGAATGACGTAGCATTAGGCTATTATTGACCTTCTGACACTATGTCAGGAGAATCATCTGCTTCAAGACCCCAGTTGATGTGTAACTGAAATCTCGGAAAGCAAAAGCTCAGATAAGGAAGCTACTCTATATGGTTAAAAAGAAGATAAAGTAAAAACAAAGTTATATGGATACATCTAGTGTCTTCTCTGGCTGTATTAGAATAGTGTATGGATAAACTTTATCCTAGAGAGGAAGTTTTGTGTGAGCCTGAACTGATTCCTTATGGATGTTCCATCCTTGAGCATTTATTATTTTTTTTAAATATTTTATTTATTTATGATAGACATAGAGAGGCAGAGTCACAGGCAGAGGGAGAAGCAGGCTCCATGCCGGGAGCCTGACGTGGGACTCGATCCCGGGACTCCAGGATCACGCCTTGGGCCAAAGGCAGGCGCAAAACCGCTGAGCCACCCAGGGATCCCCAATCCTTGAGCATTTAAAACAAACATTGTTGTGAGAAACCAGGCCCATTCTTGGTGGGGAAACACTAAAGGTATGTCCAAATGAGGAAAACATTGAAGACCTGTGGGTTAAGTTAGGAGGAACAAGATCAGGATGTCTGTTATCACCACTGTGTTAGAGTCCTAAGATAAGGCAAGAAAAATGGTTACAGATGTTGGAAAGGAAACCATGTAATGATCACCATTTGTAGGAGTAGTGATAGCACAAAGGAAAAGAGTATTTTTGAGAATAAGATGAAAGCTTAAAGTGGAGGGCAGAGAGGTTGAAACACTTTCTGTTGGGTACCCTCCATATTTTGAGTGAATGAAGGCTTCCTGCTGAAAGTGGAAGAGCTAAGAGGGAAACAGCAACTAAGAAGAATGAGAAGAAAGGATTTAGAGTAGCTGTGATGAAAAAGTATTTGGTGTAGCTCTAAGAGTTCACCTGAGGGTAAATTGTACGAAGACACTATGGAGTCAGTCAGGCAAGGTTGGTTCCTGTGAGCCAAGGTGATTTCTGAATTCTTTAAGCATAAGCAGTTAATTACCTGTGTGGGCAAATCAGTTAGAAGAGGTCTCTGATTATATACAGAGAAGTCTAGATGGAAATTCCTACTTCCTAGAGTTATTGTGGAGATAAACTAAATTAGACGTGACAGTGGATATGAACTGTTTCCTGCAGTGCTCTGCATTATAGTAAGCTCGTAGGAGATATCTGCTTTAAAACAGAAGCAAAAATCCTGTACCCTGTGAGTCCATTCTTTCCAGATAGTTAAGCAATTTTGTCTCCCATACATTCCTTCTCTTCTTTCTTTTTTTTTTTTTTTTTAAGATTTTATTTATTCATTCATGAGAGACACAGAGAGAGAGAGGCAGAGACGTAGGCAGAAGGAGAAGCAGGCTCCCTATGGGGAGCCTGATGTCGGACTCAGGACTCCATCCCAGGACTTGGATCATGACCTGAGCCGAAGGCAGATGCTCAACCACTGAGCCATCCAGGTGCCCCTCCCATACATTTTTTCAATATTCAGCATCTTTAAACTTCTTTGCACTGGTCCTGGCCGCCTTTCCTTTATCTCTGCCTTTGCATCCTGAGATACCTCTGCTTGATCCTGCTACATCTTGTTCTTATTTCCTTTTCTTCATAGCCAGATTCTTAAATAAATGGATTACAGTGTTATCTTTTCTTTTATTACTAACTCTCTTTAATCCCAGGGAATTTGGCTATCTCCCTTCTACGCAGTCTCCACAAAATTAAACATACCCAATAGACAAACACCTAAGTAAATGATCAGATGATAATAAGTGCTGTGGAGAAAAAGAATTCAAGTTAGGGAGTGCCAGGCACATGTCAGGGTGGGGGGCTGTGGGGTGGTCTGGAAGGTGTCTTTTTTGGGGGGGATTGTCTCTAATAAGAGGACACTAAAGCAGATTTAAGGAAGTGAAGGAGCAAATCATACAGATATCTGGGGAGAAGAACATTCCAGGCAACCAATACAAAATCCCTGTAGTGGGTGTCGGGTTGGTGCATTTGAGGAAGAGCAGGGAGAGTTTTGCAGATGGGACAGAGTGGTTGAAAAGGGGATGATGTCAGAGAGGTAAGTAGATTGACATTGGGAGCATATGGAAATTGTCTTCTTCTTTTTTTTTTTTTTTTTTAAAGATTTTATTTATTCATGAGACACAAACACACACACAGAGAGAGAGAGAGAGAGAGAGAGAGAGAGAGGCAGAGACACAGGCAGAGGGAGAAGCAGGCTCCATGCAGAGAGCCAGAGGTGGGACTCTAGGATCAGGCCCTGGGCTGAAGGCAGCGCTAAACTGCTGAGCCACCTGGGCTGCCCTGGAAATTGTCTTCTGATGGCTTCTGTTTCCTCATTGAGAGTAAGAATGTAGCAGAAGCCATTGGAAATTTGAAGAGATGTTCAATTAGGACAGTAGAGAGAGCATGGACTTGAGCAAAGTGTTGTCTCTGGACCAGCAGCACCAAGATTATCTGGAAATGTGTTAGAAATGCAAATTCTTGGGTCTCATTCCAGACCTACTGAATTGGAATCAGACCTACTGTCCTGGAGGTGAGGGCAAACAATTTGTGTTTTAACAAGCTTTCTGGGTTAGTATGCACAAACGTGTTTGAGAGCCATTGGACTAGAGAGTTAAGTATAATTACTAGGTAGCCCTGAGGACCCACTTGAGTTTAGTGATCTTAAATTTGATGTGAAAATAGTCATTAGGTTATGTTGAAGAAAGAAAGGGATGAGAGAATTGAGTGTGTATAGGAGTTGTTTTAAGTGATGTACTGCAAAATCTAACCTGCATAAAGAAAGAAGTGAGGATGAGGGGCAGTGAAAGCATGCTAGAATCAATGGACTTTTGGTCCCAGTGGATCAAAGAATTGGTCAGTGAAAGAAATTCTGACACAGATCTGATCGATTCTAAATTACAGGTATTTTTCCCTTTAGTCAAATGTCTTCATAAGTCACTATTTTCTACTTGAGATTTTTATGTCAGAGCAAGTAAATTTTTTTTTTTAGAGCAAGTAATTTTGAGTCAAAAGTTTTGAGTTCAAGTCCTGCCTTTATTAGCTGGCCTTGGTTAACTTAAATTTTCTGAATCAATTTCAGTATCTGCGCGATGAAATTATAAATACTTAATAGTTTAGTCTTACAGTTCAGAATATGAAATGAGACAAGTATATGAAAGTGTTTTATAAAATATGAAGTCCATCTCTTTTTTTAAAAAAAGATTTTATTTATTTGAGAGAAGGAGAGAGAGCATGAATGGAGGGGGGCCGAGGGAGAGGGAGAAGCAGACTCTCACTGAGCATGGAGCTGACAAAGGGCTTGATCCCAGGACCCCAAGATCATGACCTGAGCCAAAGACGCTTAACCAACTGAGCCACCCAGGTGCACCTGAAGTGCCCTTTACTGTTTTCTACACCGACCTCTTCCTCTTCCATATCCTGTATTTTGTTTATGTAATGCAAAGAATCTTGCCATGTCTATTACAAAAATATGAATCTTGTAGAAAAGTAAGAAAAAAAGTATTCATGACTGTTGTTATTACTTGCCTTGTAATAAAATGTCTTAAAAATACACTAAACTAAAAAAAAAATAATACACTAGACTTATGCTTCTGGCCAAGGTAGAGTAACTGAGAGTAAATTTACATTCCACCTGTATTTTTAGGGTTCTGCAGAGAAGTAGAACCAATAGGATGTGTATGTTTATATATTTATTATAAGGAATTGAGCCACTTATTGGGCAAGCTGAGAACTCCCAAATTCTGCAGTCTGCAAGTTTGAGACCCTGGAGAGCCAATGTGTAATTCCAGTCCACTAGGAAAGGTAATGGTGTACTTTACAGTCTGAAAGCCTGAAGGCTCAAGATCCAAGAGCCAGTGTTTCCTTAGAATCTGAATGCACGAAAAGACTGATGACTCAGCTCATTTGTCAAACAGGAAGAATTCCTTCTTACTCAGCTTTTTTGTTTTATTAAGGTCTTCAATTTTCAATTGATTGGATGAGGCCACTCACTGGTGGGGGGGGGCAATCTGCTTTATGTAGTCTACAGATTCAAATGTTAATCTCATCCAGAAGCGCCTTCACAGACACACCCAGCCTAATGTTAATCAAATATTTGGGTACTGTGTGTCCTGTCAAGTTGACACACAAAATTAACCATCACACCACCGGAAACAAGAAACCAGACAAAATATATTAAACAGTGATTTTTAAAATACTGGATATCAGGCATTGAAATACCAGTGATCTCTGAGAGATGAGAAACAAACAAGGTAAACCCCATGACTTCCTCAGCTTACTTCCTGGAAAGGGTTTCTAGGTTTGGTGTGAGGAGAAGGGAACCCAAGTGGAGGCTGCCAGTTTCCCTGAGTTGAGAAGGTGGGGGATGGAAGTCTGAAGAGGCCATGGTGACTAGAGTTCATAGAGTGCATAGGAAGAAGCAAAACTATCTTTATTTGCATGTGATCCTATATATAGAAAATACCAAGGACTCCACAAGAAAACTGACAGAGGTAATAAATGAATTCAGCAAAGTTGCAAGGTAGTAGATCAACACACAAGTCACTTCTATACACAAGCAATGAACAATCCCCAAAGGAAATTAAGACAGCAGTTCCATTTATAATAGTATCTCAGAAAATAAAATACCTAGTAATAAACAACCAAGGCGGTGAAAGACTTGAACACTGAAAACTATAAAACAGTGCTGAAAGAAATTAAAGGCCTAAATAGATGGAAATAAAGCCCATGTTCATAGATAGGGACTTAATATTGTTAATAAGTCAATATTCCCCTGAGCTATTCTTAGTGAAATCCCAGTAGCCTTTTTTTTTTTTTTAATTCTTTTTTTTTTATGATAGTCACAGAGAGAGAGAGAGAGAGAGAGAGGCAGAGACACAGGCAGAGGGAGAAGCAGGCTCCATGCACCGGGAGCCTGACATGGGATTTGATCCCAGGTCTCCAGGATCGCACCCTGGGCCAAAGGCAGGCGCCAAACCGCTGCGCCACCCAGGGATCCCCCCAGTAGCCTTTTGTACAGAAATTTCAAAACCGATTCTTAAATTCATTTGGAATTAAGTAAGTCATGAATAGTCAAAATAATTTTGAAAAAGAACAAAGCTGGAGGGCTTGAACTTCCTGATTTCAAAACTTACTACAAAGCTATTATAATCAAAGCTGTGTGGTGTTGGCATAAAGATAGAAATATAGATTAATGGGATAGAATTGACAGTCTAGAAATACACCTGTATATCTAGGGCCAGTTGATTTTTGACAAATGTGCCAAGTCCATTCAATGGGAAAAAAAAATAGTCTCTTCAATAAGTAGTGCTGTGACAACTGTATTTCCACACATAAAAGAATGAAGTTGGAACTCTACCTCATACAATATATAGAAAAGTTAAAACGGATCAGCAGCAACACCATCTAAGAGCTAAGATCATAAATAAAACTCTTAGAATATGACTGCTAAAGAAAGCAGAATACCATTCTTTGCTGTTTTTAGTTTATGAATTCTCTGTTGATTGCCCTATGAAACATCATATGGCTTTTACTAATCTATGCTATTATCATACTAATGTGAGATTTAAAACAAATGAGATGTTCCTTTATGATGTCTAAATTTGTGCTCATAGCATACTACACTGTTCAGGATGCATTTGGAAGTTTCACGATCTAGTTTTTGTGTATTGGTTACTGTCAGGATATCACATATTCTAGTATTTAAGTGTAATTTCACAGTAGCAAAATCTTTATCAAACTTAAATATAGATGACTTTTTAGGCTTTTGGGAATTAGTTGCCTTGAATTATTCTTATGATTCCTCTGAACATTTCAATAGAAGTTTGCCTTCCTTAGTACCTGGTACATAGTAGGTACTCTGATTATTTATTGAATGAGCAAATATTGTGTAAAGTGTATTACGAAAATTAGCTCCAGATCCTTCAGTTCTTTGAGGCATTTCCAGCAGATACATTCTATTTTTACAAGTCACAATAGTAAGAAATGCTGGTGTACCTTTTGGAGTTCAAAGACATTTTTGTACTAACTTGTTTCTCATGAAACAATTATATGGGGATAATTTGATCCCATTGGATTATGTTCATGTAATTGTTGGATTATTAAGCATTTCATTTGTATTTTAGTAAGTGCTGGTATAAATACATTATCTTGTGTCTTGTTTCTAATTATATACTATATTGCAGGAAGTGGACCAGTGTAATAGAAGAGAGGTAGTTCAGTCCCCTTGGTGATATGTCATCTTAATTAAGATCAAGGAGTTCTTAAGTTTGTATGTTTGGGAAAAATGACAAAGTGAAAACAGTTACTTGCCATTTTACATTTGGCTTAATTGAGTAGATTGGTTTGTAGAAAGGAAGCAGCAGATAACATTGCTTTTACATTTTAAAAAACTTAGGATGGAAATAGAAAAGACAGAGGTAGATAAACATACTATGTTTATATTACTTCCAAGGAAATTTAATTCAGTTTTTAGCAATGGCTTTGAGTAGAAGTACTACCTTCAGTTGTAGTTAAGGTAATGCATGTGGTATACTCTCAAGTAACCTGAGACAGGATGAAATTGATATTTTACATTAGTTGTGCATTATTTATCATGTCTGTTAAAGCAACAGCATATGCCTGATGCTCTTGCCACCATCTACATGATACGCCATAGTCCAGGTGAGTGAACATATTAATCCTAGGTTAACATTTTTACAGTAAGAGTTGTGGACTTCCTTGGTAAATTAACATCCACAAACTTAAAATTAGAGGTGGAAGAATGATAGAGAATGGAGAAGCACTGATAAGAAAGAAAACTGAAGGAACAGAGAAATGAACAGGGATTGACACTGTGAGAAATACTCAGATTTTCTTTTTTACTGTTACTGTTCATCAAGAAAATTCTGAATACAAGTAAATGTTAATGTTTATTTTCCATAAGAACAAAGTCAAACTATAAAGATTAAAAATGGAAACTAGACATGCTAAGGTCCTGAGTTTTTCTTCTGGGAATCCTTTCTAGACCATCTGTGGTTTGGGTCAGATAAGCATATGTTGTTTTCTTCCCCAACATTCTGTCCCTAGCACCTGTCATGCAGTACTTGGAGTTAGGATATGCTCAATAAATAATGTCTACATTTGATCTTTTTTTTCTTCCCTCATATTGTGACTTGCTAGATTGCCTTCATTTTGTTTTTGGTTTTATTAATTTCTCCTTTACTTGTAAGCCTTTTCTTCTAGTTTCTTTTGTTGTGTTTTGAGCTTGTTGAGTTTAGTATTTAATCAACTTATTTTTCAATCCTAAATTTTTTTTTCTAATAAAAGCATATAAAGCAGTTCATCTTCCTGGATTCTAGGAATCCTGTTCTCCTTGGATTTTGTGTTCCTTCTCAGTGTTTTGTATTTCTGAATAATGTATACTATTTAAAATAATATTAAAGATTTCTTCTTTTGATTATTGTGCTTATTATGGTTTTTGCTTTTTAGAATTTTGAGATTTTCTTTTTGGCATATTGCATGATAATTTTTGAGAAAGATTTTATCAGCATTGGAAAATAATATATTCTTTATTTGAAAAAAATTATTCAGATCTAATTGTATTTTTTTGATTTATTGTCTGTTTTGAATCTTTGTTCCTTTATTTTTCATATCACCAGAATACATTCTCTACTCTTTTTCTCACCCCCCAGTAAAAGTGCTTTGGGCTTATTATGCTCTTAACTGCTCTAACTGAAATGCCTTTATTTTTGTCCACATAGTCGAAATGATCACTGCTGGGCATAAAATTCTGATTTTAAATAGTTTTTCCCTAAGAAACTGTAGATCATCTTTATTGTCCTCTAAATTTCATGTTACAGGTAAGGTATCTCATATTTTGATTTAGTACTTCATCCCAAATACAGAAAATACTATTTTCCCACAACAACAGCTACCCAAGTCTTAACCCTGTTGTGTTTTGTTTAGTATCTCTACCATGTCTAAGTAGCTCTGGGCCTAGTTTCCTTTCATCTAAGTCACATTTGATATCTATGCAGTCTCTATTTTTCATACACCTATCTCAGCTCCTGATATTTTTGAAAAAGCCAGAATTTTCTCCTTCTTAGTTCCGTACCATAGAAATGATAAGCTTGACATGTGCAGTCATTCTCATTACTTACTTTGACCTTGAGCCCTGGTCCTTGTTGATCCACTTGGGATCAGCTTCCTTATTTCTTCTTGGCATGTCCACTTTTCTGTGGCTTGATCCTTGAGTGTAGCCGTAGAGCTTATCCTCCTTACCCAGCCTCTAATCTAAAGCTGGAGAAAATGAATGTACTGATTCAGGACTTGGCTCAACCTCTAGTGGGTCCTTGGAATAGCTGCCCAGAACACCAGTGTAGGAACTTAACTCTTTTTTTTTTTTTTTGTAAAGATGCTACTTATTTATTTGACACACAGAGCACAAGCAGGGGGAGCTGCAGGCAGAGGGAGAGGGAGAAGCAGGCTCCCCATGACCAGAGAGCTGGACGTAGGGCTTGATCCCAGGACCCTGGGATCATGACCTGAGCTGAAGGCAGATGCTTAACCATCTGAGCCACCCAGACGCCCCAGGAACTTAACTCTCATTGTGTGAATCTAACATCAGTCATCTGTCTTTTGATCACATTAGATGGAATGGAAATTTGAATCTACATGGCTCAGGCTGCTTGTATTACTGAGTGGAAAGTGGAAGTATCCCCAAGTTAACAGGTGTGGCTGGCCTGAATTAGCAAGATACAGGGCTGTGTGATGACAACCGGGCAGTATCTTTTGTACCCATAGCAGAGCCACTAGTTGTGATGCTAGTAGAAATTGAGTTCTTTTTTGTACTTAGGATTCCTAATTTGAGAGCTCACATAAGAATAATATGCTAAGGGTGGAGATAGGATGGTCCTGGTAAGATGTTGAGACTTTTCAGGTACGTGCATAATTGGATGTGATGATTTTAAAGCATCAACCAGTAGATATGTGGTTTTAGAAGTTTTGCCTTGGATTATATGAAATTTAAGCCGTTTATCAGATCTGGTCTCTGGCCTGGAATTTCCTCACCTTGTTTTGTATTTTTGAAAGTCCTGGGAAAGATAGTTTAGAATTTCCTAGTGAAATATTTTTCTAAAAGCAATTAAAACTGAGTCCTTGCACAAATCTTTCTGGAAGATGTGTATATGAGCACATGTTCTAGTGTCAGTTTAGTATAGGTTGTTCTATAACCTCTATACTTTTACAGAACTGTCTCTAGTATTAATAAGCACTGGTAGGTCAGCTACAGTGGGGGCCGGAGTGCCAGTTGGAGAGGGGCAGGGGCACTGGCTGGCTATAGAGTGTGCTCTGAGATGCTGTAATTAATGAGTAGATACAGTCAGTGAATCTGCAGACTAGCAGAGGTGATGTCAGGGGATAGAGCTGGTTTGGATGAGGAGTATAGTATTGTAAAAACTAATAGCTACCATTTATTAAGGACAGACATTGTGAGCTAAGGTGAGTGCTTAACATACAGTTTTGCTAAACATACAGCAAAACCTGAGAGGCAGTTGGCTGAATTTGACAGTGGCTGTCGTGCAGAAAGAAGTTTCTTTTTTTTTTTTTAAGATTTTATTTATTTATTCATGAGAGATACAGAGAGAAAAGCAGAGACATAGGCAGAGGGAGAAGCAGGCTCCATGCAGGGAGCCTGATGTGGGACTCGATCCAGGGACTCCAGGATCACGCCCCAGGCCAATGGCAGGTGCCAAACTGCTGAGCCACCCAGGGATCCCAAGAAAGAAGTTTCTTAAAAAACCTTTTTGCTGGATGTGATGTCAGTCTTTTATATACATTTTCTTGCTACAGACATACAACTGAAATATTGCTGCTGTTATTTTCATTTTATAAATATGAAAGTTGTGTCTCAGAGGTTAAATAAATTATTCAAAGTTATACAGCTAAGTAATTGATGGAGCCAAGATTTGAGTCATTCCTATCTTGTGTGAAACTTTGTGCATAGTGTATTGAACCACTGTGTATAGCAGATAAGACCCATGGGGTGATGAGTATCTGTAACTTTCCTTGAATTTTCCTATTAAAAAAAAAGCTTAGAAGTTTGCTCAACTATGTCTTAATAGATTTAGCAGGAACTTTGACCTGAATGGAAATTTGCAAGTGGCTCTTTGGTTTAAGATTTGAGGATTGAGTGAGAGGTAGTGTAGTAGGTTCATCCATCCAACAGTAAATCTGAGTGTGTTGCCAGATGGTTGCAGTGGAGCCCACATCACACATATGATGCTGTTTCAGGAGAGTTGGCTTCTTTCAAAGGCCAGTTGTTCTATGTTTACAGACTGCTGACAAATGGGATTAAGAAAGTAGTGTGGGTGGTTTAGCAGAACCATAGAAAACTTAATATATATGACCTAAGCATGGTTGATGAAGTTGTTAGTATTTCTCTGTATATAGAAGAAATGCTAAAACAAAACTGAAGATGGAGATACAGTGATAAAGTTGGCTCTGATTTGGATGGCTTTGCTTCTATTCTGGGACTTATGGATGAATAGGCACTGTTTATGTGGGGAGTTCTGTTCCTGGAAGTCACTGTATATATCAGATATGCCTCAAGTTGGGGAGTGTGCATAATATGCAAAACCCCTATAAGGTTTAAGACAACACTTGAATAAGACTTCATAACTGGGGGAGCACCCCGTCTTATTTCTCTCGTTGATTTCAGCTCTTTTTTCAGTGTTAATCGATCATTTCCCATCTATATTTTCACATATGCAAAGCCAACAAAGATGTCACTGGTAGTACTGATACTAGTACTGAGGAATTAACATAGCTCTGAAGGACAAAATTATGTGTGGTGGAAATTTGAGAAGGGGTCTAGTTGAAATAAAATCTGAATGGATCCAAGATCCAACTAATGATATGTGTAAACTCAGAAAACTGAAGCATGGGCAGTAGAACTGGACTCTAGGAATTGCCCCCTTTTTGTGTGCTCACAACCACTTACAAATTCTTGGCATTAGTGTGTCTCATACTTGAAGGGAGTCCAGTTTAGGGACCAGCTGCAATTCGTACCACACCTTGTAATACAAGGAAAGAGTGTAACTGAGGGAGTTGCTTTTTTCCCCTTTTGTTGTGGTAAAATACATATAACATAAAGCTTATACCATCTTAACCATTTTTAGATATACTATCAGTGGTATTAAGGACATTCACATTGTTGCGCTATCATCACCACCATTCATTGCTCAGAGAGCTGTTTTAGTTTATGATGCTGTTAGGAAAGTGAGAAGCCTTAATTCATAAAGATGTGAAGTAGTGAGTGCTGTCCAGTAGAACTTTAGGCAGTGATGGAAATGTTTTCTTCCTGCACTTCCCACTATGATATCATTAGCCACATGTGACTGTTGAGCGCTTGGAATGTGGCTAGCAAGGAACTGAGATTTTAATTATATTTAATTTTAATTATTTTAGGTTTAAGTTTAAATAGTCACTGTAGAAGAGAATTAGTAAGTATTTAAAGACTCTGCTGCTGCCCTGGCATCTTGGGATTGTTGCTAGGTAGGGCTTTGATGCCTACAAAGGAGTCAGAGTTTGCCATCTGTGGTAAACTAAAGTTGCATTTTCTCATAGAAATAATAGTAAAAATTCTAGTTGTTGTGGAATGTAGCAATAATAGTTCTCTGTTTCTAGTTAGCAGAGGGGGTTAAATGAGATTTTTGTGGGTGGCCTGAGAACCTAATTATAATTTGTGTAGCACTGTTTTTATGATAAAATTCTCATTTATATTCTAAACTATTGAGTTACCATTTTTTGGACCTCTGTGTCCTTGTGGAGACTTGTCATGTGTTTTATTTCCCCAGAATCCCCTCCACAGCAGATTATAGCACATTCTGTGTAAAGCATACTACGTGTTGATTCTTTAACTGGTGTGCCAGAGAGCATTTCATCAGTGAAAATATTTGGGAATGTGTTCTCTATATACTGAAAAATCAGAGAACATTTTACTGTGCTAGCTATGAGTTGACATTTGACACATTTCCTTTTCTATTTTGTTCTCTGCTTTCCCATTAGTCACCCCTTGCCCATCCTCTCAGGACTATAAACACTAGAAATACATTCTCTCTTGAAATCCACAGTAGTTGACCTCCCTGTAAGCATACAAATCTTAAGAAAATGAGCATATCCTGTGGTTTTCATTTATTTATAATGGTATATTCCCAGTAATGGTGAAGTAGACTGATTCTGGGGACCACCAGTGGTCTCTTCATTGCCTGAATTATTTGGCTGCTCCTAATGATGCCATTACTCCTGCTTTATTGGTGTTTATTGTTGCAATTATTCATATATAAAAGTAATTTTGCCTAGTACCTATTATATGAAGGAGAATTTATTACATATTTCTTTTTATGTAATTTTCTAGTCCTCATAGAATTGCACAGTTTTAGGTCTCCTGAATGAGAGAAGCCACATTGTTGCTGTTCTGGAAACTTACTACTTACATAACCAAAATAGGAATAAATAGGGCTTCAACTTACTGAGTCTGAATGAGCATAGAAGAGAAGGAATAGGACAAAGGATTCAGGGACTATTATTAGAGACCCTGGATTGGGGGAATTTGGGAGGCTTCTTATGTAAGTTTTTTATTCTGGTGTGTTCCCCTCAATGAATTCTTCCGATGCCATACAGGTCATTGACTGTCAGTGGCCTAGATGTCCATATTTATCTAAGTTGTTCTACAGGGTTTAAAGAAAGGAATTCCCTTTGTACACCTCTGGGAGGTACTAAACAGGTTGAAGTTACTGCTGCTTTATAAAGAAGCAGGAAGTGTTTGTGATGAATTCATCCAGGCACTAATGTGTTCATGTATTGGTTTTTTTCATCTTAAGGCTTTTTTTTTTTTCCCCTTAAGATTTATTTATTTATTTATGATAGACCTAGAGAAAGAGGCAGAGACACAGGAGGAGGGAGAAGCAGGCTCCATGCAGGAAGCCCGACGTGGGACTCGATCCCGGGACTCCAGGATCGTGCCCTGGGCCAAAGGCAGGCACTAAACCGCTGAGCCACCCAGGGATCCCCCCCTCATCTAAGGCTTTTAAATAGACAGTATTGTCCAGGCATTAAGACAGATTTGTTTTGTTTTCTTTTGTTTTCTTTTGTTTTCTTTTCTCTTCTCCTCTCCTCCCCTCCCCTCCCCTCCCCTCCCCTCCCCTCCCCTCCCCTCCCCTCCTCTCCCCTCCTCTCCTCTCCTCTCCTCTCCTCTCCGTGCGTGCGTTCGTTCGTTCGTTTTCTTTTTAAGTAATCTCTACACACAACAGAGGGCTTGAACTCACAACCCTGAGATCAAGAGCTCCACCAACAGGCGCCCCAAGACTCTTTTCTACTTCAGCATCTTTTACACTTTGTGTTCTCTGTTCCTAGAATTTCCCCTCCGCTTGACATGACTTACTCCTTCATATTTCTCCATTCTTAGCATAAAAATCACTTTATCAGGGGGCCCCTGAATGACTCAGTCAGTTAAGTGTCCAACTCTTTTTTTTAAATATTTTTTTAAATTTATTTATTAGAGACACACAGCGAGAGAGAGAGAGAGAGAGAGAGAGAGAGAGAGAGGCGGAGACACAGGCAGAGGGAGAAGCAGGCTCCTCGCAGGGAGCCTGATGCGGGACTCGATCCCGGATCTCCAGGATCACGCCCTGGGCTGAAGGCGGCGTTAAACCACTGAGCCACCGGGGCTACCCAAGTGTCCAACTCTTGATCTTAGCTCAGGTCTCAATCTCAGAGTCATGAGTTCAAGCTCTCTGTTGGGCTCCATGCTGGGTATGGAGGCTAGCTACTAAAAAACAAATCACTTTTTTTTATATTTATTATTTTATTTTTTTTAAGATTTTATTTATTTATGATAGACATAGAGAGGCAGAGACACAGGCAGAGGGAGAAGCAGGCTCCATGCAGGGAGCCCGACGTGGGACTCGATCTGGGACTCCAGGATCATGCCCTGGGCCATAGGCAGGCACTAAACCACTGAGCCACCCAGGGATCCCAACAAATCACTTTTTCAGAAAGTGATCCTCATTAGTTCTTTCCTGTAATTCTCTGTTATATCACCTTATCTAAATTCTTTTCAGCATTTGTCACATCTATGACTATTTAGCTTGTCTTTTTTTTTTTTTTTTTAATCTTAAGCTTCTCCTCTGATTGATCTTCAGGTTTATATATTCACCTACCTGTTGGGCACTCCTACATTTATTTATTCTCAATTATTTATTGTGTGCTGGATGGTAAGAGGACAGACAACCCTGGCCTCTGCCCTGTCTTTGTGGATTTATAGATTATAAAGCAAATAATGGTAGTCAAATACAGTTGATCTTCATTATTTGTGGATTCTCTATTTGTGAAACCACTTGCTTGCTAAAATTAATTTGTAACTTCAATATCAGTACTTGCTGTACTCTTGTAGTCATTTGCAGACATGTACAGAGCAGGAAAAAATTTGAATTGATGTACATGTTCCCAGCTGAAGTTGAAGAAGGTGATGCTCTGATTCTTTTAGCTCTCTTACTGTATACAAGTGTCCTTTTTGCGCTTGATGTATTGCTACACTTTTTGCATTTTTTTCTGCTTTTTTGAAATTTTAAAAAAATTTTTTCTGCTTTTTGATGATGATTTCACTGTTTAAAATGGTCCCTAAGTGTAGTGCTAATGTGTTAATGTTCCTGAACACAAGAAGGCTATGATGTCTTTGTTTTTTTTTAAAGATTTTTAAATTTATTCATGAGACACACACACACACACACAGAGGCAGAGACATAGGCAGAGGGAGAAGCAGGCTCCCCACAGGGAGCCCAATGTGAGAGTGGTCCCAGGGCTCCAGGATCACACCCTGAGCTGAAGGCAGACGCTCAACTGCTTAGCCACCCAGGCATCCCAAAGGTTATGATGTCTCATGGAGAAAGTACTTGTTAGATAAGCTTTGCTCAGGTATGAGTTATAGGACTCTTGGCCATGAGTTCGGTGTTAATGAATCAATGTACAGTATATTGAATAGGTATCTTTAAACAGAAACACAAATAAAACAAGGTTATATGTTGACTACTTGGCAGAGATTTTATGACCAGTGGCTCACAGGAACCTAACCCTGTATTTCCTCTAGGAATTCCAGCATTTAATGTTGGCAGTGACTTTAAAGAACATAATTACTACAGATAACAAGAATCAGCTTTACTTGCAAATTATCTTGAGTGCAAAGAAAGAACATACATGATGCTGTGGTGGAGAATAACTAGTAGTGGTAAGACAGAGACTTCCTTTTTTGGGGGCCTCCTGGGAGTTAATGTTTTGGTTGATATCCATGAAACAACTAGGAAGAATAATATTTCAGGCATAAATGGCTTTAGAACAAGAAGGAGCTTGACATTTTTAAGGAATTGAAAGAAAAGCATTGTAGCTAGAGGAAGGTAACACAGAATGAAGATGGAGAAGAAAACAGGAACTTGATTATGATGCCTTTTGGAGACCACACTGAAGAGTTTAGTTTTAGAATATGTTAATGGGAAGCCATATGGAAGGTTTTAAGAAGTGTGTGTGTGTGTGTGTGTGTGTGTGTGTGTAAGATGATCTGCTTTATATTTTAAACAGATAATTCTGTCTGTTGTGGAGGAATGGATTGAAGAGGGCAAAGGATGAAGTGGAGAAATGAGTTAAAAACATGGCGATCCATATTCAAAAATTGCCAAATCTGCCTATATTACCTCTGACATAGTTCTCAGTCCTCCTCTGCCTCACTGTTAGAGGTTACCATCTTTGCCTGTTGTGCTCTCACAACTCCACATCAATCACTCTGCTAAAACTCTGTTTCACTGTGTCTCCAGAAAGATGTGACCTATTGAAGTTACCTCTTTTGCCATGCCACTGTGCTCCTTAAACCCCCAATTCCACCCTCAGTGACTCCCTAGACCTCTAGATGGTCTGATGCCTCATGGCCTTTCAGACACCATCCATCATCACTATGCTTTGCCTTGCATTTAGTGCTGCATAGACAGAAATATTCTCTATCCCCAAACATCAGTTTTGGGTCTGCTTAACTTTCTTTGCATGTGAATTCTTCACCACTTACCATCTCATGCAAGATTAGGTCACCCTGATATATATATATATATATATATATATACTTTCATAATAACCAAAAGCAATTGTGAATTTCATGTTTTATTTCTTTTTGAATCCCCAACATATTCTTTTTGTGAATGGAATTATAAAAATAAAACCAGTGTCACAAATCATGTATGTCCATTTATTCACTTCAAAAAAAATTTTTAAATAATTTATTATTTATGTGAGAGAGAGAACATGCACAAGCAGAGGTAGTGACACAGGGAGAGGGAGAAGCAGGCTCCCTACTGAGCAGGGAGCTCAGTGTAGGGCCCTATTCCAGGACCCTGGGATTATGATGTTGAGCTGAAGGCAGATGCTTAACTGACTGAGCCACACAAGTATCTTTCATTTCAAAATGTTTATTGATTGCCTAAAGGTGTTCTAACAATGGAGTAGTGAACAAAACAAAGTCTCTGCTCTTGGACCTTAGATGTGAGTATAATCTGTGAATACCTATATATCCATTTCAAACATTATTTATATATTTTTAATTCTAGAATACTCTTAGATTTACAGAAACCCCACATCCAGTTTCCTATATTATTAACTTAACATTAGTATAGTACATTTGTTACAGCTAATTAACCAAATACATTACTATCAACTAAAGTCTATGCTTTTTTCAGATTTCCTATCAACTAAAGTCTATGCTTTTTTCAGATTTCCTCTTTTTACCTAATGTCCTTTTTCTGTCTAGGAGCCCATTTATACCACTTAACATTTAGTCATCATGCCCTTTAGGCTCCTCTGAGCTGTGGCAGTTTTTCAGATTTTCCTTGTTTTGATGGCCATGACAGTTTTAAGGATATTGGTGTATTCTGTAGAGTGGAGACTATCTCTGAGTATGGGTTTGTCTGGATTTTTTCTCATGATTAGATGGGGATAATGGGTTCTTGGGGAAGATCATAGAAGTAAAGTGCCATTCTCTTATATCAGTACATGTTGTCAACATGAATTATTGCTATTGATGCCTTGGTCTCTTGACTGAGGTAATATTTGTCCAATTCTTACACTAAAGTATTCACCCCTCTACTATATACATAAATTTTTGGAAGGAAAGTAATGGGGTGTTATGCTCTACCTGTACAGTAGATTTGTCTGTTCTCTCCCAGTTATTTATTTAGTCAGTCATTTATTTATATCAATCTGGATTCATGGCTATTTATTTTGTACTTTGGTTTATAATCCAGTACTACTTTATTATTGCTGTAATTGTTCTAGTTTGGGCATTGGAAACTCTTTGAGTTGGCTCCTGTGTCACTTTGGCATACCTTCCTTGGTTTCTTTTGTGAACACTTCCCTATTTTTTGGTACAATAAGGGTATTCAAGTATGTGGTTTTGAAAATATAAGTAATTTTCCTGCAAAGAATTTGCAAATTCCTGTATAGAATTTGAAGATAATTTGATCTGCTTATATGAACCCAGGATTATTAAGTAGATAAATTTGCAATATTGATTGTTTTTGGCTTTTGTGATGATGTATGTAACTATTTTAGTAGGTGAAAATACATGAGTATGAATTTTCTCAGAATATGTTTTTCTTGGAATAAATATTGTGTAGATACTTCTCAGAATAATATTGTGATCAGTTTATACTTTCAATTTGTCAGGTATAACTTTTGCTTTGCAAATCATATTAAGAGAATTTTTACATTTCACTAAGTTTCAGAGACATTTACAGTTGCCAGTAGCTGAGCAGATATTATGCGGGAAGTGTTTCAGTGATTATATATGCTGAGTGGTAAGCTTGCTTAGTCTAAAAAAAGGACTTCATAATATTTGGCTTTTGGTTATAATTACCAGTCATGCTCGCCAGAAATTAAGTTTAGCTTTGAGAAGCCTGAAATTCCTTGTATGTTTATCTCTAACTAAATATTTCAGAGGCTGTTATGAAACTGTCAGTAATTCCATTATATATGTTCAGCTTATTCTTGAGTTATAGCTGATGGAATAACATATAGCAAGTGATTGTATAGCAACATGGGAATGCTTAGGATAACAGGATGTAAATAATAATATTTAGTTTGATTATAAGTTTGTTTAAGAAGAAACTGATTACACATATAAACAAAAGACCATTTGGAAAATACCAGGATGTTAACAGTGAATATCTTTTTAGGTGGTGTGACACGGGGTTTTCTGTTATTTTTTTGTACTTTTAAAAAATGGCAATGTTACTTGTTTAATGAGGCAAGAAGGCATATTTTAAATTTAGGAAAAAGCATATTCTGCAAGGATTTTTATCAGTTGCTAATTTCTTTGTTTCATTATAGATACTGAAAGTTAAAAGGCCTTAAAAAAATTCCATAACTCAGGTTGGTTTTCTCCACTGGTGAACCAGTTCTGATTTTTATAATGCTAATAACACTTTACAAGTTTTTAAGCACATCTTATTTCATTTAAAAGATCTATATCAGATGAATTTTTTTTTACTTCAATTATACACATAAATGGGTCACAGTATAAAGGTTAACACTCAGTGTTGATATATTGAAACCATGATGACTTCATTAATGTCTGGTCATTGGACAGAATTGGAGACTGAGGGCCTTACATGCTGCACAGTGAAGCCTGGGTTTTACTGCTGTTGCTGCTGCTGCCACTGCTGCCAGACAGACCACGTTTTGAGGGACAGCTTCACAGCTTCACATTCCTCTCATTGGAGACTGATGGCCTCAATAGATACCTTGGGGAGCCTTTTTGGATTAAAAATACCTAGCATTATCGAGCTGCTTTTAATTCTTTTTAGCTTCTGGTGGTGAGGGGGAGGTGAATTGAGGCTTGGAAGTTGCAGTCTTTTGCAGGCTGAGGTCTTTGGGTGTTTCACAGGATAGGTCATAAAGATTATAGTTTACAAAAAATAGGTTCCAGTCCTCAAAAAATTTGCAAAGGTACCACAATTAAAGGCAGATGTGTTTTATATCTTTTCTTTTTGTAAAGCCTTTTTTAAAATAAAATTTTAAATAAGGAAAACCACACTTTTTAACTTAATGTTTATAGATAAATTCAAAGAGATTGTATTTTTTGTCCTGAAGTTGGAGGAATCCATTTTTTTCTTCCTAATATGATCCTGGTCTCTAATGGCCAGTGCCTAACCTCTTGTTCCTCCTGTTGCTAGGAAATATACAAGATAATAGGGACTGGAGTGGTCATTTCCCTGGTTGTCTCCTCAGGAGTGGGGATAGACTGTTTTGTTTTAGTTTTTTACAATTTATTCATTTATTTGAGAGAGAGCTTATATACGAGTGGTAGGGAGGGGCAGAGGGAGAGGGAGAGAGAGAATCTCAAGTGGACTCCCTGCTGAGCTTAGAGTCCATCTTGGGCTGGATCTCACAACCCTGAGATCATGACCTGAGCAGAAAATCAAGAGTTGGATGCTCAACCAACTGATGCACCCAGTTGCCCTGGGGGTACACTATTTTAATAGAAGATTCTGATGTAGCAGTGGTGAGATTACTACAGCATTTGATAACTCAGCCCTGGAATTAGAATTGCAATGTCCAAAACTGGGTTTGCATTCTAGTAGCCTGGTTTCATGATATTAGTGGGATTAGTTACTCCAGTCTGCCTGTGTGCCACTGTGCCTGGTATAACGTTGCCTTGTGTGTGCTTTGATAAACAAGTGTGCCTTTCAGTAGAATGCCCATGAATTCTTCATAATGAGATTTATCAGTATATTAAAATGATAATCAAGAACTTGCAGAATTATAACACCTCTTTCCTTAATAATGGCCCTCAGAGTAACCCTTAGAAATCATTGTGTCAAAACTTGACTGTCTATTCACAAACTTGTTTCAATATTAAGAACTCACTATGTATCATAATTTTATTTTATTTTTTATTTTTTTAAAGATTTTATTTATTTATGAGACACACACACACACACACACACACACACACACACACACACAGAGGCAGAGACACAGGCAGAGGAAGATGCAGGCTCCATGCAGGGAGCCCGACTTGGGACTCGATCCCGGAACTCCAGGATCACACCCTGAGCTAAAAGGCAGACGCTCAACCTCTGAGCCACCCAGGCGTCCCTGTATCATAATTTTAAGAAACTAGTGTTAACAGTTGATCATATTTGCTTTACCCATTTTTTAAAAAAATATTTTATTTTTAAAAAGATTTTAAGTAATCTACACCCAATTTGGGGCTCAAATTTACAACTGTGAGATCAGGAGTGGCATGTTTTACCAAGTGAACCAGCTAGGTGCCCCTGCTTTACCTATTTTTAAAAAAATTTATTTATTTATTTGACAGAAAGAGAGAGAGAGAGAGCGAGCTCACAAGCAGGGGGAGTGGCAGGCAGAGGGAGAAGCAGACTCCCCACGGAGCAGGGAGCCCAATGCAGCTAGATCCGAGAACCCTGGGATCACGACCTGAGCTGAAAGCAGGTGCATAACTGACTGAGCCACCCAGGCGCCCTCTAATGTTTTATTATATTAATAATAGTTGATTCTATGTGGGGGTTATATCGGTGATCACTGATCTGTCAATTTTATCTATGTTTGACAGTAATTAAACATTTGGAAAAACTCTTACTAGAATGTTTTCTATGATCACATTGTTGTAATATTTACATATTAAAATGTTAAAATCATACTTAAAGAGAAAAATGTCTTAAACATCCCAAAATTATAAAATTATTTTTCTAGTCCTTTGATTTTTAAGTTAAATTTCCAAGATTTTAAGTTAAAATTCCAAGTTATATTTCCAATTTTATATTCTGTTTATTAAGTCCATTAAAAACTCATTAATCTTTTTCTAGGTAGACCAGCATATGATCTAGAATTAATGCTGGTTTTGTGATTCTTCTCCAATATTTTTGTCTGTCATTTTACCTTATTGCATGGGCCTGGTATAGTTAGAATGTTTTGAATGATAATGATGAGTAGGCATCCTTATTTTTGATTTGTAATGTCAATCTCTTGTTCTAGTGTTAAGATTTTATGTTTTTTGATACATACTATTTATTGGGTTAAGGATGTTTTCCTTTAACATTAAAACAGTGAACTGAAACAGAGTAGTCAAATTAGAGAATTAAATGGAAAAAAAATATGATGAAAAACATTCTAAGAGGTAGAATGGAAATGATACCTGAAGGTAGATTGTGAAAATCAGCAAATGGGTCTGCTAGAAGTTTTAACATTCAGTTAGTCCTGTATATATTTCAAATCAATGGGTTTGAGTAAAACAAGAAAACCATAGATGTTACAGAGCCTGTGAGAACTGAGAAATACTGGAACACCACTGGCACATGTCCAAATGAATTTCTTAGGGTAAATCCTGGTATATACTTGGTTGGAGATAAAAACCCTTTTAGAAGGCACTATGTCAGTTCACCAATTAAAACAAATATATTCTTAGCACTGTTTTAAGGAATGTTTGTTTTGTCAGAGGTTAAAATTTATTGGATGGGTCTGTTGCCTTGTGAATATATTCTTGAATATATGCAGTGAATATGATTGTATTCTTGTGAATATCTTCTTAATGAATCTATTGATAGTCATTAAATTTTAAACTGAGCTCAGAATCTTCCAGTATGGGTTAAGAGTACAGGCCATGAATATGAATATATGCTGATAAAAATATGAATATAGTCTTAGTGAATATATTGATATTCATTAAATTTTAAACCAAGTTCAAAAATGTCCCAATATGGTCAAGAACATAGCTCATGAATGTGAATATAAACTTACAAAATCTTCATGAATATATTGATATTCATTAATTTTAAACTACATTAAAGCATTTTCCCAATAGGGCAAAGAAGAATATATTCATGAATATATGCATAAGGAGGATATATTCATGAATATAATCATAAAGAATATATTCACATCTATTGAATATATTCATGAAAAATATATTCATAAGAAAACTAAACCACTCTACAACTCTTTGCTTTTTGCAAATTAAATGTTCTTAAAATGCTATGAAGCAAATACTAAAATTTCACTGAAATAATGAAAAAGTAAAAGAGTATAAATTTTGGTATAGTCAGTGAATTGATCTTATTTATGAATTGGCTCCTACTGAATGGTTTTGGCAAATTAATTTAGAGCTGTCTGTATCAACAAGGACCATTATTTATTACAGCATCTATTCTGGGAAAACCAAAACAAGAAAGAGGGTATTGAAAACAGCTGGGCTACCTAAGTACTCAGAGATTGATTGATGACACTGCAGAAATGATGGTACCTCTTAGAAGGGAGGGCTTCAAGCCCTATATGACATCCAAAGAGCAAAGTACTTGGGTAAATGAGTTTAATATGCCAGGCAGTGAGTGTAGCCAGACATTGTTATTTTTAAGTTCCTGTTCGTTTCCCTTGGGGTCACATTCATGAAACTGTACAGTTTAGTAATAAAGAGTGGGTTTCTAGGGTTGAACTACTTACAAAAGACTTCCAAGTCTTTTTTTTTTTTATTGAGGTATAATTTACATAAAGTAAGATGCACAATTCTTAAAAGTGTATAGATTGATAAATTCTTACATATGTATACAACAGTGTAAACATCAACATAAAATGTGGAATATTTCCTTTACCCCAGAAGGTTTCCTTCTCCCCTTTCTAACTTTTACACTGTAGAGACAACCACCATTCTGACTTCTTGTCACTATGGATTGTTTTGCCTGTGCTTACAATTCATATACATGGAATATTCAGTAAGTATTCTAATGTGTTTTGCTTCTTTCACTGAGCCAATGTCTCTGAAGTTTATTCATTGGAGTTGTGTATATCCGTAGTATATATATGGTTTTTTCTTTCTGTCCATTGTATGAATATACAACAGACTTTTAACCCATTCTGATTTGGGGCTGTTTCCAGTTTTGGACTATTAGGAATAAGACTATGAGTTCTATTTTTGTGTTTTTTGTGGACACATATACTCATTTCTCAATATCTTTTTTGATGAAAGGATTATCAGTCATAATGTATTAAATACCTAACAGGTATTAGGCAGCATATCTACTCTGCTTTGAGACAAATATACTGGTTAGAATGAAAGTTTTAGCAACGAAATACAAAATAATTATGAATATAGCTAAAAGGACTGCCATCCTAATATTTATTAACAGATTTTAGTTTAGATATAGACTAGAGAAGTTCAAATGGGTCACTTCAGAATGGGCTTTGCAGGCCACTTACGGGTCTAGAGTTTTTTATTTTTAGGTTTTTTGTTTTGTTTTGTTTTGTTTTTGTAGTGAAATGCCAGATATTACATTGGGTGCTTTACCGTATCTTCTCTTTTTTTTTTTTTAAGATTTTTTTTTTTTTTATTCATGATAGATATATATATAGAGAGAGAGAGAGACACAGACACAGGCAGAGGGAGAAGCAGGCTCCATGCCCGGAGCCTGACGTGGGACTTGATCCCGGGTCTCCAGGATCGCGCCCTGGGCCAAAGGCAGGCGCCAAACTGCTGAGCCACCCAGGGATCCCCCATACCTTCTCTTTTAACATTCACAGCAACATTAACAAATGGGTGCCACTTACATTATTAGATTACGAACATATTTAGCTTGCACCTGGGAGGCACATCTCTTTCTTTTGCTATAGGATAATTTAATATATTTTCAAACCTGAAGCTAATGATACTCTGGAGTTTACTATTTTCTTTTGTTGAATTGGTAGTATTTGGGGCCTGAGGAAGTCTATTTACTCTGCAAAAAGAGAGAGCTTAAACCTAAAATGTAGAGACACTGGGAATCAACATGGCTTGCTTTGTTAGTTTCTTACCTCACCTTCGCGTTTTGGTAGTTCAGAAAGAAATGCTGTGGCTTCAGACATTTTGCTTCTCTGAGATCTCATAAATCAAGCATTCTTCATGGCCTGTGTTCACCCTGAGTGGATTGAAACTCTGGAGAGCTTGAACACTGCTCACCTAGAGGCTTCCTGCCAGCAACAACCCAAATTTCTCAACCCATTTGAGTAAAACAAACAAAGCAACCAAAAAAAGCATTATAAGCACAGCTTTTGGGAAAAAAAATTTATTAAAATCTCTTAACATTCCATGGTTATTCACATACATATCTAAGTAAACAGTTAACCATTAAATAAATAGATGCTGGGTGGGCCAGATCTTGTGAATACCTTGGTTATATAATGTTTTGCATGTGATAATTGTCTGGTGTTTGTACAAATAATTCTGTAAAATGCTTAACTCTGTCATTAACCACTAAACCATGAGCTTCTTAAGGTCACTACCCATGTCTGAAATATATTTGCTGTGCTATAGCACTTGGCCCAATTTATCGTACATAGAAGATACTTAATCTTTATATTTTTAAATAAGTAGATATATGAAATATTGATTCTAGAAATACCTTCTTATTGATCATTATCATAATATTTGTAAGAGATTTTAGCTGAAATACCAAGTCATTGAAACATAGATTCTTCTACAGTATTTACATTTTTCCCTGCGTTGTTTGCATTGCTGTTTTGCCCATTAACTAAGTTCAAAGAGGTAGGTATGAATGCTTGTCTCTGTCTCTACTGTTCTGATGAAGATGTCCTCTTTTTGTCTATGTATTCAATCTTTGTGCACTAAAGCCCTCCATTCCTCAGTTCCACAGTATATTGGATTCATTTTTGAGCCCTTTTTTTTTTTAAGATTATTTATTTATTTATTCATAGAGACACAGAGAGAGAATGAGAGGCAGAGACACAGGCAGAGGTAGAAGCAGGCTCCATGCAGAGAGCCTGACGTGGGACTCAATCCAGGGGCCTGACGTGGGACTTGATCCAGGGTCTCCAGGATCACGCCCTGGGCTGCAGGCGGCACTAAACCGCTGCGCCACCGGGGCTGCCCGAGCCCTTTTCTTTTATCTGTGGCCTTCTTTACTATGAAGTGGAAGAAAGTGTTTAGCAACTTGAAAAGGTTTTAAATTTTTTCTATACTGTTAGACTTGAAGTGAATGTCAGATCTGAGAAGGTCCTGAGAGATCACTATTCAGCCCATTTATTTTACTGATGGAAGAACTTAAGTTCTAATTATTTCCTCACTATAACTCACACCAGTGTTTTTTAGCTGTTTAATTGTAAGCATTTCTAACCAGACCTTAAACTCAGTGGGAATAGGGACTACATCTCTCTTATGTAATACTGCATCTCTGGCACGAGCACAGTTCTTGGAAAAGAATAGATGTTTAGTTATTGGTGTTGAATAAACAAATAAATGAATCAAGCTTGGTGAAGGGACTTGCAGCTCACAGCTGTTGAATCCCTTTTCAGCACACTAAAAGTTGGACATTTGTAATATGCCCCACCATCCTAGAGAGTAAGGGCTAGTGGAAATGATTAATTTCCTTAAGTGCATGCCAAACTCTACAACTTACACATTTCCACGCTTTGGCTTTCAACATGCAGAGTACTGCTGTACAGAACAGCAGTTGACCAGACAAACACCAGAGGATGTGCTATCTCATTTTTGCTCATGCTTGATAACATATAAACTTACGAATGGCATATGTAGAAGGGGCTGAAACAAATACCATCTGTTTCAGTCCCTTGATTTCTCATTCCTAGTAAAGTTCATGCTCTTTAGCTTGGCCTCTATAGCTCTCTGTGCTATTCCAACCTATTTTTCTTATCTCATATCCTGTTACCTTCTTTAACCCATTCTCTTCTCAAGCAAACAAAAATGTTTGCTATTTCTGTACACCCTGAGCTTCCCACCTTCTTGCCTTTCTTCAGCATTATTTCCTCCTCTCCCTGTAACTCCTACATTACTCTGTATATCCCAAATCTATCCATTTAGTCCACAACTATTTATTGAAACCTTATTATGTGCCAGGTGCTGGGCTAGGAGCTGAGAGTATAATGATTAATAAAATTATAAGCTTTATGCCCAAGGAGTTGACACTCTAGTGGAGGTGGTCATTTATGTAGGGTAACATAGGATCCCAGGTGAGCAAATGGAGTGGTACCTAAGTGAGTTCTGGGGACAGCGTTGAAGAAATGGCCAAATCAGTGATTCTCAAATGGAGGTGGGGTAGAGGGAAGCATTTGACAATGTCTGGAGACATTTTGGTTGTTACAACGTGAGGGGGAAGAGTGTGCTACCAGCATCTTGTGGATAGAGGCCAGAGATATTGCAAAATATCCTACATGCAGGACAGCCCCTCAAACAAGGGTGATCCAGCTCCAAATGCCGAGGAATGAGAAACCCCTAAGTCAAGTTGTAAGGACTGAATAAGGAGGTGTTTAGTTAGGCAAAAAAAAAAAAAAAAAAAAGACAGTAATTGTAAAGACAGGTGAACAGTTTATACATTCCGGTGCTTTGTAACTAGCAACAAATCTGTTTGTCAGTAGACACCAATGGTAGGCACTTTGGCTGAGAAAAACCGTTTTAGCAAGTCTGAACTCTTGGTTTTCCTATCTACTAAGGATCTTTGATGAGGCTACGTAAGGGAGTTCCTTGTTACCTGGATATAACTGGCACTGAAAGGGCATTTAAAGTGAACCCACTTAAAGTAGGAACAAAAATTTTATAGTAGCTAGTGAGGGGCCTTGATTGGGGCTCTCTGTGTTGGGAGTCTCCAAGATCATCCTAGGCATAATGGTTTGCTGGAAGGATTCACAGAACTCAGAGTGCTGTTACACAGTTACAGTTTATTGCAGTGAAAGAATATAGATTTAGAAGGGGAAATGGCAGGTGGGTGAAATGCAAAAGAAAGTTAGGGGTAAGATTCTCCCGGTGGAGTCACGTGAAGACACACTTAATTTTTCCAGCCACATATTTGATAGAACATGTAAAATACTGCCAACCAGGGAAACTCAACTGAGCCTTGGTGTTCAGTTTTTTTTTTAATTTATTTTTATTTATTTATGATAGAGAGAGAGAGAGAGAGAGAGAGGCAGAGGAGAGGGAGAAGCAGGCTCCAGGCCGGGAGCCCAACGCGGGACTCGATCCCGGGACTCCAGGATCACGCGCTGGGCCAAAGGCAGGTGCGAAACCGCTGAGCCACCCAGGGATCCCCCTGTTCAGGGTTTTTATTTAGAGTCAGTCACATGAGCATTGCAGTCTACCTGGTCTCCAACCCCCAAGATAGCAAACTACTACAATATGGGCATATAAAAATACTCTTTAACAGGCAAGATATCTTTTTTAAAATTTTTAAAAGATTTTATTTATTCATGAGAGACACAGAGAGGCAGAGACACAGGCAGAGGGAGAAGCAGGCTCCCTGCGGGGAGCTCGATGTGGGACTGGATCCCTGGACTCCAGGATCAAGCTCTGGGCCGAAGGGAGGTGCTAAACAGCTAAGCTACCCAGGCATCCCCCCAGGCAAGATATCTGAATTTAGGGGTTATCTCTCAGGAGCTGGTCAAGGTGGAGTTGTTTTTCCTTTGAATATGAGGGATTTGAGCAACTCCAGCCTGTTGAATGAATCTTTTACTGCATGAGTGTTTGTTTGTTAAGGAAATTACATATTTCTGCTTTACTATGAGATTTTAAAATATTGTGGTAAAATACATAATATAAAACTTACCATTTTAACCATTTTTAAGTGTATAGTTCATTGGCGTTAGTGTATTCACATTGCAGATTATTGTGTAACCATCACAACTCCAGAACCTTTCATCATCTCAGATTGGAAACTTAATGTACCTGTTCAACAATAACTCTCCATCCCACTCTCCCCCAGCCCCAGGTTACACTCTTCCACTTTCTGTCTTTTTTAATTTGACTTCTCTGGTTAACTCAGAGCAGTGGAATCATACAGAAATTGTTCTTTTGTGTCTGGCTTATTTCACTTGGCATAATGTCTTCAGGATTCATCCACATTGTATGAATTCCACATATTAGAATTTCATTCTTTTTTAACACTTAATACTGCCCGGGCTCCAACTCAAAAACATAAACTGAAAAATTTTGATAGGTTTTTAGAAAATCTCATATTTAACAAAGTTTATATAATTTGAAACTCTGTGCTAATGCTTAGAATGAACAAGAAAAGACTTGAGTGTTCGTTTGGGGAGGGTTTCCAGGGTTTTCTGATGAAATAATATAAGAGCATAATGCAGTATCCTTCACCAAGTTCATTTCATACAGCCAGGTCAGAAAGAGGTATGTTTTTGCAGAAATACTCTGGCTTCTGCAGTTTTCCTAAAAGCCTCTCTTAGCTCTTGGAGATTTCATCCCTTCTTTCTTAAGGTATTTGTTATGTCATCTTTGAGAATCCTCTGCATTTGCTAACTGCTGTAAGTCTGGCAGACATTAATCTGTTAAAATGAATCTACTTTGATGATAGCAGTTCTTCAGCATTTTTCAGCAACTTATTCAAATCCTGTGTTTTTGAAGATTTTGTAGTCTCAATTTACATTCATCTTCATGTTATGTGGTCAGGTAAATGAGGTAAAGAGGTTCCCAAAAATAGACACTAGTATTTGGGGTAGGGGGAGTTTAAGTGGAGACTGGTCAGTTCATTGGTGAGTATTTTTGTGCATGACAGCTTTGCTATTCACAATCTCATAATTATAGGGTCATGGTTGATGAGCATCTGAATAGTGAGTACTCCTGTACTTTATTTGTGGGAGTAGTGAGTGAGTGTTCAGTGATCTGTTAGAAAATTTAATTTAGTTCACTTGCTTATTCAGGGACTGAAGTGACTGAATGCAGAAATCCCTGGAATGTACTTCTTTCAGTTGTCACACTTCAAACTTTCAAAAAGTTTGGCAGACTGACAGAGGATTAAGGGTCTTTGGTTTTAAGCCTTTTCAGTTCCCTTGTTTCTAATGCCTAGTCTGCTTACACCATATTCAAAGTAATCCATCTTTAGTGTTTACAGGCTTACTGTACATGTGAGTATAAAAATAGATTGGCAGCCTATGGGAACCGGGCTTGTGTCAGGCAGGGTCATTACATGAGGCAATCAATCACTCTTAGCTCGGGAGGCTTAAAAATCAGTAATCAATGCATTACCCCCCCCCCCCCACATCCTCATGAAACAGTGGTGTTTAATGTTCAAATATGTTATAATACAGAGGTGATTACCAAGAAATCATCAACATGGGTGAATTTGGGATTACTAATTTAAAAACAAGGAAAATCCCTTGTTTCTCTGGTACCTTGGTTAGATACTCTCAGGGTTGTGGAGCAGTAGTTGCAGTTCTGAAAGTGAGAGGGAGGAGCTATCCATCTTTTGTAAATTCTTTGCTAACTCTCAGGAGCTTCACATCAGCATAGAGCTTGCATGCCATTCCTTTGGACCAGTATAGCACATGACCCCTTTCTGATGAGGCAAGGGGAGAGGAGCATGCTGAGCCTGGTGTAGGTAGGTACAGGGTTCAGGAACATCACCCAAGAGGTATAATGTAGTGTTTACTAGCATTGATTCAAGCGGACTAACTTGATTTGAATCCTGACTCCTTGACTTACTAGGAATGTGACATTGGACAAGTCTGACTCAGTTTTCTCATCTGTAAAGTGGAGATAGTAATAGTATTTCCTCATAAAGGTCAACGCATTAATATATCTGATGTGCTTAGAATAAAGCCTGGCACTAGAAAGTACTATCGGTGGGTGTTTTAATTATTTTATTGTTAATTTCATTTCTCGGGGTAGTTTCCTCTGACATTTCTGAATAGGCCCAGTCTCTGCTTTATAAGGTCTAGTGGCACTACTTTTAACAGTGATGATAAGTACCATTTACTCGGTTTATTTGTTTGATTATTGAGTTAATGACACTTTCTACATTAAGTGAGAGTAAGAATTGTATTTGGTTTTGCCCTTTTCTCCCCACTTGTGCTCTTTGTCACTATCTCTGTCGCAAATAAAATCTTAAAAAAAAAGATAAGTGTACTCCTCTTTCCCTCTCTCCTGCTCTACTCTCACTCACTCTCTCTGTCTCTCTCAGGTGAATAAATAAAAATTAAAAAGTCTCTGCTTTTGACTCTATGTCTCGGCATAGAGGTGTATTAAAAGACTAATATAGGAAGATGTTGTAGCACCTGCATTAGTGAGTATGTGGAGTGAAACTAAGTAAAATGCTTAAAAGTACAGACTTCATAGTTAATTATAGTATATTCATTACTAAAAATCATTTAGAAGCATGGTTTTTAAATGGAGATTCTTATATTGGCTGCAAGACAGTCACCAAATACTGATAGAAGCAGACCTCCATGCCCAACCTCTTGGTCAATGAATCAGAAGCTCTACATTTTAGCTAAGAAACAGGCTCTATATTTTCTATCAGGAAACCTGGGTGATTTCAGTGCATAGCCTGATTTGGGAGCCCTCATTGTGCATTGACTCTCAGTCAGTTGAGCTAAAGGACCTATTCATCTCCCCCCTCCCTCTTTTTTTTTCTTTTTTTTTAAAGCAGGAAAGAGAGAATCCCAAGCAGGCTCCACACCCAGCGCAGAGTCCTATACAGGACCCGATCCCATGACCCTGAGACCATGAGCTGAACAAGAGTCAGACACTGAACCAACTGAGCCACTCAGGCACCTCTCTACTTCTCTCTTAAAGCCAAATGAAATACCAACTATATTAAAATCTGTGGGGACCCTGAAAACAAACAAAAAAGAGAGAATTTAAGAAGAGCCAGAAAAATAATCTGCAAGAAGAAAAGAAGATAAGAGTATCCAAAAAGCTAATTAGTGCTGAGCACCTAATACAAGCCAAAGAAATGTCATCTCCACACTCTCTACCCTGGAAAAATTAGTGGATGGCCTTCCCCAGAAAAGAGTAGAAGATTCTCCTAAATATGGGAACAGTAAGCCTTAGCTTGCAGGTGGTAGTTGTAGTTGCTGGTACCATCTTCCTGGTACAGAGCATCTACCTTAGAGCTCATCTCCAGGCAGCATTTTGAAGGAATGTCTCATTAAGAGTGAGTGAACTCATTTCTCGTTTTGGTCACTGCGGACAGTCCTGAGATCCCACGAGCAGAGGCTGAACAAGAGAGTTAGGAACAAACAAGACCGAGATATTATACCACACTGAGTAGGTGATCATGGTGTTGATCCTCTTACTTCATAGGGACCTCTGGGAACCCAGGTGAAGTTTGGAATATCTGTGACATCTTAGATTTCCCTTGAGAAGACCCAGGTTGCGGTTAGTTTCTGCATTTGTACTTCTCAGAGGGACCCAGCTGTCAGCCTTTCCTAAGCACCCCCTACACGGAGGGCAACTTAGCTTCTGGCTGAGCTCCTTGGAGTGGAGCAGGACACAGTTCTGGAAAGTTTACTACCTAACATATACACGCTTACATACCCTTACCTAATTCACAAACCTTTTCTCTTTGGTTTTGTTGTGATTTGTTGTTATTATACAGTCCTCTTCACTTAAACTTCTTTTGTGAGCAAGGCAAAAGATTGCAGCAGGCACTCTGGGTCAATTTTCTTTCTTCCTCTCCTCTCCCCTCCCCTCCCCTCCCCTCCCCTCCCCTCTCTTCTCCTCTCCTCTCCTTTCCTTTCCTCTGCCCGCCCGCCCTCCCTCCCTCCCTCCCTTCCTTCCTTCCTTCCTTCCTTCCTTCCTTTCATTTTTTTAAAGTAATCTCTACACTCAAGGTGGGGCTCAGACTCATAACCCTGAACTCAAGAGTTGCATGTTCTACAGACTGACAGCAGCCAGGCACCCCTCTGGTCAGTTTTCAATAATGTATAATTTTGATTAAAGATGATGTATTCTTGTCAAAGGAATTTTAGCTACTGGATATTCCACTTGGATTGTTGACCCAGTCTCCTTCACTGAATTGCTACTGTACTTCATGCAGCCCTGTACGTGTGTGGACAGGAGTTCTCATTAGGTTGGTCAGGAAGTAATGGGGCAAGGGAGACACACAATGCTAGGGTTGTTGAGCTGATATGTGGACAGAACAACTGAGTAGCATATTTTAAATCAGAGAATTAATGAGAACTCAGCTGAGTTCAGTATATAATCATTTGATTTTCATTCAATATTTATGAATGCCTTCTCCTTGTCAGCTTTGTTAAAGGTGCTGAAGACACAATGCTGGCCAAGGTTTCTGTCTTCAGTAGTCTGTCTGCATTTAGTGCTTATAGAGGATTACAGGGATGGCTGACACATAACTGCCTTGCCCCTGACCAGTGTACTTGTACAAAGATCCCCAAATCCTAAAAAAAAAATTTAGGAATCTAATTCTGGAATTTGGCTTCAGTCCAGAGAATGGTAATGCCATTTACTGAGATATTAATTAGGGAAATATTAGGGAATATATCTGCTAACTAGCTGCACAGAAGTAGGTGAAAGTATTATCTAGTAAGGCAATACCATGAGAAAAGTGCCAGTTTTGAAGGTCAAAAGAGCCAATGACAAAAACTGAAAAGTAGCAGTAGGAATGCAAGGCAGGTCAACACTGAGAAATCTGCAAGTATAACTTCTAATGTGAAAAAGAAAAAAGATCAGATGTATATTTGACTAAATACTTGATAGAATTCAGCATCCTAGGGGTGGTTGAGCAGTCTGCCTTTGGCTCAGGGTGTGATCCTGGGGTCCTGGGATTGAATCTCACATCAGGCTCCCTGCATGGAACCTGCCTGTCTCTGTGCTTGTGTCTCTGCCTCTCTCTGTCTCTCTTATGAATAAGTAAATAAAATCTTAAAAAAAAAAAAATCAACATCCTTTACAATTAAGAAACCAGACAACGTTTTTTTAACACAGCTAAGGAAATCTATTAAGAACAATTAATTAAACATCAGAAGCTTTGCCATTATAGTTAGGAATTAGAAAACAGTTTTGAAAAGTAAGGATGATGAGAGGGGATTTGCCTTCCTAAATGTAAAACCATATTCTGCTATAGGGATTTTAAATGATGCAGTGTTAATTATAAATTAGATAAATAGATCAATAAATCAGAATATAAACTCTGGAAATATACATATGGGAAAGGACATTTTTGTCTTTGCTAAGGGACCATAATACTCAACCAAAACCTTATCAATTTTTAAATTCCTCTGTACTTTTCAGGGAAATGTGGACCTTCCCTCACTCTTGTATGGCTTCTAATACAAATGCTTTGGCTCCAAATTATAGGGTTTAGTCCTTTTACCAGTGCCCTGAAATTTAAGCCATTTTGATGTCTTTTAGAATTTTCTAAAATATTTCTTTATAATAAAATTAGGTTATTCACATTCTTAACCCATGTCACTGACTCCTGTCTTATCTGGAACAATGGTACAACTTCACTACTCAGCATGCTTATTCCTAGAAAATGAGAGTCAAAGAAGAGGAGTATTAATATGATATATAAATAGTAACTTCAAAATTTCATTCTCATGAGCAAATATTTCACAATACTAAGACTTCTCTTCCTTTTAACTGAGAACCAATGATTTATATATTTTAGTGAATTGTTTCCATATATAAGAATCATATACTTATTATCCATGTTGATTAACTTATTAGTATATTTAAAATGTTAATTTAAGGTTTATCCCCTATGCATAAAGTACATCTCTGTTTCATTTTTTCTACAAACTTTAGAAGTATAGCAGTAATACAAACAAGAAGCTTTGTAAAACTTAGTAATTTTGGAAACCAGAGATGAATTCTTAGAATTGAACCTGCCCTACAAATTCCTCTGCAAGAAGGATATATTGGAGTCAAAGGTGACTTGCAGGATTTGGACTTCAGCAGCTGAGGAGGTAGTAATGCCATTTATTCAGATATTAATTGTCAGGGTATGGTATATACCTGATAACCAGATTCATGGGGTAGATGAAAACAAAACATCATCTAGTGAAACAATAATATGAGAAGACTGCCAGGACCACTGGTAAATTCTAATTTGTGTGTATGTGTTTAAGATTTTATTTGTTTGTTTATTTAATTGAGAAGAGAGCATGAATGGGGGGAGGAGAGGAGGGACAGGGATAAGCAGACTCTGCACTGAACAGGAAGCCCAACGTGGGGCTCTGTCCCAGGGACCCACGATCATGACCTGAGCTGAAACCAGGAGTTACTTAGCCAATTGAGCCACCCAGGTGCCCGTAATAAACTCAAGTTTTAAAGGTCAAAAGGGATGATGAGCCCTAGCAAAGAAAACTGGGAAATAGTAGAGTGTGATGGAAGCCAAGGAAAGGGGATATCAAGTAAGACAGAGAACAGCTATTGGAGCTGCTGAGAAGCCAAAAGAAGAGAACTTGAGGACTGTCGATTGAAATTCTTGATGTGGAGGTTATTGGTGATCTTGGTTAGAGCAGTTCCAGTGGAGAATGCAGTGGCATATATATTTTCACATTGCTTTCTGAAATCAGGGATCAGCCTGCCATTAGTTCATTTACTGAAGTGGGGCTGTATTTCCAGCATCTAGGACAGAGTCTTCATTATAAGACACTGCTCCTCAAGTTTTGGAAAATTCTACCAGGAGAATGAGGGCATGTAAATTTAAAGGTAGCTAAAAATGTTAACATCACTCACTTTGAGATACAATTTTCCGTTTTTCCATTTATAATATTTCTTTGAGTGGGCTGTATAAGGCATGAACCATCATGTCAGATCATGCTCATTGATGGGAAAACAACTTTAAAATGTGATTAGATAATATTACTAGTCAATACATATGGAACAATTTGTATGAATGGAATGCCACTAGTTAATTTTAATCCTTTTCTAATAGTATGTAGTACAAGCTTATGCCTAGTATAAACTGCAGAAATTAAAAACATGGATAATTGGGAGTTACTAAGGATTCTGAGGTATTTATGGGTATTTTAGATGCATTAATATATATTTTTAAAGATTCTCTTTATTTATTTGAGAGCGAGAGCAGGGGTTAGGTGGCAAGTGGCAGAGGGAGAGGGAGAAGCAGACTCCCTGCTGAGTAGAGAGCGTGACATAGGGCTCAACCCCAGGACCTTGGGATCATGACCTGAGCCGAAGGCAGAGGCTTAACTGATTGAGCCACCCATGCACCCCCTAGATGTATTAATATTTTTGAAAGCATTTTTAATATATTAGTATCAAATTATTGACTAAGATTGAAATGAGAGAGGGAGGCAAATCGTAAGAGACTCTTAACTATAGGAAACAAACTGAGGAGTGCTGGAGGGGAGATGAGCGGGGGATAGGGTAACTGGGCATTAAGGAGGGCACTTGATGGAATGAGCGCTGGGTGTTATATATGCAACTGATGAATCACTAAATTCTACCTCTGAAACTAATAACACACTATGTGTTAATTTTTTTTAATTAAAAAAATTGACTAAGATTAATGTTTGTTTTCTATGACTGTAGGATTTTGTTAAGAATTGTATTTAGGGGCACCCAGGTGACTCAGTCAGTTGAATGTCTGCCTTCAGCTCAGGTCATGATCCCAGGGTCCTGGGATCAAGGCACGACCACCCCCCCCCCCCCACCCAGCAGGCCCTCTCTGAGCCCTGCTGAGCCCTCTCCCTCTGTCTGCCCCTGTCATGCTTAAGCACTGTCTCTCATAAATAAATAAAATCTTCACTGGGTGTTAATCTGTAAGTTGGCAAATTGAACACCAATAAAAAATAAATTTATTATAAAAAAATAAAATAAAATCTTAAAAAAAAAAGAAGTATTTTCTTTAAGGTGGGTTGGCGGAGAGGGAGGGGTAAAGGAAGAGAGAGAATTCCATCCCATGACCCTGAGATCGTGACCCACGCTGAAGTCAAATTAATTAGGGACGCCTGGGTGGCTCAGTGGTTGAGCATCTGCCTTTGGCTCAGGGCATGGCATGATCCCGGTCCAGGGAGCAAGTCCCACATTGGGCTCCCACAGGGAGCCTGCTTCTCCCTCTGCCTGTGTCTCTGCCTCGCTCTATGTCTCTCAGGAATAAATAAATAAAATCTTTGGGGGGAAAAAAAAAGCAGGTAGGATTTTAAAAAAATGAAATCAAATTAATTAATTATGATTTTATTTATTTTGAGAGAGAGAACATGAGCCAAGAGGGAGTGACAGAGGGAGTGGGAAAAGCAAAATCTCCACTGAGCAGGGAACCTGATACAGGGCTTGATCCCAGGACCCTAGGATCATGACCTGAGCCAAAGTCAGATGCTTGACCAACTGAGCCACTTAAAATTATTTTTATAATGAATTTGTTTTCTTGGCAAATGCATAATTAGTTTACATGATATAAATATATATATACATTTTTAAAAAAGATTTTGTATATTTATTTATGAGAGACATAGAGACACAGGCAGAGGGAGAAGCAGGCTCCCTGTGGGGAGCCTGATGCAGCACTGGATCCCAGGATCCCGGGATCACGCTCTGAGCCAAGGGCAGATGCTCAACCGCTGAGCCACCCAGGCATCCCTGCCCTTTCCCCTCTTCATGTGAATTCCTGCTAATCCTTCAGCTTTTAGTTTAAATACTACTTTCTCAGAGGAGCTTTCTCTAATCCCCCAGAACAGAATAAGTTTCTCTAGTTTTATGCTCTCTTAGCATAAACTAGATAAAGTAGGTTGTCTTTGCAGAGTTTTTGTCAAAATTGCAACAGAATTATTTCTTGTATAATTAGTCATCCCATCCTGCCCTGCATCCTTGAGTTTTCCATATAGGCACAGATCATGACTGTCTTGTTCATGACAGTATTCTAGTGCTTGTAGCCTAATGTCATTCAATATTTGTTGAATGAAAGGATGCCACTGAAAAGTCCATGTGATTTCTGTTAAAAGAAACTCTGGGACCAAAATTTTAAGGTGTCTGCGGAATAACAGATCCTATAGCTGGTCTAAGGCCCATTGGCAGGATTCCTGGGGATATCTGGGTAGCTAGGTCTTGTTCTGTAATGCTGCTCTAAATTTAGTGTATACTTTGATGAATCTGTATTAGTCTAAGGCATCTGAGAAAGTTAAATGAGGGCCTTATTCTTGACTGAGTATACCATAGTGTATTGTGTGTTCTGTGGGTCTCACTCTTCCACAAGTGTACCGTGCCAAATTGTATGCTCTCTATAGTTATATTATAGACCATCAAAATGGGGAAAACCTTCTAATTTCAGGTGAAAAATTATTGAGTGATTGTTCTAAGCATTTTATAGTATGAATTAATTTAATCCTTATAATGTAGATTAGGGTTGGGGTTATTCTTCTCAAACAGATTAGGAAAATTAGATGGAGACAGGTAAAGTAACTTGCCCAACGTCACACTGCATAAGTAGAGTTAGGATTTAAATTCTGAATTCTGGCAGTGGAGTCTATGATCTTAACCTCTGCACTGTCCTATCTTGGGACAGTGGAAGTGGTCTTTCATCCAGAATAGTCTGTGTGCAGAATTTCTTCAGTTTTATGCATATTAAGATTGGGCTTGGAGGAAAGCAGTTGAGGCTCTTCTGGGAGACTCAGAAGCTGTATCAGTCAGTGGAGAATTTGCCGATACTCACCTTTCTAACTGAGTGACCTGATTTTCTTCTGTAGCCATCCTCTTACAAATCTTGTTTTGATTTACCAAGTCTCATCTCTCAGGTAACCTGAACATTGACACTTGCCAAATGGTGTCTTTAAGTTTATACATTTAATTTCCCTTAACACTGTAAGTTCATACATTTAATTCCCTTTCATCTTAATTATATAGATGATCAAAGAAATAGAAACATAGGGAAAAAGTTGTCACTGCTGAGATACAGGAAGGTTAGCCATGAACTGTGAAGGTAAGACACCCTTTCATCCCCTCAGGAACCCCCTACCAGGTTTGGGTAAATCCCTAAATGAACTCGAACTCCTGGAGCTCAGAGTTCACAGGGCTATTGTAAGTGTTGTTTTGTATATTCAGTTTTTATTTTCTGTGTTATGATTGTACAGAAGTGTTCGTAGCTGTTTCGTGTTCATAGTGCATCATTCCTTTTCTCAATCCCTTTATACTGATCTATATATCCAGCTGTCTATTTGATACTTCCTTTAGTGTGTCTTAAAAACACCTCAAAGTAACATGACAAAAATCAAACCGTTTCTCAGTGGTCAAGTCAGAATCTAGAACTTCTTTCTTCCTCCCACCTCCTTTATCCAATCTTTTTGTCTTCTACCTCTTACTTGATTTTGAAATCTGTTCTCTTCTTTCCATCCCTCTGCCACTATCCAAGGTAGGTTACCATTATATCTTACCTGAATTGCTGCATTATTTCTCCTAACTGGATTCCTGCCTCTAGTCTTGGTCTCTTCAAGTATAATCAGAATAATGATTCTAAAGTCACCTTCTTGCTTACAACCATGTAATACTTTTAGATTATCTCTACAATAAAGTCAGGGGTGTCTGGGTATGTCAGTTGGTTAAGCATCTGCCCTCAGCTCAGGTCGTGATCCCAGGGTCCAGGGATCAAGCCCCACATTGGACTCCCTGTTCAGTGGGGAGTCTACTTCTCCCTCTGCCCCTCCCCCTGCTCATGTTCTCTTTCTCTCTCTCAAATAAATAAAGTTTTAAAAATATTATCTCTGTAATAAAGCCATAAGTCTTTTACATAATCTATAAGACCATCATAATTGAGCCCTTGACTACTTTTTCAGACATACTCTTATACCATTTTCACCTTATGTTCTTCCATTCACCCATACTGAACAACTTCCATTAACTCTGTGTCTTCTGGGCCTTCACACAGGTCTACTTTTCACCTCTCACCTGACTTTTTGTTTTGTTTTGTTTTTTGTTTTTTGTTTTTTTAATTTATTTTTTATTGGTGTTCAATTTACCAACATACAGAATGACCCCCAGTGCTGACTTTTTTTTTTTTAACACATTTTATTTATTTATTTGTCAGAGAGTGAGAGAACACGAAAGCAGAAGGAGCAGCAGGCAGAGGGAGAAGCAGGCCCCCTGCTGAGCAAGGAGCCCCATGTGGGACTCGATTCCAGGACCTTGGTATTATGACCTGGGCTGAAAGCATATACTTCACTGACTGAGCCACGCAGGTGTCCTTCACCTGACTAACTTTCATGCATCCTTTGATTCTCAGCTTGCACATCATTAGGTTATTAGGTAACCTTCCCTGACTCCTCCTGGTCTAGGTTAGATGCCCCCCGCCTTATGTTCCTGTAACACCATATTCTGTCTCTGTTGTAGCACTTATTATGCTTTATTGAAATTATTTATTTTATTGTTTCTCTTTTTTCTTAGACTATAAGCCCTGTGATGATAGAGAATTAGAATGTCTGTCTTTATCACCCTTCTCTTTCTAGGGGTCAGGCCTGTGCTTCACAATGCCTAATACATATTTATTGATAGAATGGATGACAGGTGACATTTTATGTTTGACTCAAGGAAGTAAGTTAGATGAACCAGTGAAAAATCTCTGAAGTCATGTATTTCATACTCTCATTCAGGAAGCTTGACTAGAATAACTTTGAAAGTCAATTGAAATAGTTTCCACTGGGCAGAGTAAAAAAAAAAAAAATTCTTTCCTTTTTTCCTCCCCCCCTTTAGTAGACTCCATGCCCAGCATGGAGCCCAATGCAGGGCTTGAAATCATGACCCTGAGATCAAGACCTGAGCTGAAATGAAGAGTCAGACACAACTGACTGAGCCACCCAGGTGCCCCTAAAAAAATTCTTTTAAAATTATCTTAAATGATTCTCCAAGGTCAGATAGGATGTACTTTTCATAGAAAGGTATGCTCATGCTTGTCTATAGGTTGGGAGGTTTTATGTGTAAGTTAGACTATTGATGTTATGCCCTCAAAATCAAGGATTCCTGAGTTCACTGCCTTTTTAAAGAAAATTGGATAAATCATCACTCCTAACCTATACATTGGCTCTTCTCTTACAATATTTATGTTGATTAAGAACAAACCTATCCTGGCTCTCGAGATAGAAACCTGGGAATTGACTTAGCCTCTCTTTGCCCTTATCCCTCAAAAGTGATTCACACCAATTGCTGCCTATTATCTTCTAACAAATCTGCCATCTTCCTTTTCTTAGGCCTCCAGTGTAGACTCCTGAAATAGCTAGCCCCTTTTGCCCTTTGCCACCTTATAATCTATCTCAAAAATGATCTTTCTAAAGTACAAGTTTGGCTTCTGTTTTTTTTTTTTTTCTGATTAAGGCCCCTCATAACATAAACTCCAAGCTCTTTGTATGGTATACAAAGACCATCATACTTTTGCCCTTGCATTATTCTTCCAATTTAATCTTTTCCCATAGTTCCCTTCCTATACATCACAATCACGTAATAACTGATTTCCTTATAGTTGGCTGAAATCATACTGTTTCACATCATTGTGCATTTATCTAGAATGCTTTCACCTCTTTCAGGAAGTAGATCCTGATTTGGTATTCCCCACCCCAAAAGTAGAATTAGCTATTATCCCCATATCTGGAACATATGTTATACCACACTCTTAATTATTTGACTAGTGAACTGTAAGTTCTTGAAGTCAAGAACTCTGGTCTTATTTCTCTGCATTTGTAGAAAACCTAACAGTGTGTGTTAGGTTTTCTAGGGCTGCCCAACAAGTACCACAATCTGAGTGGCTTAAAACGATAAAAATGTATTGCCTCACAGTTCTGCAGTCTAGAAGTCCTAAGTCAAGGTGTTGACAAGATCATGCTCCTTTTGAAACCTCTAGGGAATCTTTCCTTCCTCTTCCTACATTCTAGTGGTTTGCTGTCAATCTTTGGTGGTGTTCCTTGGCTTGCAGCTGCATAACTCCAGTCTCTATCTTTGCTGTCACATGGTTTTCTCCCTGTGTCTGTCTTCACGTGGCTGTCTCCTTATAATGACACCAGTCATATGAATTAGGGGCCCATTCTACCTCTGTATGACTTCATGGAAACTAATTACATCTGCAATTATAGGTTACCTTATAGGTAACATTCTGAGGTATAGGGATTTAGGACTTAACAAAACATATCTTTTGTTGGGAAGAGAGAACAATTCAGACTGTAACAAGTATTTAGCACATAACAGATATTTAATAGATAATTTACTGAATTGAAATATAAATGAAATACATGTAATGTATTCATGGCATAAAATTAAAAGCTTTTTTATTATGATTTTTTAATTTGCTAGGTACGAAGTATCTTTCAGATTTATCTGTTTCTGAGCACCCCAGGGTGGCTCAGGGGTTTAGCGCCGCCTTCAGCCCAGGGCCTGATCCTGGGGACTCAATCCCAGGTCTCCAGGATCACACCCTGGGCCGAAGGCGGCGCTAAACCCCTGAGGCCCCCCGGGCTGCCCTGAAACACTTTTTAGATTCTAAGAGTTGTAGTTAATAGAAAAATAAAATAGGAAGTGTATGTCATTCTCAGTAAATAAGAAAAACACAGTAACCTTATTTCTAGTTTTGTAAAGGAGCCGTATTTCCCACGGTTTGTTTTATTTTCTTTTGTTTCTGGCTTTGTCAGTCACTGGTCTGTTAGTTGAGACATCACTGCTTTTTAGGTCATATCCGAGTTTCCGTAGATAGCACTGAAGGTTATATAGGGGATCTCCTAAAAGCAGGTAGCAGTGTTGAGTGTGTTTACCTTTGGTGGATACCTTCACCATCTCTGGATTATTTATATTCCATTAGCTATTGATGTAGTCTGGTTTATCTGATTTTTTATGGCTTGTGATTTTTGCATCCTAAGAAACTTTTGCCTACCCCAAGGTGACAAAAATATAATATCCTATGATTTCTTCCAGAATTTTTCTAGTTTTAGGCTTTAGATTTATTTTATTTTATTTATTGTTATTATATTTTAAGTAGGCTTCACGCCTAGTGTGGAGCCCAATTTGGGGCTCGAACTCACAACCCTGAGATCAAGACCTGAGCTGAGATGAAGAGTTGGACACAACTGACTGAGCCACCCAGGCACTCCCTATGTTTTAGATTTAGGTCTATGATCCATTTGAATTAATTTTTATGTATAGTTTAACTGAAGGGTGTTTGTTTTTTTTTTAATGGCTGTCCAATTGATTTAGCATTATTTAAAGATTAAAAGATTTTCCTTTACTATTGAATTTCTTTGCCTTTTGAAGAAAATCAATTGACCAGATATGTGTGGGTCTGTTTCTGGACACTCGTTCTGTTCTAGTGGGTATTTCTATTCTTTTGTCAGTACCCCATGATCTTGATTACTATAGCTTGAAATTATTCTAAGCCTTAAAATCGGGTGTAGTGAGTTCTCCAACTTTAAAGATATTTGTTTTGGTTAGTCTAGATCTTTTGCATTTCCATATAAATTTTAGAATCAATTTATCTATTTCTTTAAGCTTCTTTAAGCCAACTGAAATTTTGATTGGAATTGTGTTGAATATATAGATCAGTTGGGAATAATACCAACCTAACAATCTTAAATATAGTACTTATCTCTATTTATTGATGTCACATTTAATTTCTCTCAACAGTGTTTTGTAGTTTTAAGTATAGAAGTCTTAGATACGTTTTGTTAGATCTATTCCTAGGTGTTTAATACTTTTGGCACTACTATAAATAGAGTTTTTAAAATTTAATTTTCTACTGTTTTGTTGCTAAGTATATAGAAATTAATAGATTTTTAAAAAATATTAATTATGTACTTGACTACTTTGCTAATAAATTCATTTATGAGTTCTAGCAGTTTCATGAATTTTTTGGAATTTTCAACATAAACAGCAATATCATCTACCTGTAAAAATAGTTTACTTCTTCTAATTTTTCTGTTTTATTTCTTTTGACTGCATTATTTCAGTGTTACAGTGTTGAATAAAAGTGATGCAAGTGAGCATTCCTGTCTTACTCTTGATCTTGGGAGAAAATAATTCAGTCTTTTAATATTAAGTTTAATATTAGCTGTAGAATTTTTATAGATATCCATTGTCAGCTTGAGGAAGTCCTACTATTATTAGCTTATTAAGAGTTTTTAATTGTTCATGAACATTTAATTTTGCAAGTGCTTTGTCTGCATCTGTTGGGATGATGATGTCATGGTTTTTCTCCTGTGAAATGTTAATATGTTGAATTATATTGGTTGATTTTTAAATGGTCAGCCAACTTTCCATTCCTAGGATAAGTCATACTTGGTCATGATGTATTACCCATTGTATATATTGTTGGATTCATTTTGCTAATGTTTTGTAAAGGATTTTTGCATAAAATAAAGAATGTTGATATGTAATTTTCTTTATTGTAAGATTTTTATCAGGTTTTGTAGTAGGGCTATGCTGGCCTCCTCAGACAAGTTGAGTAGTGCTCCCTTCTATTTTTGGAAAAGATTTGCATAATTTTGGTATTATTTCTTCTTTGTGTGTTAGAATTTACCAGTGAAATCTTTTTCTTTTTCTTTTTCTTTTTTTTAAAGATTTTATTTATTTATTGAGAGAGAGAGTGAGCATGAGCTGGGAGTGGGGAGCAGCAGAGTGAGAAGAAGAAGCAGACTCCCCACAGAGCAGGGAGCCCAAGGTGGGGCTTGATCCCAGGACCCCGAGATCATGACCTGAGCTGAAGGCAGACACCTAACTAAGCCATGGCTACATGGCTGATACATGGCTAGTAAGATTTTCTTTTTTTTTTTTTTTCTTGTGTCAATCTTTGTCATCCATCAGGAATTGAGATTTAGTAGTATTAAAACAACAGCTACACCAAATCCTTTGAAAGTTTCAGAAACTTATAAAGAGAGGGATTTTAAGGGCTGTGGGGCATATTGTTGTAACTGAAGTGAGGTGAAAGCCAACTAGACATTCATTGGTATTTGGCTGGTAACTCACTTTTGTCAGGTTTTGGAAAAGTGACTAATTTTTTCATAGCCTTTTTTTTCTAAAAAGTTTTTCTCAATCTTTTGAAAGGAAAGCATTTTCATGGACCTTCTTTACACCCAGTGCTGTGTTAAATCATTTTTTGCCATAATGTTATTTAAAATAGTATATATAAACATAAAATTTATGTTAATAAGACAGCTGTAAACCAAAATAGTTTCATAAATTCAAAGTTAAATGATAAAACCAACATAAACTCAATTAACATTAATGTGATAGGGAACCAGATTTGAGACAACATCTTTCTACCATTACATTTTCAGAAGAAATGTAGTGTGTTAAAAGCATAGGCTCTGAAATAAGACTGAAGTTCAGATTTTGACTCCACTCCTGCTTTATTCAAGTGACTTAGTTTACTCATTTATAAGATGAAGAAGAAAATAATTTATTTAACTTACTAGAATTACTGATATAATTAGGATTATTGGTATGTCAAGTCCCAGAATAGTATCTGATAATTAATAAATGTTCAATAAATATTAGCTGTAACAATAATTAGTTTTATGTTATTCTACTGAAACCTTAATGATCAGTTTTGAGTTTAATAGTAGAAAGCCTAGGGGCAACCTGGGTGGCTCAGTTGGTTAAGTATCTGCCTTTGGCTCAGGTCATGATCCCAGGGTCCTAGGAATGAGCCCTACATTGGGCTCCTTGCTCAGGGGAGAGCCTGCTTCTCCCCTCTTGCTCTGTCCTTACCCCCACTCATGTTCACTCTCTTTCTCAAATAAGTAAATAAAATCTTTAAAAAAATAGAGTGGAAAATCTGACTAAATTTAATGGCTTTCTGATTTTGACTTTAATAATATAAATACTAATATATAGAATGTCTGCTTGTCTAAGTTATCATACAGTGTGGTAATAATACATTTGTAGCTTTGTTTGCTAATTTAGGATAACTAAGTTTCATACTTAACTTAAACTCTGCTTGCTAGTCAGGGCTTTTTGAGTTTAGTTTTGTTTTTAAGATTTATTTATTTATTAGAGAGAGCAAGTGAGCAGGGGAGAGGGGCAGAGGGAGAGGAGGAGAGAGAATCCCAAGCAGACTCTCCCGCTAATGTGGGGCTTGATGCAGGGCTCAATCTCACGACCTGGAGATCATGACCTGAGCTGAAACCAAGAATCAGAGGCTTAACTGACTGAGCCACCCAGGTGCCCTTCTTTGAGTTTGTTTTTAGTCAAGTGTCACATGAAAACTCTAAAGCTAAGTGTCTAATCCAGTCTTTGCCCATATCATATATGGGAAAATACTATCTGAAGTTAATTTTAATTCTTGAAAATCTAGAAAAGGCATTTTTCAGCATAGAGCTTATCATCAGACTGTTGAAGCAAATTAGTAGGTTCTAGAACTGACTTCATTTTCAGCAGTTCGGAAGTATCTTAGTTGTCTTCTTCTTGATTCTATTTTTTTTTAAGAATTTATTTATTCATGAGAGACACAGAGAGAGAGAGAGAGAGAGAGAGAGGTGCAGAGACACAGGGAGAGGGAGAAGCAGGCTCCATGCAGGGAGCCCAACATGGGACTTGATCCCGGGACTCCAGCATCACGCTCTGGGCCAAAGGCAGGCACTAAACTGCTGAGCCACTCAGGGATCCCCTTCTTGATTCTATTTTCTATTAAATTTAGAATATAATGCAGTATATTGGTAGCTATTCCTTGTCAGCTTGGACTCAATCCATTTAATTACCCTAAATACCAACCAATTATGCTCTCACAACTACATTGGTTAACATTGGTTGCCTGGCTGAAATATATTAATAATGATACTGGAAAAATATTTTCATTTTATGATACTCAGGAAAAGTTTAAGAGCCTCTTCATGAGATTGCTAGTGAATTTCAGAATGTAATAAAAGTGACTTATGATTACTACGTATTGATTCTTAAAGGTTGGTGATCGTTTTAGAATTAAGTAGATAAGCTTTTAACAAAATTTAAAATTATATCTACTTTATTTTTTATTATAATTTTTTTTTCTGGCTTGTGGGACCTTCAGCGAAGGTACTAGTTTACTTACTACTGTATGTAGCTTTTGCCTGAACAGTAAGCTCTTTGGAGTTCTATGTGCGTATATAATTTTGTATTTTGATTCTGCCACATTTTTACATGTTTGAACTGTGAAAACATAGTCATCAAATATTGGGCCACAATATATATATTTTTTATATGAACAATATATTTATTTCAACTCCTTTTTATTTTCTCATTTATCCTGTGACACGTAAAAGTGTTGTATTGCTTCAGTATTACATCTGCCATTTTCATGATGTCAAATCATGATGCCTTTCATTTGGTAATTATTAATGCAAAAGACAAGATTTGTATTTATATTCGCTAAGAATAAAACACAAACAGGTATCCCAACAAATTGAAAGTTGAGTCATGTCACTTAGGTGATTATGGATAATAATGTGAGTATAGATACAAAGGCAATATTTGGATGCAATGTGATTTTTTACATAAGTCATTATATGCTTATATTAATCATATTTTTATTAGAATCAAAATGAAAACAGTTACAAACATTTTGGCATAGAATTATAGACCTCGTAGTAATTTATTTGTGGAGTCCAATCTAAGAAACAATTGTACTTGGGGGATGATGCAGAGAAATTGAAGGATTTTGCTCTGAGGTTCCAAAAACCAGAGATGGATATTATTTTTTGTGTATCAGTTAGTAATTGAGTTCAACTTTATGTAATCAAATATGCCAACAACAGTGGCTTTAGCAAGATCAGGGCATTATCTTTCTTTATGTAACAAAGAATCCTAGTTAGTTCAGAGTTGATGCAGTGGTTCTATGATGTCAACAGGGACCCAAGACAGGACCTCTGGTTCTTCTCTTCTATCCTGAAGTTCTTATTTCATGTTCCTAACAAGGCCTCTAGAGCTCCAGCCATCATGTCCTTGTTCCAGGAAGAAAGAAAGGGAAGGACAAAGGCAAAAAGGCAAAAATTCAACAAGTCTGTGTTTTTGAGGGCTTTCACAACCCCCACTCAGTGACTTTTATTTATATACTGTTGGCCAGAACTGTGTCATGTGACGATTCCTATTTCAAGGGAAGTTAGGAAATGTGTTTTAGGTAAGCATATTGCTGCCTCAAATTGGGACGCTCTGTAAGGAAAAAGAGAGAATAGATACTAGGTAGGCAAATAGTCTCTGCCATACAAATTAAGTAGATATATTAAGAAAGCTTAAAAAATAAACATTAGAAACCTCCCCTCTTTTTTTTAACTAAGTTTTTTATTTTAATTCCAGTATGCTTGAAACTACTACAGTATTGTATTAGTTTAATACACAAGTGTACAATATAGTGATTCACCAATTCTATACATTACTCAGTGCTCATTGTCCTAATTGTACCAGCCTTTCTCTTTTACCTGCATTTTTACTTTAAAGTTATATGCAAGGCATATAAACGTCCCTAAATTCCTAAAGTATAAAGGGAACATGAAGATCATATAGACCTGATATATTAGCTTAGAGGTAATTAGACTTGTCTTAGGCCATAGACATCAGTTCCAGGACTAGAATTGAAATTCCCAACTTCTACACCAGTTACTGTTCTTTCCTTTTACTGTGCTGCTTCATAAAATGTGGTAGCTCGTATATTACTGTCCTAGGCACAAGACAGCTGTGGTTTGGTTATACCACTGGGGAGAAAATCCTCTGTTCCCTTCAATGATTATAGTAAAAGTGATAGGGAAATGTCATGTTTCTTACTTGAGGGTCTTAAATGTTTATTTGATTAGTGTTGATGGCACTGCCAGTATTTATATATTTATTCATTCATCATTTATTTATCATCATCAGTAGATTATAAGGTCTCAGGAACAAATCATATCATATTAATATCTCTATCCCCAACTAGATCCTCATTGATGAATGAAAAATTATAGCCCTTTATACTAAAATTTTTTAAATAAATAAAAAAATTAAAAATTATGGTTTCTGTCCTCAGGGAATTCTCAGGCAAGTTTGGGAGACAAAGATGTCAATGATAACAGAAACGGAGATCTCTTGAGATGATAGAAGTGCAAGTGAAGAGAATCTAAATAAGTATCTGAGGTTGAAAGGAGGTCTAGAAAGACGTCAACAGGAGGCAGTCCCAAGTCCAGTTTTGAAAGGGTTTTCCAAATGAAAAAAGAAGAGGGCTGCATATCAAGCCAAAGAACAAATTTTTAGAGGCCCAGTAAGCATGAGAAACTGTTTAGAGGAGACCATTAGAAATGTGGGAAAAGCCCATAGTAGTAGGAAATGAGGCTTGAGGAGTTGATGGCGGCCATGACACATCATAGACACCTCATAACATGTGAAAGGATTTGAGTTTACCTAACTGCTGATGGGGTGCCATGGAAGTTCAGATGTGCCCTTGTGTACGGCCACCTGACATGTTAGATCTTGACACCTTAATGCAGAGCCCACCCACATTGAGGCACCACTTGTCACTCACAGCTACAGATGAACAGGACAGACTAAAAAATACATCAAGATCCTCGTTCCTCCCCCCACCCAATTCTCCCCAGGATCTCCCCTTTATCAGAAACTTCCTTGACCTTTCTAATCATATGCAGACTCTACATGTCCCATTTTACTTTTTTTGCCCATCATGTTGTCCTCAGTGTTACCCAGTCAAGGACACATAACAAGTGATTCTTTTTGAGCTCCACTCAATTACAAATGGTTTACTCCTATTTGGTAGCTGGTTATCCTTGAGTGCCCAGGAAGCTCAGAAGTGGAATAAACCAGACACATCTTTGACCTCCAGATTGTTAGATGAAAGGCACTATTTCAGGAATTTCAGACAGCACAGAGGCAGAATGCCTGCTCCTAACACTTGGTTAGAGTCCTGGCACCTGGCCCACTCACCCTTGCTTCTGGTCTGCAGACTGCTTGTGCCCCTGACCCCAGCAGGTACCCTGTAGTGGCTTTCCTCCTAGCCCATTCTCCCTTCCCTGCTAAAGACTTTTCTTCCCCACTACAGCATTTCATTCTCTCCTTGGACTCTCGGTTACATCATTTGTTTTCTGGTGCCCAGGAGAGGATTGACTTCCCTTCTGTGCCTCATCCTAGAATGGACCTAAGCCTTCATGCTTCTGCCTTTAGTAATGAAGTTTCTGATTGCAGAGGGTAAAGTTGGAAGTGTACTTCCTTGGTTAATATAGATAATGCACACAACATATTATTAAGGGGCTGACTTAGAGGCCCCTCTTTTGTGATTTTGGAAGTAAAATATATCATGAAAAAGCTCGCCTCTTTTTTAATGCTCGATAGTTTTTTATTTCTTTCCCACTTTTTTTCCTCATGCAGGTATTTTTTAGGCAAGTATTATTATAACAATAAAGAAAATTAACAAAAATCTTGTCTCACAGCCATAAGGCATCACTGCTTTTTACTTTTCCCTGTAAGTCTCTGTTCATGGGCAGTGACATCAACTAGATAACAGTTTTGAAGTATGTTTCTTTTTTATGCCACATGATCATAGTTCAAGGAAATTGAAGTAATGGAGGTTTGGGACTATCTTGGGTAATAATGGCTTCTTATTTTGATTATTTCCCTTTAGGAAAGACACTGCTGATCCTGTAACATGGAGGATTGCCTTCATACTTCATCTGAGAATCTGTCCAAATTGGTCAGCTGGGCCCACAGCCATGGGACCATTTGCAGCCTCATCCCAAACCTGAAACACTTGCTTTCGGAAGGTTCCCATGGGAACCTCACAGCAATGTGGGGCTGTAGTGCTGGCCATGCTTATCACTGGCCCCTGACAGCTACTTGCAGAGCTGGGTCCCAAGAGAGGGTCTGTTTCCAGGATAACAGAAGTTTTAACTCTGATAGTCCCAGTATAATTGGAGTACCATCAGAGACACAAACTAGCCCTGTTGAAAGGTACCCTGGGAGACCAGTGAAAGCGAAGCTAGACTGTAATCGGACCAGAGACTCTTGTGACTTCTCTTATTGCAGTGAGCCCTCTGAACTGGATGAAGCTGTTGAAGAATATGAAGATGAAAACACCTTGTTTGACATGGTTTGTGAGTCTTCTGTTACAGACGAGGATAGTGACTTTGAACCCCAAACCCAAAGGCCTCAAAGCATTGCTCGAAAAAGGCCTGGAATAGTCCCATCTTCTCTCCATTCCAGCTCCCAGGCTCAAATGGTTGATGAATGCAGCAATGATGTCATCATTAAGAAAATCAAACAAGAAATTCCCGAAGATTATTATATTGTGGCGAATGCAGAGCTGACTGGAGGGGTAGATGGACCAGCCCTGTCATTGACACAGATGGCAAAACCCAAGCCTCAGACTCATGCTGGTCCCTCTTGTATAGGGTCAGCCAAGCTGATTCCCCATGTAACATCTGCCGTTGGCACAGAGCTAGACCCACATGGTGTGTCTGCATCCCCCTCTGTCATGTCCAGACCAATCGTCCAGAAGACTGCCAGGGTATCTCTGGCTTCACCAAACAGAGGACCCCCTGGTGCCCATGGCACCAATCAGCAGGTGGCTATGCAGATGCCTGTGAGCACATCCCATCCTAACAAACAGATCAGCATCCCTTTGTCTGCCCTACAGCTGCCTGGACAGGATGACCAAGTTGCTTCTGAAGAGTTCCTGCCCCATCTGCCCAGCCAGGTCTCTTCCTGTGAGGTAGCTCTTTCTCCCTCAGTTAACACAGAGCCAGAAGTGAGTTCCAGTCAGCAGCAGCCCCCAGTCGCTCCAACCATAACCACTGAGGCCACAGCACAGTGCATACCAGGTATGGCACGTGAGGTGACAGGGTCCCTCATCCATGTACATCAGAGAATTCTGCGCCGCCAGTACTTTTGAAACCATTGGCTTGCTTTGCTAGCTTTCCGGCCTTTATTACTCTCAGAAAGATAGAAATAATGAAATCTATTCCATCCAGGTGATACTCTGAAGGAAATTCATCGGAGTTGAGGCCATCCATCCAGTTAAGTGTACCCAGGGCTGAGAGGATAGCTGTAGGATTGTGCTGTTGCTATTGCATGGCTAGATTTAAGATCTGTATCTGATCTTAAGCTGAATAATTACCATTTTTTTGATGTTTTAAAGATTTTATTTATTTTAGAGAGGAAAAAGTGTGCAAGTGGGAGTAGGGGCAGAGAGAAAGAGAGAGAGAATCTCAAATAGACTCCGTGCTGAGTGCGGAGCCTGATGCAGGACTTGATTTCACAACCCTGAGATCATGACCTGAGCCAAAACCAAGAGTCGGACACGTAACTGACTGAGACACTAAGGTCCCCCAAGCTGAATAATTTTTGTATATTAATGTTCTCTTTGAAAAAAAAAGTTTATCCTCTCCTATCAGTATCAAAGCATTTGGTGGTTGTTTGAAGCCAAAATGATACGATGTTGGGTTAGGCATACAATGACGATAGAACTAGTGTTTCTCCATTATTATATATTTGTCTGAACGAACTTGGCCTTTCTATTTATTTTAGTGGGCGCAGCAGTTTAGAACAAGTGTTTTAAAAAGCAACAAATAATTCTAGAAATATTTTATCTTTTATTTCACAATTAAAAGAGTCCAATAACTTGCATTACTGGAATATATGGGCTTGACTGAAATGGATTGAGAGGAGAGGAAAATAATTGTATGAAGTCTCTACCTAATTTTGACATTCTAATGTTCTGTAATTCTAACATGCATTATTTATTTAATGTGGGCTATTACTATATAGAGAGGCTTCGATGTCATGCATTTGGGTTCATTATTCAAATCTAATAAGCCAGAAGTAGAAACATGGACAAGAATGAACAGACATACAGAACAGAATATATAGAAAGAAATTTGTGGCACATTTTGGTTTGTTTCATTTTAATCCCTCTCAAGGAAGTCATGTATTTTGGGAAAAGTTTCCTAGAAGCTGACAGTACCTGTGCCTTTATGCAATTTATGATTTTATTGATGCAGTCTTGGTATTATTAATAAAATATACAATGAAAATATTCGTATCCTGATTCAAAACTATGCTTTTCAGTTTATTCATTTTTCTTTCTTTTTAAAATAATGGCTTTACTGAGATATAATTCACATACCATAAAATATGCTCTTTTATAAAGTATACTACAGTTCAGTGGTTTTTAGTATATTTACAGAATTGTACAACCATCACCACTATCTAGTTCAAAACACTGTCATTACCCCAGAAAGAAACTCATACCCATTAGCCGTCCCTCTTTTTTCCTCCCAGCACATCAACCATTGACCTACTTTATGTCTCTATGGATTTACATATTCTGCACATTTCATAAAAATTGAATCACATGTGGCCTTTGGTGACTGCCTTCTTGCATTCAGCATACTTTTTTTAAAGGTTAATTTACATTGTAGTATGTATCAGAATTTCTTTTTATTGGCAAATAATATTTCATTATATGGATATACCGTAGTTTGTTTTTCCTTTGATCAGTTGATGGATATTGAGGGTTTTTTTCTGTTTTTTGGCTATCATGGGTAATGCTAATAACACTCGTATACGAGTTTTTGAGTGGATATATACTTTCATTTAACTTGGGCAACTACCTAGAAGTAGAATTGCTGAGTGTGTATGATAACTCTATGTTTACCTTTTTGAGGAGCTGCCAAACTGTTTTCCAAAGTAGCTCTACCATTTAAAAATCACCAGCAATGTAAGAAGTTTCCTGTTTCTTAACATACTGACCAATATTTGGTTATTTTCCATTAGAAAAATGGTATTTATCCTGTTTGGTACATGAAGTAGTATCTCATTGTGGTTTTGATTTCCATTACTTTAGTGACTAACGATGTTGAACTTTTTAACAGTATGGTCTTCGGCATAATTTAGACTTTTTTTTTTTTATTAGGCTGGTTAGTCTTTGTACGAGGTAGGAAATCTGACTCTTCATGCATATAGGATAGAAGTAGTACCTTTTCACTTAAAGTTTTATCTGGTTTATTTATTTGTGTGTCACTCCCCCCTCCTTTTTAAATAAAATAGGAGACAGCCTGACAGAGTTTTCTTTTTTTTCTTTTCTTTTTCTTTTTTTTAAAGATTTTATTTATTCATGAGACACACACACACAGATACAGAGAGAGAGAGAGAGGGAGAGAGAGAGAGAGAAGCAGAGACACAGGCAGAGGGAGAAGCAGGCTCCATGCAGGGAGCCTGATGTGGGACTCGATCCCGGGTCTCCAGGATCATGCCCTGGGCTGAAGGCAGGCGCTAAACCACTGAGCCACCCAGGGATCCCCCTGACAGAGTTTTCTATATTCTCACTTACTTTATATTTGAGGGTAGAATTCAGAATAATATTTTTTTGCAAAGTGGTCCAGGATACCAAAACAGGTTATAGTAAGACTGTTATATTACACATCCTTCCACGAACTTACCCCAGCACCCTTCTACTAACTTATTGCAGCTTAGTAATACTATTTATTACCCCGTCCACTAACTCACCCCAGATTTCATTGCATCTGCCTAGTGGGTAGTGAATGAAACATTGAGGCCCTTTACTAAACAAAACATGAATATCTTATTATGTAATTGTTTTGGGAAAGAAATTCAGCCTATTTGTAAAAGAAATATTTTAATGTATTTATTTTTGTATAGATTACATTCTCTTAGGTTTTTTCCTTCTCAATGAAGTTGCACTTTTTTTTTTTGAAATTGCAATTTTTTATAATAGCTATAAAAAGCAGGTATGGCCAAGTATAGCACATAATGAATATAATCATAAACTTTGATTTAGCTTTACTCTTGCAAAGAGAATTGGTTTGGCTTGGAGTTGAACCTTTAAGGGAAAACAGTATGAGTCACTGGTAATGGGAATTTCCTAAGGAATCATCCTGATGTTTTGATCCATTTTTCTTTGGAAGGTATTATATTGCTAAGATATTATTAGCTTTAAAGAAATACTATTTTTATTTCTTTATACAAATAGCTTACTAGAAATATCTCTATACTAGGGACATCATTGGAACAAAACTCTGACATTTTTCTTTTATGGGAGTTTTATAAAGTTAACTTATAATTTACCTGTTCTATAGAACCCAAATTAGGGTCTGTCCTCTAACAGTTTTAATTGTTTGTTTTGAACATTTATTATAGTAGATAATCTTCATTCTAAACATAGACTTTTTTTAAATTTAGAATACAGCACATCCAAATGTATGTGAATGAATATGTACAGGTGGACCTTACTCAATCTATAAAGTGTACTTGGATTAAGCAAAGAAGGAAGCTTTTGAAAGAACTAGCTGAAAGCAAAATCAGGTACTCTTGTTAAAACAGATGTTGTGTAAGCTGGAGTCTTTATCAAATTATTGTAGAAATACTGCCTGTCTTTGAATAACATTTTTAAAATAAATAATCTGACAAATGACGAGTCAACTAGAAACAAAGAGAAATTGTTTCATTTTGTTTAGTTTTCTATTGCCACTTAAATTCTGTTCTCCTAGTGGAAAGTCATCTTTATTTATGTTTAAAACAAAACTCACAAAGTGATAAAATGTTAATCAAGGTATGGATAAAATTACTAATTTTCATGTCAGCCCTGTTATACTGCTTAGCCCAAATCCTAGTAAGCAGTAATAAGTAAAGAGGACATATTATCAAAAGAATTATTGACTATCTCCCCAGTGGCTTAGATTCCATTAAATTTTGAGGTTTTTAAATGTAAATTTGGGACATTAGTCATAAATTTAAATCTCTCTTGCATTGTGAGTCAGGGTTTTTTGCTTGTATTTCTTATATATTTAAGAAATATACACATGACTTCCTTTATGATTTTGTGCAAGGATCCCTTTTATTATCAGCTTTTCCCCAGAAGTTTTATAGTAGCAAGCAATCAACTTTTGCTTATCAAGTTTTGTAATATATGTTTTTTCTTCTGAAAATACACACCTTTAGTTTTTCTAATAAATTATATGTATTCTTTATATATTAGAAATATTAACTCATATTCTATTTTGTATATTGGAAATATATTTCCCTCTTTACCATTAAAATAATTTTGGTGTAATTAAAGTAATTTTGTTGATGGCATTTTTTGAGATGAATTTTCTTAATTTTTATGGAAGTTATACTTTTTAGCCTCTATTTATAGATAGCTATCATCATATCTGCATTTGGTTATTTTGCTAAGGAAGTCCTTTCCCTTCCTTGAATCAGATAACTATTTACCCATATCTTCCTCTGATTCTCTTTTGGTTTTCCCCTTGCCGCTGCACGCCACTGCCCCTCCCCTCCCCCCGCCCCTCCCCCGCCACCATCTCCTTTTTCTTTTTCTTTCTTTTTTTTTTTTTTTTTTTTTTTTTTACATTTAGCTCTGAAACCAGAATATATTTTTGGATTGGAACCTCACTTCATTTGGATTTTGGAGGTGGTTAAATGTTCTAGCATCATTTATTGAATAATTCTCAGTCACTACTGAATTGCTTTATGCATCACATTTTTATAATTGGGTCCATTTCTAGATTTTCAGTTCTGTTGTTATTCATCTCCTTTTCTAATTTTTGTATTATTATATATTTTCTAAAGATTATTATTATTTTTTAAAGTAATCTCTACACCTAACATGGGGCTCAAACTCATCACTGGACGATCAAGAGTTGTACGCTCCAACTCAGCCAGCCTGGCATCCTGCTATTTGATTAGATTTTATACAAAATAAAATGCATTCATAGAAAAAGAAGGGTATAATTTAAAGTATTTAATACAGTAGTTTTTGAAACCTCATATAAAATTGAGTTCAATAGCTTTTAAAAATTGATTAAGTCATGTATTATTTCTAGTTGTTTGGTCTATGTTGACATGCATAAACAATGGTTTCTCTTGTCAAAAACAATACCTGAGGGATCCCTGGGTGGCGCAGCGGTTTGGCGCCTGCCTTTGGCCCAGGGCGCGATCCTGGAGACCCGGGATCGAATCCCATGTCAGGCTCCCGGTGCATGGAGCCTGCTTCTCCCTCTGCCTGTGTCTCTGCCTCTCTCTCTCTCTCCCTCTGTGACTATCATAAATAAATAAAAATTAAAAAAATAAAATAAAAATAAAAAAAAAAAAAAACAATACCTGAGTTAAAATAAGTTAAAAAAGAATAAGTTGCTTTATGGTCCAAGGAAACATCTTAAAACAAACTTTTAGCTAAAGATTAAAGAAGGTCTAGTTTCTTTCTTGCCATTTCTTACCTTAGGTTCCTGGACATTAGTTCTCTCTATAGATACTTGATTTCTGCATGGTCCTCAAGGTGGTTGCTAAGTGCTACTAGGATTCATGTCTAACAGTAGATGGAACTTATGTCACAACATTCCCATTAACCCCTGAGTCAGTCTTTGGGGCATTAGACCCCAACCTGGAAATGGTATTGAGACCAGTTCTACATAAACTACATAGCTGAGGTTGGAGGTTGGATGGAGGGGTTCTTTCAAGGACATTCTAGGTCCTAATCTTGGAAGGGACAGCAGACCAGAGATACCGACTGCCACTTATATATATTTTTGTTTTTGTTTTGGGCATTTAAGTTTTTTTTTTTTTTTAATGTGGGCAGATCAGAGATGTTTATGTCATTCAAGGACAGGATATACTAGAACAGTGTTCTAATAATATAAGGGATAGAAACATGAATATGCTTGTGTATGTATGGATATACATACATATATACATATGTGGTTTATTCCACAAGAAATATATGTCTCTTCTTGCAAGCTAGAACAAGACTAAATTTGTTTTTTTTTTAAAGATTCTATTTATTTATTTATTTGAGAGAGAGAGAGAGAAAGAAGGAATGTGTACACAAGTAGGAGGAGAAACAGAGGGGAAAGAAGGGAGAAGAGGAAAGAATCTTAGGCAGACTCTGTGCTCAGTGCAGAGCCCCACATGGGGCTCGATCCTATGACCCCAAGGTCATGACCCCAAGATCACAACCTGAGACAAAAAGCAAAAGTCGGATGCCCAACTGACTGAGCCACCGAGATGCCCCAACTAAATCTATTTTCTTAAGATTGATATGTCAGGCACTGCTGGGCATTGAGATAGTAGAGACTGGCCACTCAAAATTTGAAATCAGATATGCCTAGGTTGATTCCCAGTCTTACCTCCTGTTAGCCTTGTGAACTTAGCTAAGTGATTTCATTTTCCTGAGACAGTTTTCTCATTTGTAAAGTAATAATAATGCTTGTCTTGTAGGATTGTTTGAGGACCAAATGCAAAAATGTAGTTAAAAAGAGTAACTGACATATAATAAACATTCAGCAAATAATAGTTTCCACCAATATTAATATTTTTTTCATTGTCGCCATTATTAGGCTGTGCCCAATATTCTTTAAGTAGTGAAGTAGACTCTGATCTCATGCAGTTACAGCCCTTTATCTACTAGAAAATGGTCCATGGAACAGTATCACCGCTATCAGCTGGAAACTTAGTAGAAATGCAGAATCTCAGGCCCTACCCCAGAGCCAAAGAATCAGAATTTGCACTTTAGTAAGATCTCCACAAAACTTGTATGCTCACTGAAGCTTGAGAAGCAGTGATACAGGGAATGCACGACCCATATTGTGGGGCACATTGTTACTCCATCCCGCCACCCAGTAACATTGAACGCTCTTCCTGTGTGTGGGAATTCCTTCCTTTGTGCATCTGTATTTCCCTATCGGAGAGGCCAAAAACTTGGATTCAGAGTATATATTTCAATGAGGGCACAGTCTTGTGACCTTAGGCATTACCAATCAGATGCACTCACATCAGACTCTAATCAGAAGTACCTAAAAGAATCTATTTTGCAAATTGCAAATCTTGCAATTTCTAGAGATAGCAGGAGCAGCATCCCTGCAGTAGTTCTAACCTTAGAGGCTGTCCTTGGAGTTTGGTGGCTTTGTTGACTCCACCAGAGCAAACCTGTGTTGGGTCGGGGCATCGTTTGTGGACAGCTCCAAACCTGATTTACTGGTGCTCTATAAATTCTGTGGCCTTTATTAAATTCTTTTCTGTCTAAGCTGGCTAAACTGGGCTTTCATTGTTTTAAACAAAGAATCTGGAAGAATTTAACGACTAAACCTAGGAAAGGTGTTAACCTCTCCTCGATGTTGCATGAAAAATAAAATAATTTTCTTTTTGTCACTGAGGTCGTATTTTCAGCTAAAATTAATGACATCCCTTTGGTAAGTAACCACTGATACCAGGATGCCCTGTATTGTATGATATCTTGCTGTGCAAACTGATAAGTAATCCAAAGGATGGTGAGGGTAGCAATAGGTTCTCCCCACACTAAACCTCCCCTCCCTTCCCAGTGGGAGCTTTTGCTGAAATATGTCCCTTGTGGGGACTGGTTAGAGCACAGGTTACCATATTCCCTGAACCTAGCATAGGGGAAGGAGGTACTTAGGACCTTTGCTTTCAGCTATGGACTTTAAAAGGCAGTTCTGGGAAATGAGAGAAATCCCAGTTGGAACTTCTTACTACTATGTTAAATGTTTGTTAAAAGTTAATTTTGAATTATTAGTTTTCCCTTAGGCATATCTTTTTCCACATGAACTCACATGGTACTATTTCCTGAAATGATCTATTTTATTTCTTTACAATTTCTCAAGTTGATGTCTCTGACAGAGGGATTGAACAGCAAAATCACCTGGAGGTAGCCCAAATAAGGAAGATTAGGAAACCTGGATATTGACATTTTTTATAATCTTATATACCTTTCATTTATTTTCTTCCTTCTTACCATCTTTTTTTTCCCTCTCCTTGTATACTTTTGCCCTTGATTTGCTGTTGGTAGTGGTGGTAATGTCAGAAGTTTTGTAAGATATGGTGAAGGGGAGTGAGCTTTATTTCATTAGGTCTCTTAGAAGAAAGTTAATGTACTAGTTACTTAACCTGATTTATTCATGTTCCCTTTCTGCCTTAGAAGGCTTTAATGGAACTACACAGTATCCTTTTCTTTAATTCCAGTGCCTTGCACATGGTATGAGTGTGATCATTGTGTTGGTAATTTCTTGACCATGAGAATATATCTTAGGGAAAAATTATGTACCTGGGTCCAGGAGTCTTTGGGAGTCACTGCTTGCTATTAGCAGCCTCATCTAAAAAACAATAACCTTGTTTCATTACTCTAGTCACCTAATTGGGCAGTGGAAAAAATCAGGCCCTTCTCTCTGGTTGTGATATGGGACTGCATGTCCACAAGAAGAGAGAGCAAGTTGAAACCTTGATGAAATTATGTGTTACTGAACTCTGTGCACCCTTTCAGCTGTAAGATCAGCACCCCTTCCCCTAGCCTCTTAGATGGCACCTTACATCCATCCCTAAGTATCACAGAGTATCATTGTTTCTCCACTTGAAGAGCAGCAACGCTGGACTTTCCTGAGTGTCACTGGATCTCTTCTCCTCTACCTAAGAGTTGCAAAGCCCTTCCTCCCCAGCTGATTAAAGGGCAGTTGTCAGAGTGGAGTGGTGGGGGCTGTCTTAGGTTTTATCAAGCACAGTAGAAAACTGTTAGTTATGAGGTTAAGGAGCTGAGATTGGTGGTCTTTAGCCCCTGGCTGGTAAACACTCCTTCCTTCCTGCAATGTAGTTCTTAGAAAAGATAAAAGATTTGGTTTTAAATTAGTAATTTTTAGTTTTATTTTCTACACTGGTTTGGAGAACTAGTTGGAGAAGATATATGATTAAGTACAGTCATTCTGTTAAAAAAAAAAGGATTAACTATATTTTCATGTCTTTTCAAAGTATTTAAGTTTTTACAAAGATAGTTTTGCCAAAGCAGTAATGAAAATCCATTATAACTTACAAAACATAATTTACATCCATCTTATAAAGCTATAATGATTAAAATGGAATGATCTGACATAAAGATAGAAAAGAAGAGCAATGGAACAGGATAGAGAGCCCAGAAACATACCTGCACATAAATGGGAACTGTATGTGAAGGAGATGGCATCTTGAATTAGTGGGAAAAGGATAGACCAGTCAATGAATGGTATTGACATTTGGTCACCCATGTGTAACAAAATAAAATTAGATCTTTGTCTCACATCAGACATGAAAATAAATCTCATTTAAAGATCTAAATGTGGAATCATAAAACTTCAAACTATCTGAAGGAAATCTTGCAAAATAGCCTTGATGTCAGGAAGAGTTTTTAAAATATGGCACAAACCATAAAGGAAAAGATTGGAAATGCTGACAGCCTTAAAATAAAAGTCTAAGTAAAAGTCTTAGCTGGGACAAGGGATATCATAAACAAAGTTAAAAGACAAGCAATCATTTGTGAGGTGATTTAATGCACATAACCAAAAATATTCATATACAATATATATTAAATCAGTAGGAAAAAGATCAAATAGTCTGGTAGGGAAATAAGGAAATGAAGAAGCCCTTCTAATAAGAGGAAACCCATGTGGTTAGTAAACATGAAAAATGCTTAACCTAGGGGCACCTGGTGGCTCAGTCAATTAAGCATCTGACTCTTGGTTTCACCTGATAGGTCGTGGGATTGAGCCCTGCATCAGGTTCTGTGCTCAGTGAGGAAGGAGTCTTTCAGATTCTTTCTCCCTCACCCCCTGGCCTGCCCTCCCAAAATAAATAAATAAGTAAAAAAGAAAAATACTCAATCTCACTGGTAATCAGAAGGCAACGATGAGGTACCATCAGAAAGGCAAAAATTATTAATTTTAACTATCCTAAGTGTTGGAAGTATGGAAAAATGAGGAAATGCTCGTGGGAATATAAATTTGGAGAGCAATTTATAATATTCAATGAAATTAAAGATATGCATATCATCCAACCTAGGAATTCAGTTTCTAGGCATTCGCAGTGGAGAAACGTATATATATATATATATATATATATATATACACACACACACACACACACACACACACATATATATGCATATACATATGTGTGTGTATATATGTATGTAGAGGGAGGGAGGGAGGGATGTACAGGGGTGTACATTGCAACTTTGTGATAACAAATTTAAAAAAAATTGAAAACAAATTTAAAAAAAGTTGAAAACCTCAGTGTATCAATAGAAAAATAAATTATGATATATTTTTCAGTGGAATATATGCATCAGCCAGATCTGCATTTATTAATGTAGATAAATCTTGAAAACACAGTTGCAGAATAAGAGTCCCATGTCTTAAAATATACTGTATATTGTTATACTTTGCGCACACACACAAACAACCCCAACCCCCCCATGAATAATTAATTATGAAACATGGAAGGAGATGACACAGATGATAGTGATTGCTTTTGGGGAGGAATGGGGATGGGAATGGGTACACAGGAAACTTGAGCTGTATCTGTAACATTTTCTTTCAAAAACATGTAAAAAATATGACAAAATAACAACATGTATTAAATCTGAATGATAGGAACATGAATTGTGTTATATAAGAGACAACATAAGTGCACTGCTTAATTATGGAAATCCAGACACGCAATTGCCTGGATTCATATCCCAGCTCTGCCACTCATTTTCTGGGTGACTTTGGCAAGTTACTTAACTTGTGGTGTCGCCTTTTCATCTGTAAAATGAAGAAAATTATTTATTCTATAGGGTTGGTTATAAGGATTATGTTAATCCATACAAAGCCCTCTGATTCATGGTAAACATACGTTCATATTATTCTGTATACTTTTCTGTATATTTATAACATGATTACTTTTCAAATATAGATTATAGGGGCACCTAGGTGGCTCAGTCCTTAAGGTTTAGTGTCCGACTTCAGACCAGGGCAGGATCTCAGGGTGGCAGGATGAGCCCTGCCTCAGGCTCCTGCCTCAGCAGTGAGTCTACTTTTCCCTTTGCCCCTCCCTCTGTTTGTGCTCTCACGCTCTCTCTCTCAAATAAAATCTTAAAATAAATATAGATTATGAAACAAAATTGATTGTGGAGTATTTATGAGGTGAGGATATTATGACACTATTGTTATTACTGAGTATAGAAGGGTTTTCTTTTTTTTTTTTTTTTGTAAGAAAGCAAACTTGACTAACATTATCTTCTAGCGCACTTGTTTATGAACAAAGAATTTCGGGGTTATTCTTACAAATTTCGACACTATGGCTTTCTTCCTTACAATTATAATGGGATGCTGTCATGGGGAATTTTTTCAATTTTTTGAAAAAAAATTGGAATAAATAAAAAACATCCAAAAATCCTCCCCAAGGTGCTCTCTGTTAGCACTTTTTTTTTTTTTTTGTTAGCACTTTTATATCCAAAATAACATTACCTGAGTTCCATCGAGAATAAGGTTATTTTACTGATGGGAAATAGGCACAAAGAAAGTAGCTGACTGCTTACTTACAATTCTGAGTTGTTAACTCAGAGGCTTTGAGTCACTGCTGTGCACCTACCCCTGCTTGTCTTGGGATAGGAATAGCCTATACCTCCAGTTGTTTCCCCTTCCCCTTTTTTCATTTTCAGGTTCTGCCTATCACTTACTCAAAGTTTAGGCTGCTGGAGTACATCTTAGAGATGTAATTTATGTTCCCCGAGAATCATTTTTAATCATTTTTAAACCAGGGTTTAAAAGAAGGATTCAAAAAAACAATTAAAAAAATAAAAAAATAAAAAAAAAAAAAAAGAAGGATTCATCATACTAGGAGCCAGTCTTAGTCTTGGTCTCTTTTTCTGCTAAGCATCTGGCCAAGTCACTTGCACTTGTATTTATCAAACATTTTTTTCAGGATCAACTATATGACAGAGGTGATGAAAATACAAAGATGAATGTCAGATTCCCTGTCCCCACAATAGCATTGTTTACAGAAGGAGGCCAGTAAGCCAACAACTTCAATTCCAAGTGCATAGAAAAGAAATAAATGAAATGCAGTGAAAAACACATGAGGAGCAGTTGACACAGCCTTATGGTTTGCAGGGAAGAATATTTCAAGTAAACAGAACAACCTGAGCAAAGACATTTGGGCATGAACATTTGCAGATTGCTTAAGGAAGCATGCATATGAGTGTGGCTTGAGAGTAGGTTTCCAAGAGGTCAGGAGAGTTGCTGCTGGAAAGATAGGCTGGAGCCTCCCATGAAGGGCTATACATGTGATGTCACAAATGTCCTACATGGGGAACAGAGGACACAATTCATTATCTTAGAAGATTACACTGATGGCCGTGGGGAAGTAGAGGCTGGGACACAAGCTGTTTTATAGGGTATTATAGTGATTCCAGTGAGAGATGGCAGTAAGTGCTCATGATACAACAATAAAGGCACTGGAGAGGAGATACAGAGGTTGATGTTTCAGGGATAAAAAGTACAGACCTTGATTACTCTGAGTGTCTGGCCACTTGAGATCTCTGATGCTACCCTCATATTCTTTGTCCAAAGGCATAGCACTATTTTAGTAACACTAAAAGTTTTTAGAACACAGACACCTACAGTGAAAGTCATAATTCTCTGCATGTAGGATAAAACAGTGTCTGGAGTTCTGAAGCATGCCGTGACCATTCATTTGTCCATTCAGCCATTGGAAGGCTATGAAAAGCCAAATTCAAGTTGGGTGCCACTAGAACACCAACATTCAGGGCAAAAACATGGCTCCTGTTGTCATATTGCCTATAGTCTAATGAGAGAGATTCTAATGCTAGCCTTCTCAAAACAGCAATTAAAAAAAAAAAAGCTGTTTAAAGTATTTTCTGGACCAAGACGCTGTTCAACTTTAAATGACTTTGTAAGATTAAATTTGCTGCCTTTAGATAATACATTTATGAAGGCTGTTTCTAGGATGATACATGGTTAAATGTGGTTAAATGAACAATTAAACCACTATGGTAAATGACAGGTGAGTCTTAGATGGAAAGAGTGCAGAGACTACAGACAACCCATTCCACATCATTTATTTAAAATACTTTATACACACCTGTACATAATATGAGCCTAGTTATATTAAAATTATAATATCGTGGGATGCTGGGTAACTCAGTGGTTGAGCGTCTGCCTTGGGCTTAGGGCATGGTCCTGGGGTCCTAGGATCAAGTCACACATCAGGCTCCCCACAGGGAGCCTGCTTCTCCCTCTGCCTGTGTCTGTGCCTCTCCGTGTCTCTCATGAATAAATAAAATCTTTTTAAAAATAATGTTATTGCTTATTTTTTCATGTAACTAATGATCTGTCTTTAACAATTAAAAGTATAATTGTTGGGCAACCCCAGTGGCCCAGCGGTTTAGCGCTGCCTTCAGCCTAAGGCATGATCCTGGAGACCCGGGATCGAGTCCCATGTCGGGCTCCCTGCATGGAGCCTGCTTCTTCCTCTGCCTGTGTCTCTGCCTCTCTCTCTCTCTCTCTCTCTGTGTGTGTGTCTCACATAAATAAAATCTTGGGGGGAAAAAAAAGTGTAATTGTTTACTAGTTTTCCAAAAGGCAGAATAAAAAAAAAAAAATTCAACCTAAGTGCTCTCTTGTACAAATGCATAATGTTCTGGGAAATTCACTTTTATCAGCTTCTTTCTAGTGTTTACACATACTTTTTTTTTTTAAGATTTATTTATTTGAGAGAGAGTAAGTGAGAGAGAGAACACAAGCGAGATAGAGGGGTAGGGGAAGAAAGTGATGCAGACTCCGTGTTGAGCAGGGAGTGTGACATGGGGTTTGATCTCAGGACCTCAGGATCATGACCTGAGCTGAAGGCAGATGCTTAACTGACTGAGCCTCCCAGGTATCCTACACATACTTTTAAAATATAATTTGTCTTAATAATTCATAAGAAAATCTTCCCAATTGACTTACTTCTCTTAAATAAAGGCATTTTTATTATACAAATGAAATAAGAGCTCTGTTATGTATTTAATGTTCACCCAAATATAATTGAGACTTCCAGATATGCAAAATATACCCAAATACAGCAGATGGCAAATAGCTATAAACCTCAGCGTGTAATTTTCTTTCAGTAAATTTGGATTTGACTAAGGCTTCTAGGAAGTTCAGAATTGAAGAGGCATTGACCTTGATTTTCCAGTCTTGGTATTCATTCCTTGTGGTTTGAAGAGAGAAATAATGTACAACGTCTGTGCAGAAAAGTCCATGTTAGAGCACTGAAGTCTTTGTTTCAGTTGCCAGAATTGAAACATCGTCAGATTTTCTCAGAGAAGCAGTAGCTCCTGACGTCTCCTTAAATGTTTTCCTACCTGACTACCTTGGGTCTCAGTAGGGATGGGCAGAGTGCAGGTGATCCCCTGCATTGTAGACCCAGGAATAACTTCTCTCTCAATCTAGATCCCATTTATGTAACTAATGGCTTGTGTCCCCATGAGTATATTAGAACCAGAGAAAGTACTTACATAACATAGTGAAAATGATAAATTATGCTTCTGTGACTACAAGGTGATTTTAAGCTTTATTTTAGTTGAGAAGAGTGATCAGATTTATAATCAAGTAAGTCTGATTTAATGATTGATGTACCTTAGTTAGATTGCGGTCTTCACATAGTAATGATACACATAGTGATTGCTCAGTACAGCCTTACTGTATCTATAGGATTAATTTTTTAGGCAAACACTTTTTATTGCCTTTTTCAATTTTCTATAGTTTTATCAAGGTAATTACATGTATGTGGCAGTCAGTAAGAAAATATTGCTACACATTAGCCGTCTTTCACCTTAGCTCTCATCACCTCATAATCCCATTCTTCAAGAGAAACTTCATTTGAGCCCTTCTATTTTCAATTCTTTCCAAAATTCTGAACACATTGTTTATACTTCTATTTCTTGATTTATCAACTTGAGAAAATGCCTACAGACTCCTTGTTATGACTGATGAGAATTTAACTCATTTTCATTAACCTTTCAGTATTTTATTTTTAGGCTATTAAAATACACAAGTAATCAACAGAAAAATAAAAATAATGAAAAAGAAAATATGCCTTCTCAACCTAAGACTGAAGATTTTAGTGTTCCTATCCTTCCATTGTTGTCACCTTCCTTCTAATCATTTTCTTAACCTGACAAAGTTGTCAATTTTTTTCATTGTCTTTGGTGGCCATAACTGAGTCTTTTCCTGGCTTAAAAAAAAAAAAAAGGATTCATTTCTTTTTAGAAAGGGAGAGATACGTATGTGTGAGGTGGGGGAGGGGCATAGGGAGAGAGAGAATCTCAGACTCCTCACTGAGCCCCAAACCCAACTAGGGGCTCTGTTCTAGGAGCCCAAGATAATCATGATCTAAGTAGAAACCAAGAGCCAGACACTCAACCGGCTGAGCAACCCCTGTGCCCAAGTCTTTCCTGCTCTATTTGTAGGTTGATTCTAAACATTAAGAACCAACAACAGCATTTATGTTACTTTGATAGTATGAATATTGTTCATAGGTATTAGTGTTCTAAAACTGAATCTCTTTTCATCCTAATGAATTTCACCACCTCTGGAATACTGAAAGGAGGATGTTCATGTTCCTAAGGGTGTTGTATGCATAAATGACTTAATACATGTAAAAGACTTAGAACAATTCCTGGAACAGAGAGTAAGCCCTCAATAAGTGTGTTGCATTATTATTATTATTATTATTATTATTATTACCGTATTTCTTGCATCTGAAATGTCATTGGTAGTAAAATATACCATTGTTTTATATTCCACAAAGAAAGACAAAGCATGTTACCAATGAAACTGTAATTCCCAGGAATTGTGAGACAAGTTTCACAGATATTAAAATGTAGAAATGCATCTTACAATCAGTGAAATATGGTATTATTCTAGTTTTGGGGTTTTTGTGTGTGTGTTTTCTTAAAACTTTTGGTACCATTTCTTGACAGAAGAGCAGTGTGACATTATTATATCTGTGTGGTTCTCCCAAGATTTCCATTTTGGGCCTCAGTCTCTGTGCTGCAGTTTGGACTAAATGTTTTAACACTACCCTGAGGTTTCTCTAAGTTGTATCCTCAGTTTCTTAGATTTCACATGTCCCTCTTTTTTCTCATTTTGCTGGAGTTCATCAAATAATTTCCCAAGGATGGATAAGTGGGAAGTAAACTCTGAGCCTTTAAATCACTGAAAATTCCTTTCCTCTGTTATGAATTTTAAAACCTTTTTCTTTAGTACTTGTTCCTTTTACAAGGATTATAGTTAAAATAATTTCTCTAATCTCTCCGAATTTCAATTACGAATTTTTAAAAAATTATCTTCTGTCCTCGGATTATCTTTTCCTTTAGTTTTTCTGTTCTTTTTTCTTCATCCTTCTCTTTATTGCTTCCAGTTTTCTTCTGATGCCTGGTCGGATTGTTCACGTTTAAGAACACAGGACAGGAATCTGGTGTTGGTTTCTTCTGCAGTTGTATAAATAAGTTTGCTTACTTTGGGCCTTTTCCTGAGTGAAAAGTATGTGGGACGTATTGATTGGCAGGACTCTAGTTACAGAGCATGGGCAGAGAGCTGGTGCTTGCTCAGCAAGGCCTCCAAAGACAAGTCTCAGGCACCAGCGTGCACAATAGAGGCTGTGGCTTTCCCACAGCAACTGGGTGATTGGGTTCAATTTCCTTAAGCAAAAATTGTGTGGGGGGAGGAGGGGGAGTTGTTTTGTTTTTGTTTTTTAAGGAGGTGAGAGTGGAGCAGTAGGATGGTTAGGAGACTGATCTTTTCACTGTCACACTCCCTTGCAGTTGTCCTTAAGCCCAGAGCCTGTTCCACAGAGTGGCCTCTATCTTGGATGCAGCCCCGTGTGCTCTAGGACCTCAGGATTCCATGTGTGGTTACCTGGAAGCTGTTAAACATAGTTTTTCTTTTGCCACTTTAAAAAACTCTGTCTTGGGGCACCTGGGGGCCTCAGTTAGTTAAGCGTCCCACCCTTGATTTCAGCTCAGGTCATGATCTCACAGTCGTGGTATTGAGCCCCAAGTAAGGCTCCATACTCAGTATGGAGTCTGCTTGAGATTCTCTCTTTGCCCACACCCCCCACACGTGTGCACACTTTCTCTCTCAAAATAAATAAAATCCTTTAAAAAATAAAAGATCTCTTTGTCTTTAAAAAAAATGTTTTTGACTAAAAAAAATTTTTGTTTGTTTTTTAAGAGGTGTGGTAGGGGCAGGAAGAGGGAGAGAAAGAATCTTGTAGGCTCTACACCCAGCAGAGAGCTCTGCACAGGGCTCTGTCTCATGACCCTCGGATCATGACCTGAGCCAAAATCAAGAGTCTGACACTTAACCAACTGAGCCAACCAGGCACCCCATCTTTGTCTTTGACTTTTACCATTTTGATTATCATAGGTCTTGGAATAATCTTCAGGTTAATCTTGCTTGGAGTCCTTTGAGCTTTCTGTACATGGATGTCTATATCTCTCACAAGATTTGGCAGATTTTCAGCTGTTATTTCTTTAAACAAGCTTTCTTCTTCTTTCTCTTTTCTCCTTCTGGAACTCCCATGAAGCAATGTTCATTCACTTAATGGTATCACATAATTCACACATGCTTTATTTTTTTTCATTATTTTCTTTTTGTTTTTCTAACTGGCTAATATCAGATAATCTGTCAACATCACTGATTCTTCTGCATGATCAAGTGTGTTTGAAGCTCTTTATTGAACTTTTCACTTTTGTTACTGTACTCTTCAGTTCCTGGGTTCCTGATTAGTTCTTTTTCATGGTTTCTATTTGTTTCTTAAACTTAATTTTGTTTATGCTTTGTTTCCCTGTTTCGTTGTTTGTGTTCTCTTGCAATGCATTGAGTTTAAGATGATTATTTTGCATTTTTGCTCATGCAAATTATAGATCTTCATTTTTTTAAACCAGTTGGGGAGCTTTATTAGTTTCCTTTGGTTCCTTTATTAATTTCTTTGTCATATTTGCCTGATTCTTCCTAATCTTGTAGCTTTGCACTGTCTGTACATTTGAAGGAACAAACACCTCTTCTAGTTTTTACAGACTGATTTCAGCAAGTAAAGATCTTTTCCTGTTCCCTGGGCTGGTAGGATTACTTCCGGAATCACAATCACGCTGGACTGAACAGTTATGAGGCTGTTGCTGGGTTATAGTAGGGTTGCAGTTGGTATTCATGTTACCAGTGGTTCAGGAGGTGTGAATCTTGTCCGGTCCCTGAGTGGATGGGACTGTCTTGCATACATGTTTGGTAGGGTAGTGCTGGGACAAAGGTCCACTTTAGGATCCACAGTTAGGTCTTAAGACAGTGGCCTTATTAACTGGGTATGCAGACAATTGTAGCTTCCACCAGGTCCCTAGAAAAACTCCTGCCTGGTCACTGGATGGGTCCTTGGGTTGGCAGGACTGACCCTGGACCATGGCCTAGAAGATCTCCAGTGCTGTTTCCAGTTCCATAGGTAAGGTCAAGGTCTGTAGAGGCACGAATGGGCATGTCTCCTGCCAGGTCCCTGGATAGACTACATTGCTCCCTGTCTGTGGCAAAAGGAGCTAGAGCTGAGTATAGAGTTGTTTTAGGATCTCTTGGCGGTGCAGACAGGAGTGTCACCTGCAGATCTCTGGACCAGTAGTACTATTCATAGACTGGCTGAGAGACTGGAGCTGAGTATTGAGCCCTTTCTGAATCTCTGGATTTGCAGATATGTCCTTGGACCTGCAGGACTGCTGGCAAACAGCAGCTGTCAGAGGGCTAGAGCCAAATATAGGACCCTTTTGGAATTTTCAGAGGCACAGATGGGAGTGTCTCCTGTCAGGTCCCTATGTCAGCTGGACTGTTCTCAGGCTACAACTAGAACCAGCTGGCTCCTGGTTACAGGGCCTTTCAGAATCTACAGTCTGACAGAGTTTGGAGGGTTTACCTCCACAGGCTCCTGACCATAGCCAAGAAGAGGCTGGATGTGCTTTACAGGCTACTTCAAGGTCCACATCCTGAACTAGGGTTTGTATGCCTATTACCTAGTGCATGTGGGCAAGACTTCTCCTGGGTCCCTTGGCATCTGGTGCTGGTGACAGAACTAAAGCCACATGGAGCTGTAGCTGAGTCTTAAGGGGTATGGAGCTGTTTGAGGATCTGTAGTCAGGTCAGGACCATGGTTGGTGAGGCAGCCACCTAGTTGTGAACTTGCCTTTTCAAAATGGCTGTCCTTGGGTTCAAAATCTCCCACTCAGTCCCTAAGCTCCCACAAATACACTTTTGTCCATGTATGGATACCAAATTATTGTTTATAGGAATGAGTAAGGGATGTCTTATTCAGGCATCTTGCTGAAATTACTCCTTCCTACCCCCAGAAACTTTTTTTTTAAAGATTTTATTTATTTTATTCATGAGAGACACGGAAAGAGGCAAAGACACAGGCAGAGGGAGAAGCAAGCTCTCTGTGGGGAGCCGGATGCCCAACTCGATCCCAGGACCCTGGGATCACACCCTGAGCTGAAAGCAGATGCTTAGCTACTGAGCCACTCAGGCACTATCCCCCCAGAAATGTTTTTAAAAATTGACTTAAAGTATTATGTAATTTTCCACCTGTTAACTTCATTCAGCAGAAAAAATAAGGAATCCTTACCATCTAAGAATGTGCTGTTGGTGTGAATTTGACTTTCGAGTTTGGTACGTATTCCTTAAAAATAATGCCTAAAATTATAGTTTACATAATATTTTTCGCATCTAGATCACTAACTTCTTAAGACCTTTATACTGTTAAGATTAGTGCTGCTAAATTATTATTCTGTGTAATGAAAAGCCATCATTAAGAAAAAAATTTTTTCTGTTTTTCCTACACTTATAAATGGGTAATAGAAAGCTAATCCATGTAGAAAAATAATTTTTATTTTATAATGAAGTTTTCAAAAATATGTTTTGTTTTTACCCACTGACCCAATTAGAGAAATTAGCATTCTCCTATCCATTAAATTACTACTTCTTGGATGGAATTTAATGAATATTAATAGACTAAGAAAAAAAGGAGGTAATTTATTAGTTTTCTGCATTTCTATTTTTATGTTATCTGTTTTCTTTTGCATTATATGCCATACATCTTTTGTTTCAAGTTGATTAATAATTCCTTTGTGTTTTTTACCTTATTATTCATTTTCAGTAGAAGATGCCTTCACATTTGAGCCTTACTAATTAAGATATGCAGGCCTATAAATTGAATATAAATTTAAAGGAAGACCTGGTTTCTAATCATAATGTTTTTTAACAAAATTTTTTATAATTATTTGTATTGTGGTTTAGCATTTTATTTCTTAAATTCATCAGATGTTACCTAATATCTGTGCTTGTTTGTTTTTAGCCATAACATTTTAGCAAACTCATGAAAAGTGCTTTTCAAATACTCCGTTCTGACTGACATACTGATGAGCTATTAACAAATGGCGATGATTATTTTTCTCCATAGGTAGGGTTATATGCTGTTAACTCTCTTTGATTACTACATGCAAAATAGCAATAAAAATAGCCAATACTTACAGGGTGCTTATTATCTCACTGACTACTTGTGGTAACTCAGTTCTCACAGCTCTATGAAGTTAGGACTATAATTAACTCCATTTTACAGGTGAAGAAGCTAAGGCAAAAAAAGTTGAACTTGCTGGAGGTCAGAGTAAGAGGGTGAGAGAGCTGGGATTCTGACCGAGTCATTCTGGTTCCCAGGTTCATGCTGTTAACTATCGAGGTCACTGGCCATGCTGATGCTTCTCTTGCACATTTGAGCATTCTCTCTCTTAGCACTTAGGAGTCCTTTTAGGACCTACAGCAACCTTCCTTCAGTTTTCTTTATTTCTACAAAAACTTCATTGCCAAGACTTTTTACTCTTCTTTTCTAGTCCCAATCTCCATCTGCTTTTACTATCTGTCTCCATAAAGGAGGGGTTGAAAATCAAAGTATTGAAACACTTGAGGAGACATACACAGACATGCCTAAAACAATGCCTACCCCATGTTAAGGTACAAATGTGTTTTTGTTGAGTGTCACAGTAAATATGCAAATGCTAAAGAAAAAAGAGGTAACTTTCATTTCTTCTGCTTTCTTTTGGGAAAACTCAATCTGCTATGTGGAGAACAGTTTGGATAGGGGCAAGAATAGACATAGGAAATTCTCAATAGCTAAGAAAGAAATTGTGTGTCATCCATAGATAGTAAATCCAATGCCAAATTCTTATTCAAGTCTTAAAATCTGTAATTTCAGATGATCGACGGGAATATGTCAGAAATAGTAAGTTACCCAGGCATTACTGTGTTAACAGTAGTTTTCCTCTTAAACATGAGACAAAGCAGTATTTCCAGAGAAAAATAAAAATACATCACAAAAGAAAACTGAAGTGTATAATTAAGATGGAACAGACTAAACCTAAACCCTTGGTGATTAAAGAGGCCTACTTTTAATTAAAATTTAAAACCAGGTGGATATATACCACAATATATCCAGTGGCCACCTTTGGATGATGGATTTATGGACAGTTTTTCTTTCTTCTTTATACCTTTATTTTTTGGGGAAAAATTTTATATTAAACATGTACTGCTTTCATGATAAAACTAGTAAAATCATTTTTATTAGAGGAAATATACATAAGATAACTTTTTTCTCATGTGAATACTCTTTAAACCAACTGCTTTTTAAACTTCAGATATTCCTAAATTTATGCAAAGCATATTTAAGGATATGTGAATTCACTGAAGTGATATGCAGTCATGACTGAGTTCCTGAACTGTGCAAGGAGTAATTTTTACTTTTGAAAATGATTTAATATCCAATAAAATTTTACTTAAGACTCAGACATTGAAAGCAATGAAAGAACATATGTAGGCTGATGAAATAATGCCTGTTTAGTAGTATTCTGTGCTATGTACTAATGGAGTCACCATAGAATAAACTCAGAAGGAAAGCCATATGTGTACAGCTGTGACTTCATGATCGAAAACTAGAAAATGTAAATATCACTTCAGTAATGAATACCTGTATCTTCTACAGCTGCCTTAAGCTCAGCAAAGTGAGAACTAAAAAATAAGGTTCTTTTGGGAAATTGTATATGATGTTTAATATATGAAAGTCTGAAGGCAGCAGCTCACTCTATAGTTAATGTATTATACTAGCTGAAGATATTTCAGACCCATCAGAAGGTCCTCTTGATTCAGTGTCTCTGGCAGTATAATAGTAAAAAAAAAAAAAAAAAAAAAAAAAATAGAGGAGAAATCTCTGCAGTCTCTAATAAGCCGTATATCACTGAGTACTGTCAGATTCTGTAGAAAATTCCACAACATGATTTATTACATTAATTACAGTCATGTGGCTTTCATGCTGCTAAGCCTGAAAATGCAGCCACATTCTACAGTTGATTTAAGAATATATTTTGGCCAAGACAAAAGAGCTCCTTATTGTGATTAATATAGTACAATATTTATTCTCTTGTTCTGCTCTTCTTTCGCCTTTGGAATGCTTAATTTCTTTCCTGTGACATGAAATTAAGTTTGAGATTTGAGAAGTTTCATCTGGTTTTTATTCACTTCTGTCATCTGGTCCCCCCCCCGCCCCTTTTTTTTGTGCCATCTTAGTTGTCCTTCAATGCCTCTGTATGTGAAGCCTGTTTAACTCCCTTCTGAGCAGATGTGACTAGCCTACAGCTGTCCCTAGCTAGTTGTGCTGACCCCAGGGCTTCTTAGGTTACATGTGGGATGCTACAGCTCTTTTTGAAGGGAAAGAGCAATTGAGGAGAAACCCTCATTTTCTTAATGCAAAGAAGCAAAATTCTTCGAGAACTCCATGATTTTACCCTTGTTAGTACTGTATTGAATTCATAGTCACATAATGTCTCTTACTTGGTGACACAGTCACCTCGTCACATCACAGTATTCTAGGTAATGTCGAATGGAAGGTCTCCTAAGATGGCAATTCTGGTTGCTTACATATGTTAGTGACTGGATATGTTCAGCTATGTGCAAATGCCTAACACTGGTGGCCTTTACAGATGTAACTTGGAAGAATAAGCAAATATTTGATACAAATGAAAGCATCAATAGAGGAGAAATTCAAGTGATGTAAGATTTAGTGGGTTGGAACATATTTCTAAGAAATGATTTTTTTTTAAAGAGTTGAACTAGATAATTTTTACGTGCCCAACACTGACCTAGCTGCTTTTTCTTTCTTATTCAATTTTTATACAACTCTTAAGAGATAGGTATTACAACTGTTTTACAATTGAAAAAAACCAAGGCTTAAGTTTAAAAAACTTACCCAGATTCACATTGCTGGTTAAGCAGTAGAGCTGGGATTTGAACCCAACCTTTCTTCTTTCCTCCCTTTCTTCCTCTCCCCTCTCTTCTCCTCTCCTTCCTTCCTTCCTTCCAGAGAGAGAGAGAGAGAGCATGCAAGTAGGGAGAGGGAGAGAGAGAGAATCTCAGATTCCCCACTGAGTGTGGAGCCCAATGTGGGGCTCAATCTCATGACCCTGAGATCATGACCTGACCTGAAATCAAATTGGATGCTCAACTGACTGAGCCACCTACGCACCCCATTTTTCTACATATTTATTAAGGAGAAATTTTTCCAGAGGCTCTGGACTCAGATTAACTGAGAGAAATGACCAGATGTTTATTTTTTTATTTTTTAAAGATTTTATTTATTTATTAATGAGAGGCAGAGAGAGAGAGAGAGCGCGCACACGGCAGAGGCCCAGGCAGAGGGACAAGCAGGCTCCCTTCAGGGAGCCGGATGCGGGACTCGATCCCGGGTCTTCAGGATCAGGCGCTGGGCTGAAGGTGGCGCTAAACTGCTGAGCCAGCCCGGCTGCCCGCCCAGATGATTATTTAAGTGATTCCTGCTTCAGTGAAAAATACTATCAAAAATCTTACTGGACTGAGGAGTCTGACTGGCTTAGTTGGTAGAGCATGTGATTCTTGATCTTGGGATCATGAGTTCAAGCCCCATGTTGGGTGTAGAGATTACTTAAATAAATAAATCTTTTTTTAAAAAATTTTTTTAAATTTATTTATGATAGTCACACAAAGAGAGAGAGAAAGAGAGGCAGAGACATAGGCAGAGGGAGAAGCAGGCTCCATGTACTGGGAACCTGATGTGGGATTCGATCCCGGGTCTCCAGGATCGCGCCCTGGGCCAAAGGCAGGCACCAAACCGCTGCGCCACTCAGGGATCCCCTAAATAAATAAATCTTTTAGAAAAAAGTCAAACTGGACTGACTGGTACTGTTCTAAATTTTCATGCTTCTGAATATGTAAGAAATGTGTTTTACTCTCACTATTGAAAAAGATAAACAGCATTAGACTAATTTGCTGATCATATAGCTATAATAACATACAAATCTGGCTTCAATTAATGATGTTAACAATCCTACAAAATAGCCTGTGTTTTAAAATTCTAGGAGAAAGCATAAAAATATGCAAGGAGGGGCACCTGGATGTCTCAGTCAGTTGAGTGTTGGACTCTTAATTTTGGCTCAGGTCATGACCTTAAAATCCTGGAATCGAGCCCTGTGTTGGGCTTTGTGCTTAGCACAGAGCCTGCCTGTCCCTCTCCCTCTGCTCCTCCCCCTGCTCACATTCTCTCTCCCTTTCAAATATGTGGATAAATAAAGTCTTTTAAAAAAAATGTGCGGGTCGCCTGGGTGGCTCAGCGGTTGAGCATCTGCCTTTGGCTCGGGGCATGATCCTGGGGTCCTGGGATCGAGTCCTGCATCGGGCTCCCTGCATGGAGCCTGCTTCTCCCTCTGTCTGTGTCTCTGCCTCTCTCTCTGTGTCTCTCATGAATAAATAAATAAAATCTTAAAAAAATAAATAAAAAAAAATTTAAATGTGCAAAGAATTGGATGTTTAAAGGAGAAAAAGACACTAACTTTTATACATTTATGGTGGTTCCAAGGTTATCTCAATTTATTTTCCACTTTTTAATAATCTCTCCCTTTTTTTAAAAAAGATTTTATTTATTCACGAGAGACACACACAGAGAGGGGCGGAGGGCAGAGGCAGAGACACAGGCAGAGGGAGCAGCAGGCTCCAGGCAGGGAGCCCGATGCGGAACTTGATCCTGGGACTCCAGGATCACGCCCTGGGCTGAAGGCAGGTGCTCAACCGCTGAGCCACCCAGGCGTCCCTATTTTCCACTTTTTAAAAAGATTTTATTTTTAAGTACTGTCTGCACCCAGTGTGGTGCTCTGACTCACAACCCCAAGACCAAGAGTTGCTGCTGCACCAACTGTGCCACTTAGGCACCCCTATTTTTCACTTTTATTTATTTGTTTGTTTATTTAAACATTTATTTATTTATTTGAGAGAGTGAGCATATGAGTGCTCAAGTGCAGAGAGGGGAGGAGAGAGAGAATCTTCAAGCAGACTCCCCATGAAGTGTGGAACTGCACATGGGGCTCCATCCCATGACCCACGAGATCATGACCTGTGCCAAAACCAAGAGTCCGAAGTTCAACTAAGTCAGCCAGGCGCCCCTCATTTCCACTTTTAAAGTAAATATAGCTCACTTTACTTATTTCCAATAAATAAATTGTAGGAGTTAGGAGCTGTTGCTGTTTTCAGAAATGAAACATGAATGTTGGCAAAGTGATTTTTTGTGACCCCGGTGACAAATAAAATTGGTCTATTTCCTAAGATTACCAACCAGAACATTTTTTTTTAAATACCAAGATTATTTTCCTTGAACATCTGAAAGAGTCCTAAGAAAATTTAATTTCTTTCAAAGGAATACATTTATGGAAGAAGTAAGTACCTAATAGAAAACATCATCATGTCAGTGTAATCTTTTTTTAAAGTGAAGTTTAGGACTGGAGGCGGGAGAAGGAGCTATCACTTGATTTTATGGACATACTAATTCTAATATGGACTTCTGTTAAAGTATTGTTTGTTTTTTCCTTATCTTGACAGTAAGATAAAAATACTGTCTTGCTGCAGTTTGTGTGATAGGGTTTTTTTTTTTTTTTTTGGGTTTTTTGTTTGTTTTTTATTAACTCTATGCCCAACATGGGGCTTGAACTCATAACCCTGAGATCCAGAAATAAAAAGTCATATGCTCTCCCTACTGAGCCCTGTTGTGTGATATGTCCTTTTATCCCATGGAATTAGCCCTGGGAAAAGCTTCTAGTGACCTTATTAGTCATTTCATAATCACCCTGCCCCAACTACAACAGACTCTCTGAAGAGGCTTAATGAAGGAAAGGTGACTATGAGATTCTGATTGTGAGCCCCCAATTTAATTTTATGCCATTGACTTTGTTTTTAAATGCAATAGTATGATTGGTCTGAAGCGACTGTGTAATTACACACAGTGTTATCTCAGTAACTTTCCTTTTAGCTTTGGTGTTATTTTAGTCAACAAATGTTTTATTGAATGCTACTACTTCTTAAGTGCTTTTCCAGACTCTGTGCTTAGAGTAGCAAAAATCCTGCTCTTACAGAACTCACAGCTCACAGGGGACAGACAGATGCTAAACAAGGTATCAAATAAATACACAGTATGTCAGATGGTGACAGGTATACAGAAGAATATAACAGCATAAGGAGAATAAAGAATGTCAGAAGTAGAGAAATGTGTTGTTGATTTGTTTTTAAAAAGCTGTTTCTTCAGATGTTTGGCATTTGAAAGTTCTTTGCACTCAGCATATTCAGTTTCCTCTCCTGGTATATATATTTATAATTACTGTATAAAACGCTCCATGTGGCTCTCCCACTGTTCTGGCTTTATTCCCTACTCCAACCCTTCTCCCACCTCCAGACCAGGATCAGTGTTTCACAGTCCTTATGACCAGAAGCCAGACTCCCTTCCATCTCATTCCCCTTACACATGCAGTATCTTCCTAGAATGCTCTATCTTCCTGTTCTTCTTTACAAAATGGTATCTGTTCTCCCATGGAACAGAGCTCCAACATACCTCAAACTCTGTTCGACTCCTTTCTCTCTTGTTTCTGAATTCCTATAGGACTTAGAGGTCATGCCACAAACACAGTGCCTAATTGCATAGTGCCATGTATAGTCATTTTAATTAATTTTATGTGTGTTAGTCATCTCTTCTAGCTATGATGTAATCTACATAATCATCAGGGACTTGCCTTTGACTACACCCCACAGGACTTCTTGAAATGCTAGGGGGCAGGGTAGGTACTCACAAATGTAGATTAAATATTCATCCCAACTGCAGTGTCATAGGTATAAATCTACTCACCAGATTTCTTTTTACTTTTTTATATTTCAAACTTAAAAATACATTGTTATTTAATAAATTTGTGGACTTACATTTACTGGTTTATAAAAAGAATTTGGATGTCATTTCTCTATCAAATAAAAAGACAAAATACTCAAAAATAATAAGTTAAATATCAGGAAAGGTGTCTTATTGCTTCAGATGTATTGCTTTAATAAAATCACAAAAGGAATGTGATAGCTAAGCTTATTTTTTGTTAAATTGAGTGCTACAGCAATAGAGGGAAATGGATCTGAATTTAAACCGAACATAAATCTCTTCAAATTAAATGAGAACACAAGATACTGCACTAATTATGTGTTTTTCCATGCCATCTCCTAACAAGGGAGGAAATAATTGGATTAATGGGGCATGGAGTCTATGTAAATAAGTACAGAAAAGCTGTGTGTGTAAAAATTTTACTCAGGCTTTTGGTAAGAGTTCCTGTGCCAATGCTGAGGCTCTTCCTAGGGTCCCATTCCAGGTCACAGAACTCTTGGAAGACAGTAACCTAAAATTTCCCATCTCTTGGCTACATTTATAGAAGACCCATTTCACTGTACTAGGTTTTATGATATGGCTTCTCCTTTTAAGAGTAAGTTTAAGTGATAAGTGTTACAGCTCTTGGGTATGCTATAATAAGTGACTGTTCATTCCAAGAACCAAGGACACTCATACCTCTACCCGAAGAGTCTTCCCCCACCCTACTTATAACCACAACTATCCTAGTGATGCATACTAGTGACAACAAGGACCTCCTAAAATAGTAGTCCAGCAGCGAATTGGGTATGGGTACAAGGGAGCTAATATAAATTAAAGGTCCAGAGGAAAGACAGACATTTTAAAAATGCATTTTTGAAAGCCACACATGTCCAGTAGTTCTCCCTTTCCTATCATCCTCAAGTCAGAGCTTGAGATGTTCAGTCATTAGAAATGTATGTGTAGGATCTGCAGATTTAAAATTCTTTGGGGCACCTAGCTGGCTCAGTCAGCGGAGCGTGTGACTCTTGATCTCAGGGTTGTGAGTTCAAAGATCTCAGGGTTGTGAGATTATTTAAAAATAAAATCTTTGGGGGCACCTGGGTGGCTCGGTCAGTTAATTGTCTGCGTTTCGCTCAGTGCTGGGATGGAGCCCTGCATCAGGCTCCCTGTTCAGTGACAAGCCTGCTTTTCCCTCTCCTCCCCATTCCTGCCCTCTCTCACTATCTCTATCTCTCTCAAATAGATCTTTTTAAAAAATGAAATCTTTAAATAAATAAAATTATTTTAACAGTTCATATGTTTATTCAGTCAGTCTTCATACTTTGATTAGGTAGCTTTGGAATGCTGGAACATATGCTGGATACTCAGGATTCATAGATTTGATGAACACATGAAAAATAATGTAATGAATGGGGTATGGACACTATAAGGATAGAAGGGCTGTTGCTTAAAAATTTTACTAATACTGGGTTACCTGGCTGGCTCAGTTGGTGGGTAGGTTCAAGCCCCATGTTGGGTGTGGAGAATACTTAAAAATAAATCCTTAAAAAAAAAAAAAGATTTTTACTGAAACTGTCTCTGAGCATTGCTTTCTACTCAAGGAGGTCACAACTTAACAGAGATGTGGCATGGAATGAAATAAATAGGGCAGGATAATGGAAGCATAATCCATTTATCATCTGGTGTCTCTTGGTCCTTTAAGATCTCAGTAAAAGTAGCTCATATCTATTAACTCAATCTTACAATTTTTACAAACTCTAATACCTTTCCTACTTTTTGGGGGGTTGGGAGAGGGAGAAAAGTGAGGTGTAGTGGTCTCTTTTGTTTTCTCTGTCTTCTTCCACAGAGGTAGATTTTTTTTTTAAGATTTTATTTATTTATTCATGAGAGAGACAGAAAGAGAGAGGCAGAGACATAGGCAGAGGGAGAAGCAGGTTCCCTGCAGGGAGCCCGATGTGGGACTCGATCCCAGGACCCCAGGATCATGACCTGAGCCAAAGGCAGATGCTCAACCACTGAGCCGCTCAGGTGACCCTACCAGAGTAGTTTATACATCATTTCACTATCTGGGAATGTTTTGCACCAGGTCATTCAGATGTGAACTTAGCTCTATTTATACAAGCAAAGTTTATTGAAAATTTCTTAGCATGGAAAGAGATAGGTTTACAAACTTATAGATAGATTTATATCTTTTTTTTCTTCTTTTTTTTAAATTTATTTTTATTGGTGTTCAATTTACTAACATACAGAATAACCCCCAGTGCCCGTCACCCATTCACTCCCACCCCCCGCCCTCCTCCCCTTCTACCACCCCTAGTTCCTTTCCCAGAGTTCGCAGTCTTTACGTTCTGTCTCCCTTTCTGATATTTCCTACACATTTCTTCTCCCTTCCCTTATATTCCCTTTCACTATTATTTATATCTTAAAAGAGCAATGTGAACCTGACCATGTAGTCTTCTGACCAACTAGTTTTCTTAGGATAAAACACAAAGTTATTAATCAGGCCGGCAAGGCCTGGTGTGATCACTGCAGGGGATGGGCTTTCAGACCCTCCTTGTACCACTCTCCCTTTTGATGGCTCCAGGCACACTGATACTCTTTCAGTTTCTCAAACTTAGTTGCCATTATAGGAACCTCTCATGTGCTGTTGCCTCTGTTCTTCCTCCTTCTACAGTTTATGTGATTGACTTCTCATTTTCAGGTCTCAACTAAAAGGTCTTCTTAGAGACTCCTTCCTAGAACATCCATCTTTAAGTTGGTCATTTATTTTTTTTTTCACAATACTCTGTTTTCTTCATAGTATTTATGTCAGTTTGTCCAAGATGTGCATATTTGTGTTGTCTGTTTTCACTCACTCTGTGGTAGATTCCACAAAAGCAAGGACCGTTTCTATTATACTCACTTATACTCACTGTTTCCTTATAGTGTAGAATCAGCCTACTTAATTCCTAATAGGTGTCATTCACTCATTAAGTGTGCTTGAATGATGAGGTGGCTCTACAGGGATTGATGGATTAGCTGTAGAAGGAACGGGTCACCAGTGTCAAGGGTGGTGCTCAGGTTTCAAGCTTGGGCAAATAGGTGGTGGAGGCCCCAACTAGGTGGAAGAGCAGATTTGTGGGAACAGAGCCAAAGGTAACATTTTAGGTCTGGACACATAATGATTAGGCTATTAGGTGTGTTAAGTTCATGGGAGCCATAGGGACAGGATTCTGATACCTGCATTTCTAATTGTTAAATACCTGATCTGTTAGACAGAAATAATTTGTTGGCTGCTACCTTGTCTTCTCCATTCAGTTTTCTAGGTCTTTGGGATTTTATCCACATTATAGTTTTTTAAAATCTGTTATTTAATCACAACTGCCTATATGTAAAAAGACCGTTTTGCTCATCTCAATTCATATGTTTTTTTTTCCATCAATAACAGTGACTCATTAAGTGTGCTGAATGATATATACACTTCTCTTAAGAAAACTGAAAGTGATCTTTATAGAATATCTTTTGTTTGTGTTGAAAACACTTACCATTAGCATTAGATAAACAATAGAACTACTTAGAATCCAGGTGATATTTCTTACTGTATACATTCAGTCAAAATTTAATGAAATTGGGCTGTTGAGTTTGATGAATGACACAATCTTGAGCAACGCAACCCTTGTTCACCAAGTAGACATCATGTGATAAGAACACGTTCAAAGAACATTAACGGGATCCCTGATTAGGGACTAAAAGTTGTAGCCATCTCTTCACATGTGAAGAACTGGATCTGAATTCTGGCTTCTCTTTAAAATCACTTCAAAATAAGAAAGAGAAACAGAAACAAACATTCTCTTAAACTAGCAGTCTTCTGCTAGAACTACAGTGTGTGAAGAAAGTGCCAGATGCAGTGATCAGTTGGGAATTTGGATGTGACACCAGGAGACCTGTGACCGTAGGTCACAGATGGAGGTGTGAGCACTCAGTTCTCCACTGAGGATGGTATGTGCTAACCATCACTTCTGAAGACCTGGAGCAGGGGCGCCTGGGTTGGTCCTGAGAGCTTCTCCCTCTGGGCCCGGTTTCACACCAGAGAATAACAGAGGAAGCAGGACTGAGGCAAGAAACACACACACACACACACACACACACACACACACACACACTTTCCATCTTTGTGGGAGGTGGTCTGCCCGTGTGATAAACTGCTGGAAATATGCTGGAGTTTATGGCTTGAAAGGGCATGCTGTACCAGAAAAAAAGATGGGTGCACAGTGATCAACTGAGATACAGTCTAGTAACCTCACTACCCTTCACAAATAAAGAAATAATCATTTAGATATCCAGGTCTCTGCCCAAAAAACAACCAAGAGACTACGCTGACCATTGACCTTCCTACACCAGCATTGGATTCTAGAAGATAATTGAGCAATGCCACTATTGTCTAGGATGTGTAGGAGGAGTGGGGAGTATGAATGGAGAATCTTATACCTAGGCAAACTGTTGTTCAGTTATAAAAACAGTATAAAGCTTAAAGACATGCTCAAAAATTCAAGACCTCAGGTAAACATAGTTTTTATAAATACTTTCTGGATAAACTATTGGAGGACAAGCTTTAGCTGAGAGGAGACTGGCAAAACACTGGTGGGTAAGCATTGATTTCATCTATTTAACTGCAAGACTGAGACCAAAATGTGGAAATTATCATTAAAAAATATTATAAATTATCTGATAACTATAGTAAATATCATAAACCACAACAATTTTTAAAATTTTATTTATTCATGAGAGACAGAGGCAGAGACATAAGCAGAGGTAGAAACAGGCTCCCTGCAGGGCCTGATGCAGAACTCGATCCCAGGACCCTAGGATCACAAACTGAGCCAAAGACAGACGCTCAACCACTGAGCCATCCAGGTGCCCTGAAATGTGTAATTGGGAGGGCACGGGAGAGAGAAATGTGGGAAACAGTATAAACCAGGATTCAAAAAATATTACTTAAAGCTAACATTTTGAGTAATAGGGCATTCAGATACTGAAGATATAAAGGAGTACTAGGAGAACTAAATCAAACAGTAAAATAAAATATAACAATGATAAGGACCAATAAAATGAGGAAATTAAAAATGGTTAGTTGGAGGAAGAACTGTAAGTGTATGGTATATTAATTTTGACATTGCTTATAGTGAGGTATCAATATATGTTGCATAAAAATAGATATGCAGTTATCAAAATAATGATAACCACTAGAAAAATTAGCAAGAGAACATAAACTGAAAAAGGTTTTTTACTCCTAAAGGGAGATTATGAGAATAGATGGTCCCTTTTCAGCCTCTGGCTGTTGTTATCCTGCTTGTGGCTGAAGCCAACACAAGAAAGAGGGTTCAGCCAAGAGAAAGAGGAGCTGAGGAAGAGTCTGGATACAACAGTAAAAACAGGGAGCCTGACATACATTATGTTGACAAGAACTAAGATTAAATGAAACAAATAGAAATGAAAAAGTTGTTGAGAGAAAGTATCCTAAAAGTTCTCGCCATGAGGAGAAATTTTTTTTAATAAATTAATTTTTTATTGGTGTTCAATTTGCCAACTTACAGAATAACACCCAGTGCTCATCCCATCAAGTGCCCCCCTCAGTGCCCGTCACCCATTGACCCCCACCCCCCGCCCTCCTCCCCTTCCACCACCCCTAGTTCATTTCCCAGAGTTAGGAGTCTTCATGTTCTGTCTCCCTTTCTGATATTTCCCACTCATTTCTTCCCCCTTCCCTTATATTCCCTTTCACTATTATTTATATTCCCCAAATGAATGAGAACATATAATGTTTGTCCTTCTCCGACTGACTTACTTCACTCAGCATAATACCCTCCAGTTCCATCCACGTTGAAGCAAATGGTGGGTATTTGTCGTTTCTAATGGCTGAGGAATATTCCATTGTATACATAGACCACAGCTTCTTTACCCATTCATCTTTCGATGGACACCGAGGCTCCTTCCACAGTTTGGCTATTGTGGACATTGCTACTAGAAACATCGGGGTGCAGGTGTCCTGCTGTTTCACTGCATCTGTATCTTTGGGGTAAATCCCCAGCAGTGCAATTGCTGGGTCCTAGGGCAGGTCTAGTTTTAACTCTTTGAGGAACCTCCACACAGTTTTCCAGAGTGGCTGCACCAGTTCACATTCCCACCAACAGTGCAGGAGGGTTCCCTTTTCTCTGCATCCCCTCCAACATTTGTTGTTTCCTGCCTTGTTAATTTTCCCCATTCTCACTGGTGTGAGGTGGTATCTCATTGTGGTTTTGATTTGTATTTCCCTGATGGCAAATGATGCAGAGCATTTTCTCATGTGCGTGTTGGCCATGTCTATGTCTTCCTCTGTGAAATTTCTGTTCATGTCTTTTGCCCATTTCATGATTGGATTGTTTGTTTCTTTGGTGTTGGGTTTAATAAGTTCTTTATAGATCTTGGATACTAGCCCTTTATCTGATATGTCATTTGCAAATATCTTCTCCCATCCTGTAGGTTGTCTTTTAGTTTTGTTGACTGTATCCTTTGCCGTGCAAAAGCTTCTTATCTTGATGAAGTCCCAATAGTTCATTTTTGCTTTTGTTTCTTTTGGTTTCGAGGATGTATCTTGCAAGAAGTTACTGTGGCCGAGTTCAAAAAGGGTGTTGCCTGTGTTCTCCTCTAGGATTTTGATGGAATCCTGTCTCACATTTAGATCTTTTATCCATTTTGAGTTTATCTTTGTGTATGGTGAAAGAGAGTGGTCTAGTTTCATTCTTCTGCATGTGGATGAGAAATTTTTTTTTCTTTTCTTTTTACTGTATCTATATGAGATGATGGATTTTAACTAAACCTATTGTGGTAATCATTTTACAATATTTGTAATTCAAACCATATGCTGTAATGTATAAACTTACACAGTGATATGTGTTGATTATTTCTCAATAAAACTGGGGAAAAGTCTATACATTAATGTGTAGTATGCAAAGTAACACAGCTATTGTTAAAACAAAGAAATGAGATAAACTCCACGTTGACTCTAAAAATGGATCACAAACCAAAACCCAATGATATCCCATTCAGATGTTACTGTCATCAAAGAATACCTGCATTTCTGAAAACCATTTTGAAAATGGTACACTAAAAAATGACACAGCTTTGGGACAGAACACTCAAAGACTATGCAACTTTGTAATCAGATCACTACCAGACAAAATAATTCTAATAAAAATACTTAAATAGTTTAAAAGACATGATAGACTGCTAATAAATAATGACACACTACTGCAATATAGGAATTTAGTGTAAAAAAATAACTTAAAGGTCAAGTGTGAATAATGAGCCACAATCACCAGTATTATTAATAACAGGATGACCATCTAGAAAAATATCAAGTTGGTTGCCTACCTTTTTACACCAAAATGAAAGTTTAATGAAATACAATGAAAATGGTAAATGAAATAAAAAGTGTTTTAGAAGAAAACGTAAGAATTGTTTTATGGTTTCATAGTTGGAAAAACATCTCTAAGTCTATCACAAAATATAAAAAACATTTAGTAGAGAGATAAATTCAATCCCATAATAATACATTATATATAGGAAGGTGTGATTAAACAGTTACTCTTATACCTTATCATGAAAGTATAAATTAATACTATATATATATACATATATATGGGGTAGTATATAATATATATATATAGGGTAGTACCAATTTAGCAATGTCACTTTGGAAATTAATTATGTGTATATACATGCCCATATATGGGAAATGTCACATATATAAGGATACTCACTGCAGCAGTTTGGAATAGTAAAAGGATGGAAATAATGCAAATGTCTGTCAGAGAATTAGGGGATTAGATAAATGTATTATGGTATATCCATATACATACTTTACATTAGATTGGGGCAACTATGCATGTGATGATATGGAGCTACATTGTAATACATTGTAATGGTAAAAAACAGTGCAGAATAGAATGTATAGTATATTTATTCCACCCCCCTTTTTGACAAAAAGTAATTGCATGTATATAGGAAAATCTAAAAAACTATACCAAATAAATTGGTAATATTGGTTGTCATGCAGAGGGAAATGTGGGAACAAGGAGATGGTCTGGAAGGGTGACTTACTTTCACTCTATACCCATTTGTAACTTTTAGATACTGTACTAGATGCTGTATTGCCTGTTGAAAGTTTATTATTAAAATCAAATGGATCATGGTCCATATTGAAAAAAAATAATCATAATTTTTATCTAAGGACATACAGGTGGATGTTCTAGTGGATGGCAGATGGAAATGTGAAAAATAAAGCTGTAAAGCTCTTGGAAGAAATAGATCTTCCATTACTTTGGAATAAGCAAGATTTCTTAAGCAAGATGCAAAAAGCATGAACCATAAAGGAAAAAAAATGTTATTTGGGCTATATTAGGATTAAGAGCTTAATCCTAATCCCAATTCATTAAAAACACCATTAGGAAAGTGAAAAGGCAAGCCACAGACTGGAAGAAGATATTTGCAATATGTATATCTGATAAAGATTCAAACAGAATATGTTAAAACCTGCAAACAGTAAGAAAAGGACAGACCATCCAACAGAAAAAATGACTTGAACAGGTACTTCACAGAGAGAATATTCAAATGGCCATATAAAGAGGTATTTGACTTCTTTAGTTATCAGGGAAGTGAAAATTAAAACTACAGTTTTAATGGTGCAGTACCATCCCACACCCAGCAGAATGGCTAAAATAAAAAAGACTACTTAGTGTTGCCGAAGATACGGAGCAACCTGAACTCTCACACACTCCTGTTTGTGAAAGTAAATTGGTGTAAGCATTTTGGAAAATTATTTGTCAGTATCTGTTAAAGCTACTGGAACCTATGATTTCCTCTGGTCTAGTAGTTCCACTTCTAAGTAAACACCCAACATGATCATTTCATAGAATGTTCATAACAATTTCGTTGGAAATAGCTCAAAACTGAAAACTACCCAAATGCCTGATAGAATGGAAACATAAATTGTGTTATAGTCACACAATGGAATATTACACAGCAATAAAGGTAAATTATCTACAACTACAAAACAATGGATGAAACTTACAAATATTATGTTGAAATAAAGAAGCCAGGCACAAAAGAGTTCATCCTCTTAGATTCCATTCAGATTAGTTTATAATAATAGACCAGACAATTGTATTATGTTTCATTAGGATAGCTGTGGGAGGGAATAAATGGAAGGAGGAGACATGAGAAAGACTCCGGGGACTAGTGGTATTCTTTTTCTTGATCTGGATACTGGATTCAATTTGTCAAAACTAATTGCATGCATTTGATGACTAGTCTACTTTCTTGTATGTATGTTATATCTAATAAAAAGTTTTTAAAAGGAAGTGGATCAGAAGTTTTTCTAAAATTAGAGATAAAAACAAGATAAATGTAACAGTTTTATATTTTATTATCAATCTTCCCTGGTCATATTTGGTTGTGTAATTAGCTGAAAAACTATTACTTGCCTTTAAAACCATTTACTTCCTCTTATTCATGCAAAATGAATGAGGGCTTCTCTACTCTTCTACCTCCTCTTGTGGCACATTCCAGGCTCTCAGCAAAGGCTTTTTTAGTTTTATTTTTCTATGGATGTAATGGCTCTTCACTAAGATTGAGGTGATGTAGAAAATGGAGAAAGACTTGAAACAAAACTGGGCTGAAGATGTTGAAGCAGTGCTAATGTGTTGGTCAGCAGTAAGCGTGTTAGCAGGCGGTTAAAAAATGTGAATGGAGGAGATGTAGAAGTGAAATAGCTGACTGCCTCACCCAGAACATTTGCAGATGAATGACTCCAGACCCTTCCATAGTCGTCTTCCTCATCAGTTCCTCTGAACAGTATACAGACTAAGGCTGCTTAACTAAGTTCAATAGACTTAAACTTTTTTATTCATATATCCTTCAAAAGAACTTTGAAAAAAAAGTACCACTCACTGATATTTAAATGGGCACTAAAAGGTTTTCAACAGTTTATTTTTGTAATAAGGAGGTAGAAAATATTGAATATTTTATAAAGTGAAAATGGAGGATTGACTGTAAGTAGAATTAATATTTTACGTATTTGGTGATAGTTATCAAACATCTTACGAACAAAAAGCATGCGGAGTCTGAAAGAACTGAATAGTTTTAAGCCTCTATCTTGAACATCTTGATAGTCCTGCAGAATATTCTATTTCTAGTGAAAAGAACCAACGTCACTAACCTGTAGTCCCCTCAGAAGTCCAAAATTCACCCCAATACCCATCTCTTTCTGATGGCAAATTTCACCCATATCAGAATATATATAAAAACAAAGGACAAGACATGCTATGGATTTAATCATCAATTTATAATTTTGTTTGCCTCTGCAGTCTTCTACACCCCAGAATATGTGCCATAGTAGCTTTGAGATGGCAGTATGTGCAAACTCAGTTTTCATCTCAGACAATAAGTTTATAAAAGATTCTACATGAAACTTGAGAAACTAGAATTTTTTCCCCCTGAAGTTGTCTATGAATATTTATTTCTTAGAAAATCTTTGAAGTTTGAAGTCCACTGTGATAGATATTTATTTAAACAGCCAAAATGAACAGAATATGCTGGCTTCATTAGCTTTACATGTAAACAACCAAGGAAGTCAATACGGTAAAAGGTTTTTACACACAAAGTATGCCTTCCATCTCTTTGATGGAAAGATACATAACTTTATTGTACATATAAAAACTATTTTAACTGGAAGAAAATGGTGTAATCAAAAGTTAAATCTAATGAGGCATAAATATATTTTTGTATATTGAATTTTAGAAATATGATCTTTCAAAAATGTGCTTATAAAAATACCTAATTAGTGAATTTTAGTTCATTTCATTTTATAAAGTTATGAGGATTTTGGCAGTTTTACATTAGAGCTGTCATTTAAAAATAATAACATTCTTATTCATAAATGTGTATAGTAATATAATCAGGATAAACAAAAGATTTTACCTTATACTATAGAATCAGAAATTACATTTTTATGTTGTTTTAAATTAAGCTTGATACTTGCCTCTCAACAATCAGCCCAGCTTTCTATTGTGTACTTTCATTTTTAGAACTTCTCTTTTTGAGTTATACCCATATCCTGACATAACAGTAGTGAATTTCAACAAAATATTTTTATTGTTAAAAGAGTTCAAATTTAAATTACTGAAAGGAAACCATTTAAATGATATCATTAACTTAATTAAAAAAAAAACAACAGTAAAAATAGAGTTCCCTTGGGCATAAGCACTGGAACTTAGTTTCTTAAGGAAGTGTTTCTCAAACCTCATCCTGAGCGTGGATGGATTCCTGCTACTGAGGAATCTGATACTGATCAGGCATCCTGAGTAATTCAGAAGTAGACTAAAGTGTGAGAACTGCTACTCTAGAGCAACATCCCTTAATTGTGGGTGATCCATAATGGAAAGAGACAGCTCTAGTCCTTGGTGGAAGACTGTAAATAATAAATTATCAAAATAAAATTATTTTTCCTAGAGATAGACCCCTCTCTTTAAATCTGGATTTATAGTAGCCTGATTCAAGTTTCCCTGTCCTATCTTTATGGCTATGAAGTTTTATCCTCATTACTTTACAAAATACCAAATATTTTATCACTTATTACAAACTGCCCTGCAATTACATACAGAATATTGTAAACTGTATTTACCTAAATTGCCATAGAGTGTTGAATTAACTATTACAAATGATCTGTTTAGTAACTTTATTTAAAATATAGATCTCTGGTGATGTGCTAGATAACAAGTTTGAATATTTTAGTTCAATACAGTGGAACCAGTAAAACCTCTGGTTTCACAAATGAAGCGATTCAGAATGAGTGTGTCAGCTTTAGTGGGGCCCTTGCACACTGCAGTAGGGTGAATAGTACATTTCTGTCTCACATTCTTCCTAAAACAAAGGCTGGCTCTGATCTCTCTTCCCACAAACCTTCATGCACAAAACTTGTGTGTCAGTGACACGAGAAGCTCATTTTGATTGTAACGGGCCACACTCTTGTCTAGTACATCATTTGCGAAACTGAAGTTCACTATTAGAATGCAGCAGGTATGTAAATAGCATTTATGAGTGGTCTCTATGAAATGGATCCCTTCTTTCCCTTTTCATGATAAGAGGAAACTTTATTTCAGAGTAGAAAGTGCATTGTCTGAACTCATCAACACCCTCTCTATCCCTCCCCTCCCCAATTTGTTGCAGACCAGGATGAAAGAGCAGCTGAGCTCAGCAGGGAGCAGAATGAGAAAACCATCCGGAGCACGCAGACCGCGCTCCGCAATTTCCGGGAGTTCCTCATCTCCAAGTATCCTTCTGAAACCAGAGAGATTTATGTCATCCCTTGCAAGGAGTTGGATGCCTACCTGGCCTCTTTCTTTGTGGATGCCAGGCAGAAGGATGGGTCCGAATATGAACCCAACAGCCTGGCCAATTACCAGTGCGGACTTGAACGGTACCTAAAAGAACACAGATACGGCTACAGTATCACCAGGGATAAGGAATTCAAGCGTTCCCAAGAGGCCCTGAAGCAGAAACAGATCGAACTCCGCTGCAAAGGAAAAGGAAATAAGCCACACAAGTCCATGAAGCTCACCTTCGCTGATGAGCTCATCCTGCGGAAAAGAGGACTCTTAAGCCGCTATAATCCCGAGGGTCTTCTCAACCTCGTCTGGCTCAACAACACAAAAGCTTTCGGGCACTGCACAGGCTTCCACGGATCTACCTTGAAGTGGGGTGATATCCGGCTCCGGGTAACTGAGACAGGGCTGGAGTACTTAGAGTGGATGGGCCAAGACACCGGTGACCTCAATGCCAAAACCAAGCGAGGGGGGACGGACTCTCGTGTGTATGCCACCCAGCACGCCCCCCAGACCTGCCCCGTCCAGGACTACAAGGAGTACGCCCAGCGGCGGCCTCCTGCCATGCGCTACGAGGATGCGCCGTTCTACCTGTCCATCAAGCCAGTCGTGAACTTGGCAGCTCTGCACTGGTACAACTGCCAAGCCCTCGGCAAGAACAAGCTGGCCAAGATGGTGAAGACCATGTGTGAGAAGGGCAACATCCCCGGCAGGAAAACCAACTTCAGTGTGTATCAGAGCTGCAGCACCTTGTCCGAGGCCCAGAGCAACCAGCTGGTGCTTATCTGTAACAACCTGAGCCAGCAGGCCGCCCAGTCAGTGGCCGGCCACTCCAACAGTGGCAATTTCATCGTCTCTGCCTCCTATGACTCCTCCTCAGACACTGCTTGACCAGGTGGCTTGAGCAAGACCCCAGTCTGGTTACTGTGTCCAGAGAAACTGTGATTATACACTGCTTCTCGTTCCCTTTCCTCTGCCCTCAGTATTAACTTTATAAAAATATAAATATATAATATATTTTTTTTTTACAAATAAGCCAATGGAGATAGTTTAGTATCGCTAACATAGTATTTATAGGCTTAACACAAATGTACTTGTGGGTGATTAGATGTAATTGCTGTTACATACAGACTACAAAACCACAGTGGTTCTCAGGCAACACAAAGTAGAGAAGGAATTCCGTTTTTTAAAGAACTGTCAGAAAAGTAACTGAAAGTCATCCTAGACACTTGTGTCCTCAACTCCCGCTTTCCGTCCCACCCCACCTCTCATTTTTAGTCTAGTTAATAAATGGCTTTATTTTTTTAATTTTTAAAAGTTTATATTAATCAGGAGGAGACAATATTAACTCTACTGCTTACACAGAATTGCATTCAGTCAGATCCAGAATATGAAAGTGTTGATATAAGCTCAGCAAATTATTTACATACGTTTTTTTAGCTGAATTAGAATTTTAGCTCCTGTGCCTCATTTTTTGTAATGTCTGAAAATCTAGATGTTTAGCTAACATCTTTTCTTTTGGGGGCAATAAAGGTGCAATTCTTTTTGGAAGATAATACAATTTTTAAGTAATATGCAAAGTCCAATATTGTGGCAAAAGAGACTGTTAATGGCTCATTTTTACTGTTGTGCTTGAACCTGGATAGAATATTTTTTTTGTTCCCTAAGAAATCAGTTAAAATGAAGTGTGATTTTCAGATTTACAAAACTACCAAAGCTTTGAAAATGTTCCCAAGCATTAGATTGTATATCAGACATAAGGAGAGAGTAGAGAGTGGGAGAGTCTTATTAAAAATCCAGAAGCTCTACTCAAGACAACAAAAGAGTCCTACTCTTCAAAGCCCAAATCCCCTGAATTATTTATTTATAAGCATTAAACTTCGGTCTCTTTTCCCTAGGAGATTACTTGACTCTGTAGTTGAGATCAAAAGAATATTGACACTCATTTTGGGTAACAACATTTTGTTACCAGATTTAGCTGAATTCAAAGCATTCTTGAAAATGTGCAGAGTTTCTTTTACAGTAAATATAAATTTATCTACGATACCCTGCAATTATAATAATAATAATTTTGGTTAAGCAACTCTTTGTGGTGGTTTTTCCAAGGTCTTTATTTTCAAGTCTTGAAGCCTGTGGTGTATTTTTAGTTAAGATCCTTCGATAACAACACAAATTTAGACATTAAGATGACAATAAAGTTGAGCTAGGTTCCTATCCTGTAGAATCATTGACACATTAAAAATTGCAAATCTTAATTGCTTTATTGGATTCTATTGGGAAGTATTTGTTCTTCAAGGCAACCTGATGATTCACATTAGCTGGGAGGGTAGGTGATATTTTGTGTATTAATTTATTGTATGATCAGGACAAACTTCATTTTTTGTTTTTCAAACTTCATTTTGATTTGCTTTGCTTAACTCATCACATTAGCTGAGCTTTCCATGGCTAGGCAGCTTTTCCCAACACTAAGTCATAAAGACCCGTTCTTCTAAACTGTGACCTTTCCTTTGGCTCAGGAATAGAAAGTCTGCCATGGACTTTGTGTGGTGGAATCTACTTTGTACTTCAGGACTTTTCCTCCATGGGGAGGCATCCAGAAACAAGACAAAAGGGTGGAAGATATCTTGCTTTATTTTTTTGTATTAATAATGATGATAGCCACCATTTTCTGAGCTAGTGTGTGTGCCAGCACTGTGCCAAGTGACTTAATTACATGCACCATTTATGTAATAGTTACTAACTGTATGAAAATTAGTAAATTCAGATAAGCATAAGGAAAATGAAATATATACTCCTAATTCTGCTGGCCGAAATAGCCACTGTTACTATTTTGGTAAATATTTCTTCAGACATTTCAATACATACATATTTATTTCTCTCTATATTATCTTTAATCCTTTCCATCCTCGAAGAGATTAGTTATCTCCATTTTATGTTGAGATCAAGGCAAATCAGTTGGATTATAGCTAAGGAAATGGTACTGTCATCTGACTGCGGAGTCTTTTTCTATTTATCTTCCTTGTTTCCAACTCCTAGTCTGTTTCCAGTGATTTGAGCCAGGATGGGGACACAGTGTCTTCCCATCTCTCCTGTCTGATTAAAAGGAATGCTGAGTGATCATTCATGATGGCACACTGTGTGCCCTAGTGCCCCCTCTTCTGTTCATTTTGAACGACAGGGCCTCTTTCTCCACACTCTCTTTACAAAACTCTCCTTATTCTATACTTGGTTTGTAAGTGCATAGGACAGCCTACTGTAAAAGAATTCTTTTTTAAAAAATAAGGTTGTTTTTAATGGGTTACCTCTCATGTTTAAAAAAAAGGTTTTCTGTGAAACACTTAAAGTGCGATTGTGCATTTAATTTTTGCATTGACATACTTTTTTAAATTCTTAATATGTTTTTGACAGCAAAGTAAGATTGTCATGAGGAAGAAGGGCAGTCAGCATGTACCAAGAAAGCTGAACTAGGAGATTTTGCATCCCTGTTGTGTTTGTTGAGATACTACTAAAATGAGTCTCTCTCTGATTTCATCCTATTGCATCTTCATTCAGAAGAACACAGTTAAATTGAGAATGTGAATTACTTTTTATTTATTTATATTTTGCTTTGATAACACAGACCAAATAGGAACATTGTAAGCTAGATTTAGAAAACTTTTCTGAAGAACAACTTGGTAAAAGTTTAGCTGAATTGTAGTATCTCTTTGGATTAATGAAATTACGAAAAATTATCTGCAACTACCTCTAAATTTTGTGTTTTTATATAAACAATACTGAAGATATGCTACTGCCAGATGCCATTTTTATTATTTGTTATTTTAACTTAAAAAAATTAGGTTCATACTGTGGCAGTGGTACATGCCAAAATATCACGTATGTATTTTAGTGAAAATTCACAGTCTGGCAGGTTTTTACTACAACTAAATATGCTGCCTTTCCAGGCAATCGTGTGGTTCATACAAAAAACAATAAAACCGTATTTGCAAAGTTTACACTTTTAGGTCAGTGTAACGTTATGCAAGAAAGAGACAGCGCCCTCAGTTTCTCTGGAAGGCAGTACAAAACTGTCTACAACAAAAATGTCAAACCCATCTGTCAGCATTTGAAAGACATAGCTGCAAAATTCAATTTTTCTTCTGAGTGACTGGCTGTTGAAAGCCATGGATGGTAGCAGTTTTTCTTTAAAAAACCCATAACATCTGAAAAGGTTAGAAATATTCAGGATGTTTATCCAACAGAGCTTATTCTTAAAACTCTATATCTTATCATGGTTAGTAGGGGTAGTCTAAATATGATTTGTAATACACCGGCTACTTAACATATTTGGTTTTTTATAGATTATTTTCCCTGTGTTAAATTTATGTTAATTCACTTTTCCCTATGTTAAATTACTTCCTGATGCACAAAAGAATAGTCTGAAAATTACCTAGTGTAGATGAAGTCTCTTTGGTTTTCCAGTTAGGTCATTGTTAGCTGAAACTTCCATCACATTAATTTGTCTAAGTCATATGGTTTAGCTTTTAGATGTCATGAAATCAAATGACTTCACTGAGATGAGAATTTATAGTGATATCAACAAATATTTGACCACCTATTGTCTAGACACTGGGATACAAATATGTATAAAATAGTCCCTACCCTCAAAGAATTTATAAAAGATGCTGTAATAAAAGTTTCATTTCATTTCAAAAACATCTGCCAATACCATTTTGCATCTTTTCCCAAACTTTGTACTCACGCAGTTTGTCTATTCAGCCATTGAGTATGTTGATTTGCTGTGGAATATGTAATGCTGCTTTGAGTATTTTGAGGAGAATCTTCCTTTGGGCCTGTTTTAAAATCAGTATGAAGGCAAAGCCATTCCTACACCATCCATTGTGTTCACATAGGTGCACACATGTATAAGAAGGTGTAGACTGTCATCAATGACTGTCATTTACTGAATACTTACAATGTGTTGGAGTACTAAGTACTTCTGTGAGTTGTTTCACTTAACTCTCACAGTAATCCTGAGGGTAAGTATGACTGTTTCTCCTTTATAGATGAGGAAATCCAGGGTCAGAAGGGTTGCCCATATCACAGCTAATATATAAGAGCATCAGGATCTGAAACCAGATCCAGATACTATGAAGTATCGTCCTTTTCTGCTGTAGCTGCTTGTTCAAAGTAATTTGCTCTGCTTTTTTCAGATTCTCTGAAGTGATAAATTATAAATGAAATCCCTGGTGTAATAAAATCATCAATATTCATTAACTCCAAATTGAGAGCAGTGCCATCACCTGGCATATTTGTTTCTCTGGCCAAAATATAGCTGTAATACTAACATCTATCAGTAAAAACTCTACTATGTGATAAAGTAAATACATTTCTAAGACTAAAGGAGGAGTCCAGGGGAGTGTATGATCATTTATTGCAGGAAGCTAATTTTTAAAAGGTTCCTTTATGAAAAAATGTTATAAATACTAAAGAATTAACAAGTTATCTATCAATTAGTTTAATAGATTTTTTTTCTCAAATAGAATTACCTTTATATCAGATGTTGGCATATTACCATATATAGGTACAGATAGTTGCTTATTAAGAAACACACCATTGGCAAAGACCCCCTCAACTGTGTTTTGTTTTTCCCTTAATGCCTGGTATTCAACATTGCTTCTCCTCCCCACTTGGATCTGGCTGTGATGAAATGGATGTATAGCTTTTCATGAGGCAAAGTTATGAAGATAGGGTGATTTTAAGAGATCCTTGCCATAGACTATAACTGGGACACAGAAATACACTGCATATATCATCATGGTATATTTCTACTGATATAAAAACGGGATGATACTGGCAAATGGGAAAAGTGATGATATTGGCAAACTGCCAACAACTCTAATTTCACTTCTAATTAGAGAAAAGAAAAATAATTAAAATTTCTCATGCTTCATCCTATTTGTAAATTGATCGATTGGGCCTGCCAGAGTTGAGGGGAACACCTGATTTGGTATTAAAGATTGCATTATTTTTTAAAAGACAGCATTTTAATACATTTAAATTGAGTTGTTATATAAACCATGACTTTGTTGAATTACACTCAGTATTAATTAAGTCAGTGCTAATTTGATCAGAATATTAATTAGGTCAGAATATTAATGTAAACCATCATCTTTGCTGAATTATAATCATAGAGACTGACCTGGAAAGGACCCAAGAGATCCTCTAGCCCAATGCTCTTCAGTGCTATGAGGAATAAGAGTCACCATGTCTTCTTGCGGGTAGGGAGCAAGGAGGGCAAAGAGATAGAGATTGCTAAGGGAATCCTCAAGTACTGATTCCCCAGGAATTCTCATGTCCCCTATGTCCTACCTTCTTTGAAAGTCAGCTGATTGAATGAACCTCTATGACACATCCTACACATGGAGGTTGGAAAATAAGATTGGAAACATCTAACCCACCCCTTTTTTTTATAGAAGAGAGAAACCGCCTCAGAGACATTAATGAGCGCTCAGGTACACATACCTCGTTAGAGTCTGAACCAGAACTAGAACCCAAGCACCCTGACTTCTAGTCCCCAGGTCAGAGCTGAGGGAGGTGAAACAACCCTACATTTCCATTGAGTTAGGGTATGCTTTTTTTGTTTTCAAAATTGTTGTTTTTTAAGCCCTCAATCAGGTTTCTACTAGGAATAGACTCAAGCTGCCAGTTTCCAAATAGGTTATTTTTGCATGTAGAATTTTTGCTTTTCATTGTATACTGTTAACATCTTGATTTTAGCAACTTCTCCTTTTAAATTTGATGGAATAATCTCTAAATATAATCATTTGCCTTTTTGAAAGAACATCTCTCAGCTTACCCCATTCATAGTTAGTTTTCATTTACAGAGGGAAAACTAAGGCTTTCAAGGATATGAATTCCAGTTGTAGATTATGAACTAAAAAGTAACTTTTTGTTGAGTGTGGTATTCATTTGTGTATCCAGCTACATAGTATTTATATTACTAGTTTTGAGTGGAGTCTATAGTATCCTTTTTTACTCTATGGAAGGGTTAAAATATCATATTAAAGGGGTTTGGGACATATCTTTAATCAAAGGATCAAACTTGTATCAACATAATTGAGATGTTTCTGAAGTGAACTTAGTTATAGGGAGGAAAAAGAAAATGGGAACTAATGGAAGATGTTGAAATACAAAGTATTTGTAAATTCTGTTATCCTGCTTGGTCTTCTGAAGGGGAATTCAAGCATAAATATGAAAAGTTTTCACAAATTTTTATTTTACAAATTATATTTACCAGATTATAGTTGAAGGGAAAAAAGATGAAATTCTAGGATTTTTTTTAAAGTATGGTGGAATTGTCTTTTGAATGCAATGTTGAATTTTGGTAGACTTCTGATGTTCTTTGTATTACACTGGAACTAGAGAGTATTTTTACCATAGTACATTCATTTCAAAGAGCTTTGAAAATGCTTTGGCATAGTTTATTTATTTGTGGTAAGTAGAATTAGGAAGACATCAGCAATATAGAATCCGAACAGTAGTTGTGCATACTATATTTAAGTGATTTTTATGCCTGTTTACTTTCTGTAATTCTTACATTTTATAAATCAAATACCTTAGTATACTTCCACTAGAAATTAATTTATAATTGATTATTTATACTGGGTGAAGTAGCAGGTCCATTTTAGTATTAATCCACTCAGATTAACTTTATCTAACTGAATTTTTATATCTACAATTCATTATATTACAACTTTTTAAATAGCATTTATAACAAAAGAACTTTTGTTTTATAAAAGTATTTGTTACAAAAAAAAAAAACCATCTTGCCAAAAACCATTACAATTTCTATGCATTGTGTAATATTCAGTGATGTCACTGTTGAGACTTGCATGTTGGTGTAGGTGCTGTTTCATATCTGTGTTTGTGGTGTTTATGTGGAGTTGTTAACCATTGCTGCTATCACTTATTGTAGTTAAACTGAAAAACTGTGCTAAGAGGCTGTGCCAGTCAACATTTGTATGTGTAACTTGTGAAAGTATGTACTTAGTTGTTTAATATTTTGAGCCAGCACTTAGTGGCCTCTACAGAAGGAAATATTGTAGTTGTCAAGTGGTGCCAACTTCAGAATCTCATTTCACATGTGTAATTCCAGGTCAGATTTTCTTCCATACTTTCCCCAACTCTTTGAAAGGAAATGTTTGCAAAAAGAGAAAGCAAGAATTCTTAACTTTTCCAGTACTCCCCCCAGTTCAAATCTTTTTTTTGTGTGTTGTTTTTTGTTCTCCTGATACTTGAACACCTTACAAGGAAATCCAATAGAATGACAATGTAGCAGCATAATTACCTTTATCTGGTTATCTGTATCCAGGTAAATGATGTAATAACAGGACTGTGAGGTACCTACATTATTTTTGTTGGTTATCATGACTTGTTTAAAGTGCATTTTATAAGAATATTTATCTTTTTAAATTTATTAGGGACTGTAGAAACCTCAGAGTTCCCAAATATTAATTTTTATATTCAGCATTCACATGGGCTTTTTTTAACATTTATTTGCCTTATGACCATCAATTTTTCCATACCCACCTGTCTTTAGTTTGGTTCCTGGTACTTCCATCTTGCCTCAGCAATTTGAAACGCACTCTGAAAGTAAAGAAAAATTATTTCAGTGAATGAATTCTATATTTTGTTAAAATTCCACATGGAAGAAATATCATTATACATTTATACTCTTAAAATGGAAGGGAAGCTATCTTAAAATGTTAAGAAAAGAAGGCTACTTCATTAAGAGTGTTTGAATATTGACACACCAAAATTCCTTGCTTAGTGCAGGGTTTCATTCTGTCTGTCCAATGGGTTTATAATTATGAGATTCCTTTAATAAAGGGATAATCCCCTGAATTATAGAGAGGCTTTTTGTGTGACTGTCAGATACATGGCGACAGCCAATGCTGTATTTGGAAACATTGCTGCTGAAATTGCTGATTTAATTCTAAGAATATTAAAACTAATTCATCAAGGCCCCTGCTACTTCTTTGCTTAAAGGAAAAGAAAGGCAGATTTTAATTGTGAGCCTTTTCTCCAAAATATGCTTTAAACATTTACCCCTCAATGAAGGTGATAAAGCAATAAAAGGAAACTCAATTATGTACGTTCTAAAGAAGTTCTGCTCTTGTCCAGTGGCCTCCAGAGCGACACTAAAGTATTTCTTGATTCCTGCATTGGGGGTTTTCAAGCAAAGCCTTTATACGTAGAATTTCTTCTGTATTTTGGACACCAAAGATTATGGCATGATATATCCTGATGATTAACAGTTTCTATTAGATAGCTGTGGGCACATTTATTTGAATCCTGCTCTTGAATTTTTTTTTTACCCACTTTGGTTCTTCTGTACGTTTTCTATGTCTGTCCTGAGGCCGTTATGCCCAAGGTAACTTTTATATTAAATAATGCATATATATTTGTTAGGTTTCTAATTTATAGAGTTTATTTCCATCATGACTTTAAACTTTTTTCACTGCTAAAATTAGACATAGATTTGTCAGATTAGCCCCATGATGAGCCATAGCTCGTACCTTTTTCGTTGTAATCTGGAAACGTAACTGTAACCCCATAGGCCTGAAACCTGGTAAGAGAATGACTGGAAACATTTTGGATTCAACGGAATCACTTAAATGACTCTCTTGTCTGTTAAAATGAAGAACTTTGGTTGTTTAGTAGAATGAATCTATATTCAACTTAAACAAGGTCTTCCATCTTATGAATTATAAGAATAATTTTAAGATTTCTTTTACTCTACCACTTACAAGTTAATTGGGAATTAAAAGGTAGATTTATCAGTTTATTCAGTATAATTTAGCACCAGGCATTTGTTTAAAACAAATATAACCACTACACTTAATACTTAGAAAACTTCTATGAAAAAATGGTACTGTTCTTTGAAGATGCATTCACTTGCCCCCACCCCCACCCCCATTTGTTTGGTAAACTGTCATTTTTTATATATTTTCTGGCCACTTGGCTTTTAACTGATTTATGTGAAAACACATTTGTGCCTGATGTTCACTCTAATCATATTTTAAAATTCTCTTTTTAAACTGCTACAATTATAATTTGTGAAAGAGGAGAAAGGTGAATTGAAATGGAGGGAAGTTTCTGTTAATACAACATTACGATGTGTGACTGTGATGCTCTTGGTTAATTAATCCTCTGCCAGTTGATATTTGTATTAATATGATAGAACTTTTTTGTTAATAAGAATATACTATTGGCTTCATTTTTATTTTGCTGCTCACTGCTTTTCACACTAAAGTGTTTTCATTTTTTTCAGCTCACTGTTTTTGCTTCATATTTGTCTGTGTACTTGTGCGCTAAATAAAATTCTAGTTTTATGTCCCAGTGGCTTATTCCATTGCGTTTATAATATTTGTCTCTAACGTCGTGTAATTCTCTATTGTTTTCTGTATCTGTTAGTATAGACTAAAACTTAAGGACATAAGAAAAAAATCCAATGGGGAGCCTGGATGGCTCAGTCAGTTAAGTATCTGACTCTTGATTTGGGCTTAGGTCATAATCTCAGGGTCTTGACATCGAGCCCTGCATCAGTCTCTGCACTGGGCATAGAGCCTGCTTCGGATTCTCTCTCTCTCTCTCCCTCCTTTTCCCCACCTCACAGAGCCCGTGCACACTCTCTCTCTCTCTCTCTCTCTCTCTCTCTGTTTTTTTTCTTTTTTTAAAAAAAAGGGCAGCCTGGGAGTGGCTCAGCGATTTAGCGCCGCCTTCAGCCCAGGGTGTGATCCTGGAGATCCAGGATTGAGTCCCATGTCAGGCTCCCTGCATGGAGCCTGCTTCTCCCTCTGCCTGGGTCTCTGCCTCTCTCTCTGTGCTCTCATGAATAAATAAATAAAATCTTAAAAAAAAAAAAGCAAAAGAAAATCTAATAAAATTAGCTAACAAGCATCAGCAATGAGGAGAACATGCTTTAATCACAGTATTTTGTCTATATTTGGATATGAACAGTCTTCCTTCATTTAATAAATAGTTTTCTGCAAAACTGACTGATTTGTGTAGCCACAGCAAACAACTTTAAAAACAAACCACATTTTGAAAAAAAAAAAATTGTCCTGGTTACTGTCCAGGATATGGTCAATGCATATTGAACAGACTATTCCATATCAGGTGGTTTCTAACCACGAAGGAGGGGGAAATCATGGAAGGAGAAACATTTCTACATAAGTATGTTGACACGTAGTCCATAGGGTAGGGAAAACACTTTAGGACAGCTGAATTAATCGTATGCTTCCTGGAGCCTCCAGTCCAAAAATCCTATTAATGGAACAGAAGGCTCCACTACAGACTCTATGGGCTCTGCGGCCAATTGTAAGTTATACCAAGCTAAGTAGATGTCAGGTTCCTGACTCCTCATTTTTAGGAAAATCTTTTTGGTCAGATACAATTCCCCATGTGCCATTTGTTGCATTTAGCATATTTGATAATATTCTTTGAGCAGAATAGGAATGGTTATTCAAAATGTTTCCAATTAAGTATTAACTTCAGACATCTTTGTTGTGTCACTAAAAGTTTTTAATAAAGAAAAGCATTAAAACACCAGAAAATACAATGTTCTTTACCACAGTGATTTATCTTGCAGAAATGCAAATGTATTTCTTTCATATCTACAAATAATCCACCAGTCTTTTCTCACAGCTGAATATCGCAAATACAAGCAACAACTGTAGTTTCATATGATAGTATTTTAAATTAAAGTTACTTTATAAATAGTTACAATTTATGTTTTCCTGGTATTTTAAGAAACAAGGAATTCACCTTTAAATTTGATTACAAGTTATACATCTAAGGCATGACTAAATAAATAAATAAAACATGAGAAATTTTATTTCCCCAATAGGGGAAGAACATTAGAATTCAAGTTGAATAATATTTAGCCTACACCTCAGAAAATGTTTTCTTTTACAAAAAGTTTTATTTATTTAATTTTTTCATAATTATATTTTCTAAGAAGATATCAAGTAACTAAAATGTCTAATATGTACGAAATACTTCATGTTGGTGATATAGCCTCTGAAAAGATTATATTAAAAGCAAACATTGAATTGGTGGCAAACATTTTCAGACCCAACTATTGTTTTTTAAAAGAGCATTTTCTTTATTAAAATTTGTAGTGCTTTTAAAATGTTAAGGCAGTAAATATTCATTGTGAAAAATTTGACAAATACTAATAAATATAATAAAAGGAAATAAAAATCACAGGAATTTTACTAGCCATAAAAGCAATTCAACTAATGTTTTGGTGTTTTACTTTACAATTCTTATGCATAGATGTACTTCAAAAATTGTAGTCAAGCTGTATTTACTGTTTTGTACATTTTAAAAAGATCTTTAGCCTTTGAAAGTGTGATTATTATATGGTTACATAATTTTCCATTACATAGCAGTAATACTATGTTTTGTTTTTGGATGGTTTTGTTGGATTGGATTTGTATCCAGTTTTTCACTTCCATAAATTTGCCTTCAAGAATATCCTTGAGCGTAGATTTTTGTATGTATCTATGATTAAATGTTTAGCATAAATTTCTACAAGAGAAATTCCTGAGCCAAATAAAAAACATTTATTTTTCCTACATATACATTTCCAAAATCCTAGTCATTTTTATAACTTAAAAAAAATAATATATTCATATTGCAAAGCTTAAAAGTCACACAGAGGTAAATACTAACCAATGTGTCCAAATTTTTTTCTAAACTAGTACAAATTCCCCTGATGCTAGCCACTATTTAGATAGGGACCGTTGTGTTTTTGCCAGTCTGATAAATGAAATACATCTTCTTTTGATTATACTATCTTATTATTATTAATGCTTTTGTTATTTGTATTTCTACTATGAATAATTGCCTGTCATATCCTAGGCCCATATTCTAGTGAGTTATCTTTTTCCAATTGATTTAAAGGAGATTTTCATATGCATTTTGTCACTTTATGTGTTATAAGTATTTTCTCCAGGTCTGTTTATTGTTTTTTAAATTTATTCAATGCAGAACTTTTGAATTTTTATGTCATCTGATTTGTTAATCTGTGTTTTTTATAGCTCTGGGTTGTATCATGCTGAGAAAGGCTTTTCTTACTCCCAAAATCATGAAAATTGTCTTCTTTTTGGAAACAGCCTTTTGAAAAAAGATCCATTTGGAAATGTGCTGTGTGTGGTATGACATAGGAATCTAAATTTGCTTGTTTTTGTTTTCTCTAACTCAGTAGCTTATTATCTCAAAGCATTTATTTATTTATTTATTTTCTCAAAGCATTTATTGAAGAGTCCATCCTTTCCCCAGCAATTTGAATTGGAGCCTTTCTTATATACTCAATTTGCATATTTACACAGACCTTTTCTGGACTTTGTTCTGTTGCACTGATATTTCTCTCTTTCTTCTCCAGAACTTACACTTCAAATCATTGCAGTGTTACAGTACATTTATATCTTTCAGGGCAAAACCTCCCAATTATTATTTTCAAAATTGCCTTCCTTTTCTTATGCATTTACTCTCCTAGATAAACTTTAGAATCAACTTGACCAGTAAAACCGAAAAGGGGGGATTTTAATTAGAATTACACCACATTAAAGATTATTTGAAGAAATTACACATTCTTATGATATTGAGCCTTCTCATCCAGGTACCTGGTATAGCTCTTTATATATTAGGTTTTATATATACATTTTTAATTTTAAGAATTTTTTGAGGAGCGCCTGGTGGCTCAGTCAATTAAATATCTGATTCTTGGTTGCAGCTCAGGTCATGATCTCAGGGTCATGAGATCAAGCCCTCCATCAGGTTCTGCACTCAGATGGAGTCTGCTTAAGATTCTATCTCTCTCGCCCTCTCCCCCTTCCCTTGCTCATGCTCTCTAAATAAATAAATAGATAAATAATCTTATAATTAAAAAAAGAATTTTTTGAAAGTTTTGTTACTGAATTTTACAGATATAAAAGGGCACAAATAATGTACAGTTTGGTTAATTTTTATGAAGAAAGCATATTGCTGAAAACACTACCTAGAGAAAGACATAGAATATTACCCAAACTCCAGAAATTTCCCTCCTGTGCCCTCCCTTAGTTACCTCCCTCAGGCAACCACTTTGTTTTTTCACCAGACAGTCATTTTATCTGTTTTTTAATTACATAAGTGGACTATTTCAACACACTCTATTGTGTCTGGCCTCTTCTGTTTAACATTGTGTTTGTGGGGTTCATCCATATTTTTCATGTTAGTTGATTCTAGTAATCCATCTTTTGTCATTATTGTGTAATAATATATTGTATAAACATTTTGCAATTTCATATGCATTCTATTGTTTATGGACATATGGATATTTCCAGTTTGGGGTTTTCTGTTATTAATTATACTTTTGTGAATATTCACGTCACATGCCTTTCAGTAAGTATGTACATGTTTCTGTTGGGTATATATATACCCTGGTGTAAGATTGCTGGATCGTAGAATATTTGTATGTTCAACTTTGTAAGATAATACCAATTAGTTTCCAAAGTGAGTGTGCAAACTGACATTCCTACTGGCTGAGTAGGAGCGTTCTGTGGCTTCACATCCTCACCAATGCTTGATATTTGTAGATTTTGTTTTTATTTTAGACATTTTGGCGGATATATTTTAATTTTTATTTCCTAAAATACTAATAGTATTTCTTATGTTATACAGTACCCATTCAAGTTTGCCCATTTTTAATTGAACTAGCTGCCTTCTAATTGTTTTATTAGATGTATACATTTCAGATATCTTCTCTCACTATGTGGCTTGCCTTTGCACCCTATAAATGGTGCCTTTTAATAAATGCCTTTTTAATCTTAAAGAAATTCATTTTTTATCACATCTTTTACTTTTGAGGTAATAATAATGATTTTCTATTAAAAATGTGCAGCTACCCCAAGGTCATAAAGATGATCTATATTTTCCTCTAGAAGCTTTACTGTTTTACCATTTACATTTAGGTTATGATCCATTTGAAATTGGGGTCTTTTAGTTGTTTGTGGTGTAAGGTAGGCATTCATTTTGCTCATGTTGTGTTAGGGATTTTTGCATCTGTTTATGAGTTGTGTTGGCTTGTAATTTTTTATTGTATTATTCTTGTCATTTTTTTAATAGAAAAGTTATGCTACCCTAAAAAGGAAAATGGGTATTATTCTCTTTTTCTATTTATTAGCAGAGTTTTTAGGTTTGGCATTATTTGTTCCTTAAATGTTAAAAGAATCTGCTAGTGAAATCCATCTGAACCTGAAGGGTATTTTGTGATATTTTATTTGTTTGTTTAAGATTTGTTAAGATTTTGTTTAAGATTTTATTTATTTATTCATGAGAGACACAGAGAGAGAGACAGAGACATAGGCAGAGGGAGAATCAGGCTCCCCAGGGGGAGCCTGATGCAGGACTTGATCCCAGGACCCTGGGATTATGACCCTAGTCAAAGGCAGACACTCAACCACTGAGCCACCCAAGCGTCCCTGTTTTGTGATATTTTAAATTGTAGGTTTGATTTCTTTAATGCGTGTAGGACTATTTAAATTTTATACTTGTTCAGTTTTAGTTAAGTTGTGTTTTTTTTAAAGATTTTATTCATTTATTCATGAGAGACACAGAAAGAGAGAGAGAGAGAGAGGCAGAGACACAGGCAGAGGACAGGCCCCATGTAAGGAGCCTGACCTGGGACTTGATCACAGGACTCCAGGATCATGCCCTGGGCCAAAGGCAGGTGCCAAACCTCTGAGCCACCCAGGGATCCCCGAAGTTGTGGCTTTTTTATATGTTTGTCCATTTTATCCAAATTTCCAAGTGTATGCCAAGTGTATTGGCATCAAGTTGTTCATAATATCTTTTTTCTGTATTTTTAATATCTGTAGGATATGTAGTGATAACCCTGGTTTCGTTCTCGATATTGCAATTTCTACCTTCTCTCGTTTTTCTTACCAGTTTATTAATTCTGTTAGTCTTTTCAAATTCATCTTTTTGCCATTACTTTTTTTAGTTGTAAATTTACTATTTCATTGATTTCTGTTTTGTGTATTGTTTCCTTTCTACTTTTTAAAGTATATATGTTGTTCTTTTTCTCATTTCCTGGTACAGTTGATATTCAGCCTTTCTTTCCTGATCTCTGCATTCAACGCTATAATTTTCTCTATAGATACTGCAATATGTGTATCCCACAACTTTGACATGTATATTGCTATTATTCAGTTTGAAATATATTCTAATTCCCATTGGTTTTTTTCCCCCCCTTCATCAGGGATTTATTTAGAAGCATATTATTGCTTAATGGCCGAAAGTGACCTTCTTGTAATTGATTTATAATTTTTAATTCTGCTGATGCTCTGAATGATTTAATCCTTTGAAATGTTGAAGTTTGCTTTTATGTCCTCGCATTTCTATTTTGGTAAAAGAGCCATGTGTCTTTGAAAAGAATGTGTCTTGTGCGGTAGTTATACACGCCGTTCTTTGTGTATCAGTTAAGTACAGTTTGATGTTTGCATGTTTCAGTCTTCTACATACGATTTTCTGTATGTGCTTGTTCTGTTGGTTATATAGAAAATGATATATTAAAATCTTAGGGGTAGATTTGCCAGTTTTTAAAATTCTTGCAACTTCTGCTTTTTATATTTTGAGACTTAGATAGAAATTTATGATTGTTCTTTCTGTTGAATTTTAAAACATTTCTCTTTATTTATAGTAATACATCCTTCCTTAAAGTCTGTTTTATCTGATATATAGCTATACCAGTGTTCTTTTCTTTCTTGTTTACATAATGTACCTTTTTTTAATCATCCTTTTGCTTTCAACTTTACCCTATTTATTCCTATGTATAAGGAGCACTTAGCTGAGTTTTGTTTCTTTATCCAGACTAGCATCACTTACCTTTTTTATTTTTAAAGATTTATTTATTTGAAAAAGAGAGAGATCACTAGCAGGGGAAGGGGCAGAGGGAGAGGGAGAGAGAGAGAATCTCAAGCAGACTCTCTGATGAATGTGGAGCCTGACATGGGGCTCAGTCTCATGACCCTGAGATCATGATCTGAGCCAAAAACAGGAGTCAGACACTCAACCAACTGAGCTACCCAGGTGCCCTGACATCACTTATCTTTTAATTGAATATTGATCCTGGAATAATTGGTACATTTAGGTTTAAACCTATAATCCTACATACTTTTGCTTTGTTCCATCTATTCTTTGTGCCTTGTTTTTGATAAGCAAGTCTTTCTTATTCCATTTTCCTCCTCTATCAACTTATACATTCTTTCAATATTCTTGTGGTAGTTACCATGGAGATTAAAATATGCATCCTTGCACTGTTAAAGTCTACTTTAAATTAGTGTTTTCATCATTTTCTGGATAATGCAAAGACCTTTTCAACACTAGCTCCAGTTACCTTCTTTTGTGCTATTGTAATGAATATTAATTCTACATGCATTTAAAGCCCCACCAGACACCATTAGTATTGTTTTAAACAGCTGTGTTCATTTAGATTCACCTACATATTCAGTCTTTCCAGTATTCTTTATTTTTTTGCTCTGTCAATGTGCTTCCATCCTGGATCATTTCCTTTACTTGAAAAACTCCCTTTATTATCACTTAATACTTGACTGCTGATAACAAATACGTTCATTATTTTGTATGACTTCCCCTGTACTTCACCTTTATTTTTGAAGGATGCTTTGCTTCATATGAATTCCACACTCGTAGCAATTTTCTTTCAGCACGTTAAAGATAATCATCTGTCTTCTGGCTTCCATCATATCAGCTGAAAAATCAATTTGTTGTTGCTTCATTGAAGGTAATTTGTATTTTTCCTACAGTTTCTTTTAAGATTTTCTCCTTGTCTTTTATCTACTCAAATTATAACACCTTGCACTGGGCCATCCTCCCAACCACAGATACTTTTCTCACTCTGCCCAAGCTCTGACATCCCATGCTAGGAAGCCCTCCTCCATGGAAGCCCTCATCACACTTCTTGAGCTGTAATACTGGCACCCAGCCACTCCCCGTGCAGTGAAGCCCAACTCACTCCAGTAAGACTCCAGTAGGACTCTGACTTTTCACATAGGGCTTCTTCCCATGTCTCCCACTTCTGTGTGAGTGTCCTCCTTGCACTGCTCAGGCAGTCACCCCACATACCTGGATACCCCTGCATGGGATGTTTTGTTTTCTCCAAGTTCAGGCTTTGTTGCCTCCTGCTGAAACATATTTCTTGCCCCAGTCAGATTCCTATTCCCCTCACTGGGCAGACTTCATGCCTCACTCTAAGCCCCCACAGCTCCTTCAACACACACATACTCCAGGAAAACAGATGCCTACTTTGCTCCACCCTACCAACAACTTTGAAACTGAATAGTTTTGGAAGAAAAGAGGAAAAGCAGAGGAAGGGAAGAAGAGAATGAAGGAAGAGAATTCTATAATTGTCATTTTGTTAATAGATTCTAATGCTCTAGTAAAATTCTCCATCTTTTCCTTATTTCCTTGAACATATTAAAATTATTTTAAAATCCATGTCTGACAACTGCAATAATGCAGATAATTATTTTATCTGATTTTTCTGTTGTTTTTCATTCATTTGGTCTTATAGTATGTCTGTTAACTTGTTATTGATTGCTGGCCACTGTGTATGAAAACTTGTTGAAGATGTTATCCTTCCTCCAGAGAGGATTTAAATTTCTGCAAGCTAGCAAATAGGGTAAGCAGATCACCTTCATCCAAGTGAGACTGTTCTGCAGATCTTCCTTGACTTACAGTGGGGTTATATCTTGATAATCCCATCATAAGTTAAAATGTTTCAGGTAGTAAATGCATTTAATATGCCCAACCTACTGAACATCTCGGGATCTCGGGCTAGCCTATCTTACATGTGCTCAGAATACTGACGTTAGCCTACAGTTGGGCAAAATCATCTAACACAAAGCCTATTTTATAATAAAGTGTTGAATATCTCACATAGTCTCTTGAATATGGTGCTGAAAATGCAAAGCAGAATAGTCATGTGAACACAGAATGGTTGTGAGTCTATCAGTTGTTTATCCTTATGATCATGAGTCTGGGAATTGCAGCTGGCTACCATTGCCCAGCATCACAGGAGAGCATCCTACCACATATCACTTAGCCCAGGAAAAGCTTAAAATTCAAATTTTGAATTACAATTTCTACTGAATGCCTATCACTTTTGTATCATTATATGGCTGAGAAATCATGAGTCAGGGACCATCTATATTTCCAGTTTCTCTTATTCTTATAGTTAAGCCCTTCCTGGGTCTCAAATGAAAGCCAGGGTTGTTCTTCTTCTCCTTAGAAGGCCCTGGATTACTATTCTTGATTCCTCAGTGCCATGAAGTTTTCTCTTAGTGATATCTCCTTTCTGCTTGGTTTCTCTGTGTCTTGCCTCTTCATATGTAACTCAGGAATCAGCAATTCCAGGAAGGAAAATTGCACGCAGAATGTCGACTCACTTTTCCATAGTTCCCTTCTTCCAGGATCTCTGACTATCAAGTACTGGCTGCTTATTAGTCCTGTACATGAATATTTGTATACTTGTTTCACTGAGATTGCTGTAGACTTCAGGCTGCTTGTTTCTGTTTGGGCTCTGTGATCTGCACTGCAACTCTTCAAATGATTGAAGAGGAACACAGGGATCAATGCAGGACTCACTTCTATGTGTTTCCCTACTCTCCAGGAGTTTTGCTCCTTGAGTCCACTTACTTTTGTTTCCCCATGCATTTAATCTAGCTTTATTTCCAGCAGGAAAGATAGTACAATACCAGCCCCTTCCTTATAGTCCTAAGTCCTCTTGCCATCATTTTTAAGTTTTTAAGTTTTCATTTCTTTTATTAACTTGTTTTTGGATGCTGTGTCTTTCGTGATTGAAAATGTCTTTATTTTGCCCTAGCACTTGAATGATACCTTAAGTAGGTAATAGAATTCTTCATTTTATAGGCTTTTTCCCTTAGAACTCTGAGAAGACAGAGTCATTTTTTAACATGTGGTGTCACAGATGAGAAATCTGATTCTTGTTACTATATTAAAGACTTTTTCCCTCTTACCAGATAAAGATTATTGAATTTTCTTTTTGTTCATAGACCTTGGAAATTTCACCAACATATGTTTATATATATCTTTTATAAGAAAATATGTCTTCTTCAGTATGTATAATTGACAGTTATGAGCCTTACACCCTAAAGATTAAAATCTCTTTGATTAATGAAACTTTTCTCATATTATTTCTTTCACTATTTATTCTATCCTCTCATAATTTTTTCTTTTGAATCCTTACAAGCTAGATTTTGAATCTCCTTCCTCAGTCTTCTCTGCCTCTTAACTTCACCCTTGAAATTTAAAAACTGTTATGACTTTGCTTGCCCTTCTGAGAAAATTCCTTCCATGTCACTAATTTGTCTTTTAGCCATTTTCATTTTAATACTCAGTTTTTCTATTAAGTATTTTTTAAATGCGTTTTTAAAATCATTTTAAATTTCCAGGGTCTTTCTTGTTTTCCTGAATTTTCCTTTTCCAATGAAAGGTGTTCTTGTTTTAAGGATGCATTATGCTCTCAAGTCTATGAAATGATACATTCATGATCTTTGACTTTTTTCTTTGGTTTTCTGAATTAATTCTATGGGAGAGTACAATGTGAAGTTAGTTGCTCTGCTTGTGTAACTTGGTAACTTCCATGCTCCTGGTTTTCCCCAGGTGCCAAATGATGCTTGGTTTGTGTGCACACACTTTAAAAAAAAAGATTTATTTGTTTATTAGAGAAAGAGGGAGAACAGGTGGAGGAGCAGAGGGAGACGGGAGAGAGAATCTCAAGCAGATTCCCCGCTGAATGTGGAGCCTGACGCAAGTCTTGATCTCACAACCCTGAGATCACAACCTGAGCTGAAACCAAGAGTCTGACACTTAACCAACTGAGCCACTCAGGCACCCCCTGTGTGCTCACATTTTAAAATGAAAGACTAGATTTGTCATTACTCTAACTTACAGGGATTTCCTTAGATATTATTAAAGACTCTTGTTTGATATATCTGGACAGAGCTCCAGGTATAGTTGAGCAGGGTTTTGCAAGTGGTCTTCACCCAGCTGTAATCAGTGCACATAGAAATATCCACAAATAGGCTTCTTTTCAGGGTATATAAGCGGGAAACAATCTGGGAAGGTGGGACCTCTCAAATGTAGACACAGGAGAAGTGTTATCTGACAGAGGGCATGCATTCAGCCATTTTTTGCTTTTTGCAGCTGTTTTTTGTTTTCCCTTCCCTGTGTCCAGTGGGGCTAGCTAGAATTTCCTGAGGCAATGCCCCTTCTCTCCCTGACTCGAGGGTAGCTTTTCACAGTAATTTCCCTCACTTTTCACACTGTACTTGCCAACACCTGTGCTGTAAATGATGTAAGTGCGAACCATGCATTGAGAGCAGAGGAATTGTTCAGATCTAGCCGTCCTTAGAGTGAGTACATGACTCCATGGTCACTCCTGCTCCCATGGCCAGCTTTTCTGAACTTTGAGCTTGCAGTTTGCCTGTCCTCTAATGGAAGAAAAATGCACGTCTTTCTTTAGTAGTCCCCTCTTTCTCCTATATTCACTTCTAAGTCCTCACTTCTGTTTGTTTCTCCATCAGTAGAGTCTCCTAAAAATTTCCTCGGCACCATAGCTCTACAACTTTTACTGACAATTTTTAAAAAGCAATTTATTATGTATATTTAATTTAATATTTAAATAGAATTATGAAAGAACTATATGTGTCAATCATTTCCATGCAATTTCTTTCCCATTATGAAAGCATACAAGCATTCTTTACCTGTTTCTCTGTGTTCTAGGATTTTGTTTTCCATTTTTGGTGTACAGTCTCTGTCCTAGGATAAAAATGAAATTATTTAAGGCCATGTAATTGTTTCATGTAATAATTAAACTTAAATATCCTATTTTGCAGTGTGACTTTTTTCTACTCCTATGCTGTACTGAGACGATGGAGACTGGGCTGTGTTGCAAATAAGTCTTTTGTTGTGATTGTTTAAAAACAAACACAGTGAAACCGTCGCGGTTATGTAAATAAATCAGACTTAGTTCTCCTTACTGGAGGTTAATACAAGTAAATGTTGGGGGCCAGGATATACTTTTCATAAGTGGCTAATATCTAAATTGTATTCCATACTGAAACTTTATTCATGTAGTACATGATTCCTTTGCTGTGAGCATAGAGTCAGTGGGACCCAAGTCCAAACCCTAGCTCTATCACTTGCTAATTCTATGACTTGGGACACAGCCCAGTGCCTGGCACAGAGAGGGCACCTTGGTAAATATTGGATGAGTGATGTATGAAGTTACTAAATGTATGAGGCTCAATTTCCTTATCTGTAAAATAAGTATAACAACACAGTTGCTTAGCAATTACAGATAACTCTTGGCATATAGTAACCATTCAATTAACTAAATTGAATTAGTGATCAATTTTATACTAGAATCCTTTCATTAATATCAAGGAAGTCCCAGAAACAATATGAGTTATCTCAGTTTTATGAGGGTGATGAGAAGAATGGACTCACATGACACAGTCGGATAGCCTTTCTAGCATTGTCTCTCTTTTGCTATAAGCATTTATTAAAGCAGATTATGTGCTTAATGGTTCAACAGCAAACTTAAAGGGTAAAGACACAGTCTTAAGAAGCAATACATACCAACTGGAGATTTTCTGGACACGATTACATCACAGCTTTAAGGAATAATAAAGCAAATATGAGACACATACTGTGGAGAATAAGGGAGCTTGTTTCGCGTGGGGAAGGTTGTATAAAAGTGAGTTTGGAATTGGAAATGGGAAAAAAGACACTATTTGGTACAAAGATCATGGGGAGATTTTTCAGGCAACAGGTGGGGAAGGTTGATGTGGTGTTCTGAGCAAAGTGGATGCTGGGGACAGCAGGAGCTAGTGGTTGGGAGTTCCTCAGTGGGGTCAGTGGGAGGTGAGATGAGTTAGGCAAAGTGGAACCAATTTGCAGATCACCTTGGTAATTGCACCAACTTTCCATTCTGCTATTTCTCAGCCTCTTAATGCCTTATTTGAACATAGAAACATTCCAGAGAGGATCAGGACCATTTGGTAAACTAGAGGTTGGCATTATTTTCATTTTAAAGTGGTCCACCTTATTGTTGTTGGTTTTCTTTTTCCTATCCAAAGACAACAATTTAAACAGTTTAAGCTTGATTTTAGTAGATCACAGAGTAAAAAGAAAGGCCTAATAATTATGGACTTGATTATCTCTTCTGTATCCAACAATTAAAGTGGACACCTTGAGGGAAGACCACTTTTCACCTGACTTGGTTTGGCAATTGCAATTTAAAATCTGTTCCTTCTCCTCTGAGATGATGCGAGCCCCTCTGGCATGTTCTTCCTTCTTTCCCCTAAAATTATTTTCACTTTACCTTCCATTCTGATTCTAAGTGAGCTGATGGGCTGGGAGTTGGGGTTTAAATATCGCTTTGTTCATTTGTGAAAAGAATTAAAGAAATATGCCAGCACCATTTAATACAAGGCTGTCCAGGATGGCAGATAAGGCACTACATTACAGAGAAATGACAGCTCTGCATACACTGGGGGCAACGAGAAAGGATGTGTAACTCATCTTCCCTATTTCCTTCTATTTTTATTGTTGCTGTTGTTCATATGAATGCCTTTTATTTCCAGTGAAAATTTTTGGACAGAACATTCTTTGTTTTTCTGCATTCATTTTTCCCATTCTGTTACTGGAATGCCTGCATTAGCGCATCAGTTGATATATATAGCAAAAATACTGGAATCAAACGCAAGGTTACTGCATTGATTCCATGCTAGAAATATTTTCCCTACTTTATTTCTTCTAATATATGTATACTTGATAGACATTTCATTTTTTAAAGTGTTAGGTCTTAGGAGATTTCTGTTACTTAACATGATCCCAAGATACAATTCTCTAAAGAAGGGAATGGCAAATTATTTTAATGCCTTTTATTGTTTTTGTTTCTAGCCTATTCTACTAAGCTCAACAAATTTCCTGTGTTTAATATTAATGATGACTTGAATGATCTGTGTACCAGTGCAGTAAGCCCAAATACTACCAAAGCCACGCGATATGCCCTGAATGTGTGGCGATATTGGTGTGTGACCAACGGGCTCAAAGATCATACGGACATCACCAAGGTAAGAAACTCCTGAGTTTACTTCTTCTTTCAGCCACCTTCACAGCTTCTAAGTGCTAGGCATTGTGTTAAGCATTATTAGGAACACAGAACAGAGAAAACTTTGAAAGAACATGAAATCAAAAGAAAAATTGTGTTTTAAAGGAGAGTTAGAATTTCAGTAGAATTGGATGAAGACAGGAGTCTTCTAGGCTAAGTGACCTGAAGAATAAGATTTGGAGGGATAGATTCACTTGCCTGCAGCAGAGACTTCAGATATAGGAATAGTAGACTATAAAACCAGATGTTGATAAACTAAATGCAAACTAAAATCTTGTGAATACTAGGAAGATGTTGAAGTTTTCTTTTGTTTTTGTTTGTAAAGAAAGACTTTCTCTGAAGGATTATTGCATTGGCATCAGGGAAGGGATTGTCAAAATAGGGAGAATGCTCTGACTATAAGACCTAAAGAGTCAGGGAAGGGGGAAACCACTGAAGTTTCTTTAACAGGAAGGAATATAGTGAAAGAGATATTTGGAAAAATTAATTGGAAGTGATGAACAAAAGTTTATTTAGTATCCTTCATCCTCAATTTCTCCAGTTGTAACATGAACTCTTAAAATGTCTTCCAACTTGAAATGTTTGAAGTTGCTCAATGGAAAGGAAATACTTTTGGACATGTAGAGACAGAACAGAAAGACATATTTTAGGGGTGCCTGGGTGGCTCAGTCAGTTGGGCATCTGCCTTTGACTCAGGTCATGATCCTAGGGTCCTGGGATTGAGCCCCACACTAGCCTCCCTGCTCAGGGGGAGCCTGCTTTCCACTTGTGCTCTCTGTCGCGCTCTCTCTCTCTCTCTCAGAGAAATAAATAAAATCTTTAAAAAAAAAAAAAAAGAAAGGCATATTTTGATTTGGATATACTGAGTCTAAAGCAGACAGATGTCCAGATGGACATGTCCAGTAAACAGTTGGGAATGTGGGATTTAAAACATGGAAGTAAAAGGGGCATCTGTCTGGCTCAATCAGTAAAGTATGTGACTCTTGATCTCAAGGCCATGAGTTCAAGCTCCACATTGGGCCTACAGCTTATTAAAAAAAAAAAATATATATATATATAGGGATGCCTGGGTGGCTCTGTGGTTGGGTGCCAGCCTTTGGCTCACATTGTGATCCCGGGGTCCAGGATCGAGTCCCGCATCGGGCTCCCTGTGGGGAGCCTGCTTCTCCCTCTATCTGTGTCTTTGCCTCTCTCTCTGTCAGTGTCTCCATGAATAAATAGATAAATCTTTAAAAATTTTAAAAATAAAAATATAAAACAAACAAAAATGGGAGAAATGTTAAAGCTGGAAGCATAGACTTAAATACCTTGCACAAAGAAGTCATAAGTGAAGCTCAAAGCAGGTGACATCTCCAGGTTTGGGTGATGTGTTTAGGGCACCAAAAATAGATGAAATAAGAAATCCAGGTTTCTACTTCTGACAGCATGGTGCTCTAGATACTGTGAGGGGCCTCTCTGTTCTACTTGTGGAAAGGAAGGGAAACATCCATGGCGCGCGCGCGCGCATACACACACACACACACACACACACAAAAGACAGCTGAAACTGGAGCAGTGAGCAGTAACACAAAGGGCAGGGTTCACCCTGAGGGCATATATTGATAACGTTATTAAAGAAGGGAAGAGACAAATGCACAGAAGAATCCTTGATTTAGTAGAGAACCCTGAAAGGAGCCTAAAGAGGTTCTAGGTTCTGGCTCCTCACAGAGTCATATGCTAATAATATTTGAAGAGGAACACCCAAAAGGAAGGAACTTAAGTTTTTTGCAGATTAAAATCAACTAAATATGCGCCCATTAAAACACAAATAAAAACAAAAAACAAAAAACAAAAAAAAAACAGAAACATGTTCAACCCAAAACACTAGCTGCTCAAGGAAATAGGTCACCATGAATGAGGTTGCATAGACACAACAATCAATACATTTAGACACCAAGGACTTTAGATAGACTAATATTATGAAATATTTATAGAAATGAAAAGAATCATAAAATTGAGCAAGCAACAATATAGTAATCAAAATAATCCAACAGATTTGAAAATAAAGAAAAACTTCCACTTGTGGCCACAGGGACAAACGGATCCAAAATTACCCTGCTTCTGTAACAACTAGAAAACTGAGCACAATATGTACAACAACTGTTCTCAGACAGAACAGACAGCATAGGACTTGATCCCTTAGAGGAAGGTAACAAATGAGAGTACTGAGAAAAGTCTTTCATCAGATGTGGAGAATAGTTAGCTCTAAACTGAGCTCTGCTCTGATCCCACCCAACACATCTTAAAAGCTAAACCCATGCACATGAAAAGATGCTAATATCACTAATCAGGGAAATGCAAATCAAAACTACAATGAGATATCACCTCACACCTGTCAGAATGGCTAGTATCAAAAGGACAAGAAATAATAAGTGTTAGCAAGGAATGTAGAGAAAAGGGAACCCTGTGCCCTGTTGGTGGGAATGTAAATTAGTGCCGCCATTATGGGAAATACAATAGAGGTTCCTCAGAAGACTGAAAAATAGAACTACCATGTGATCCTGCAATTCTACGTCTGGGTATTTGTCTGAAGGAAATGAAAAGATTTATGCACCCTCATGTTCATTGCACCCTTATTTAGGGTCCTCGGACAGTAGCCAAGACATGGAAGCAACCTAAGTGTCCATGAGGGATGAATGGATAAAGAAAATGTGGTGCATATACATACAATGTAATAGAAGGAAATCCTGCCATTTGCAGCAACATGAATGGACCTTGAGGGCATTATGCTAAGTGAAATAAGTCAGACAGAGAAAGACAAATACCATATGATCTAACTTATATGTGGAATATAAAAGCAAAACAAAACAACAACAACAACAAAACAACAACAACCTAAACTGAACTCGTAGAAAAAGAGAAAAGATAAATGGTTGCTAGAGGTGTAGGGGTGTGAGGGTGTGAAGGAGAGTAAAATGGATGAAGGTGACCAAAAGGTTCAAACTTCCAGTAATAAAATATTAATATTTTTTTTTTAATGAGAGGCAGAGACAGCGCAGCAGAGACACATGCAGAGGGAGAAGCAGGCTCCATGCAGGGAGCCTGACGTGGGACTTGATCCCTGGTCTCCAGGGTTATGCCCTGGGCTGAAGGTGGCGCTAAACCACTGAGCCACCCGGGCTGCCCTCCAGCAATAAAGTAAATTAAGTCATGGCGATGTGATGTACAGCTTGATGACTATAGTTAATGATATTGCATTGTATATTTGAAAGTTACTAAGAGAGTAGATCTTAAAAGTTCTCATCACAAGAAAAAAAATTTAACTATGTGTGATGACGGATGTTAGCTAGACTCTGATAATAATCATTTTGCAATACATCCAAATATTGAATCATTGTGTCGTAAAAACCAAAGAAATAAAATTCATAATGTCTAGCAACTAAACAAAAATTATTAGACATGCAAAGAAGCAAGCACATACCCCTTAAAGAATGAACCAATCATTCCAGCCCAGATCTAACAAAGATTTTAGAATTAGCAGGCAAGACATTAAACAGTTATTATAAAGAAGGTAAATAAATGGCCAATGAGCACATGAGAAAATGCTCAACTTCATTAGACATCAGGGAAATGCAAATCAAAACCACATGAGATTCTACTTCATACTCAATAGGAAGACTGCAATAATAATAATTTTTTAAATAGATAATAACAGGAGCACCTGGGTGGCTCAGTGACTGAACATCTGCCTTTGGCTCAGGTTGTGATCCTGGGGTCCTGGAATTTAGTCCTGCATCCCTGCAGGGGGCCTGCTACTCCCTCTGCCTGTGTCTCTGCCTCTCTCTCTGTGTCTCTCAGGAATAAATAAATAAAATCATAAAATAAAAAGATAATAATAAATGTTGATGAGAACATAGAGAAAATGGAACCCTAGTACACTTCTTTTGGGAATATAAAATGATGTAGCTGCTTTGGAAAGTCTGGCATCTCCCCACAAGTTAAACATAGGGTTACTCTTTCACCCAGCAATTCTACTCCTACACATATACCCAGGTTATTAAAAACATATATTTGTACACAAAGTTGTACATAAATATATGTTGTAGCCTTATCACAATAGCCAAAACATAGAAACAACCCAAATGCCCACAGGCAGGCAAATAGATCAAATGTGGCATATTCATACAATGGAGTATTATTTGGCAATCAAGAGAAATGAAGTACTGATAGATGCTTACAGCATGAATGAACCTAGAAAACATTATACTAAGTGAAATAAGTCAGAAACAAAAGGACACCTATGTATTATTCCATTTATGTAAGATATCTAGAATAGGCAGGGTCGTAAAGACAGGAAGTATGAGAGAGGTTATGAGGGGCTGGGAGGAGGAGGAAAAGTGGAGCTATTGTGGAATGAAGACAGTTTCTGTATGGAATGATGAAAAAGTTCTGGAAGTGAATAGTGATGGTGGTTGTGCAATGTTATAAATGTACTTAAAGCCACCGAATTGTATACTTACAGATGGTTAAGATGGTAAAAGTTATATATCTTTTACCGCAATTTAAAGAAACCAAATAAAACAGCAAAAAATGTATTTCACCTTTATTAATAATTTTAAAATTCACCTGTTCTCACAAACCCCTAGCACCATCTTCATCCCCATTAACCTTAACCTTTTCTAGGCCTGAGGGTCTTGTCTTTCAGACTTTGCAGTTGACAATTACTGGGAACCTTTATGTTCCCAGGCAGGAATACCCAAAAAGAACCTAATTTCTCCTCACTCTCCGAGGTTTAGATGAATTCTGCATCTCGGGTAGAGAAAATGTCCCAGCTCTCCCAAAGAGTATACCTTTCAACTGCATTAGTATTTCTTAGTTTCCCCTATGTTGGCTGGAAGAATAACGGGTGAGAAAGAAGATATATTTCAGTCTTCTGTAATCTATTCACATAGGCCACTCAAACATTTTTTAAAAGATTTTATTTATTTGTTTGAGAGATAATGTGTGTACAAGCAGGCAGAGAGGCAGAGGGAGAGGGAGAAGCAGGCTCCTCGCTGAGCAGGGAGCCTAACGTGGGGCTCAATCCCAAGACCCTGGGCCAAAGGCAGATGCTTATCTGACTGAATCACCCAGATGCCCCAAATTAAACATTTTTAATAATAAATTCTTAAGAAAGAGGCTAGTATCTTAGAGGATTAGCTGGTATGTAGTAAAATGAAGGATTTGTGAAATCAAAGCCTGTATTCTTTAGTCTCATTTTCTTGGTCTCATTTTAAGATATTTTTAATATGGAAGTGTCTTTAAAAATTGATGAAGGGGGGGATCCCTGGGTGGCGCAGCGGTTTAGCGCCTGCCTTTGGCCCTGGGTGTGATCCTGGAGACCCGGGATCAGGTCCCACATCGGGCTCCCGGTGCATGGAGCCTGCTTCTCCCTCTGCCTGTGTCTCTGCCTCTCTCTCTCTCTGTGTGTGACTATCATAAATAAATAAATAAATAAACATTTTTAAAAAATTGATGAAGGGGCACCTGCCCGTCTCAATCGGTAGAGCCTGCAACTCTTCATCTCGTGAGTTCAAGCTCCACATTGGGCATGGAACTGACTTTAAAAAAAATAAAAATAAAAAAGATAGATATAGCTGGCAGCAGACAAGGTAGGTAACAGCTCTTGATCATGGTTTGGTAGCTGGTGAGCCTTACATTTAGTTATTTGTTCAAGGGAGAAAGGAAGGAGTCAAATCAGACTTCAAAATGTCATCTAAATGAGCAGGTGTACACTGCCACCCTCACTCTGTCATCTACTATGTGAGTTCCACATAGTATTTTTCCTACAGGTTATTTTCCCAAGTGTGATCTGATCCTCACTGACCCATCTCCCTCAAGGCTGCTACCCCCACTGACTTAGACTCACTCTTGAAAACAGAGCATCTTGAAGTCCACACCTATCTTTCTGAATAAAGTAAAATTTGGTAATTGCAAAAATGAAGCCATTTTTGTTGTCAGCAAAGGTTACATCAAGATTCGTTTTATTCTCCTAGAAGAGTACTTGCAGTTCATAAGCATTTCTCCACTTTCTTCATCCCCTTAGGTAAGATTATCCACCGAGGGATTTGAGGCTTTCCCCAGAAGTATCTCTTGGTTTTACTTGTCTTAACTCTTTCAAGTGCCAAAGATTATGGTGTAGTTCTGGAACTTTGGAATTTGCCACACAAATCCACTTTCTCTGGAGTCATCTGCCCCATGACCAAGGTCTTACTCCTCTGGTCATTTTTACATCAAGGAGACCAAGTTTACAATCCATGGTAAATTTTGACATCGTAAATCCCTATAGAGTTTTTACTGAAGAAAAATAGTTTTGTGCAACATCTTTATAACAAATTGAAGACCTTGGTAACCTTGGCAAATAACCACCAACCAAATCTCAGTCTGAGAAAACTGAGGAGGCTGCCCATGTGGGCCAGAATGAATGATTTCTTGTGTGCAAACAGCATAAATTTCGTGACTTGACATTTCTCCAGGAATTGCTTTTGTTGTGGCTTTACTTTGAAACCTATGATATTCTATACAAATCGAGAAAAATATTCTGCATCTTAAGTCAGCGTGGTTCTCCTGACTACAAAGTTAATTCATTGGCTTAATCCACATTTATAGTTCATTGTGGATCACTGAGGTGCTGCAGGCCTTCTGCTGTGTGTTGAAGACCCCGTTGCCTATGAGATGTAGTTCTTGCCTTCAGGGAGCTCTCAGTCCCTGCAGGGAGGCAGATACATAACATATAAATAGATAAGACGCTGTGCCATATGGAGAGGGCCATAATAAAAAAATTTAACTTAGGTGTTGTGGGATCCTAGGTGAGAAAGTAACTTTGCTTAGGGAAGCTGGAAGAGCCTTTATTGTAGACAGCAGAATTTGAGCTAGATCTGAAATAATGAACAGAGACTTCCCACATAGAGAAGGTTTAGAAGAAAAAGCATTCTGGTTATAGGACGTAGCTTGCCTAAAGACTTAGAAGCATAAGAGGACTTGGTGGGATCCCTGGGTGGCGCAGTGGTTTAGGGCCTGACTTTGGCCCAGGGCGCGATCCTGGAGACCCGGGATCGAATCCCACATCGGGCTCCCGGTGCATGGAGCCTGCTTCTCCCTCTGCCTGTGTCTCTGCCTCTCTCTCTCTGTGTGACTATCATAAATAAATAAATAAATAAATAAATAAATAAATAAATAAATAAATAAATAAATAAGACTTGGTGGTTCTCGTGAATGGCACAGAGTTCAAGGAGGCTGGAAAATAAAGTACAAAGAGAACGGCAGATTAGGCTAGAGAAATAGTGTGTGTACCAGTTAACTCTTGCTGCAGAACAAACCACCCAAACACTTAGTGGCTTAAAGCAACATTCATTTAATTTGCTCACGATTCTATGGGTTGTTCTCAGCTGGGTTCTCTACTGGTCTCACTCGGGGTATCCATCACATGGGTGCAACTTGTCTCTGCTTCACGTGGTCTGACTGGGCTTCCCCACGTAGCAACATCAACAAGGATGATGAAAGCAGAACCTGCTAGAACCTGTAAGACCAAAGCAGATGGAAGCAGCATCTCCAGCCCTAAGGCTTGGAATTCACACATTGTAATTCAGGCATATGCTTCATGCCATACTCTTTGGTCAAGATAAGTCCTGGCCAGTCCAGATTCCAAGGGTGGGAAAATAGATCCCACCTCGCAGTGGGAGGAGCAGCAAAATCACACTGCAGAGGGGCCTAGGAACAGGGAGGGGGCAGGTGTTGTGGCTGTCTTTGCAAACAACGTAGAGGGTGGTGAAAGCAAATTGTAAAGTCCTGCCTACAGGGTGAACAGTTTGAAATTTATCCTAAGGGCAACAGGAGCTATCAGAGTTGTTGTCCTTGTTTTAAAGATTTTCTTACTATAGGGAGAGAGAGAGAGAGAGAGAGAGAGAGAGAGAGAGGAGGGGATTAGGGAGGGGCAGAGGAAGAGGAAGGGAGAGAGAATCCTCAAGCAGGCTTCCCACTGAGTGAGGAGCCAGACTCAGATCGTGACCTGAGCCGAGATCAAGAGTCGGCCACCTAACTGACTGAGCCACCCAGGTGTCCCTCAAAGGTTGTGTGTGTGTGTGTGTGTGTGTGTGTGTTGTGGCTTGCTTTGTTTTGAAGTACTATGGTAATAAGACTTTTTGCTCAACATCCCTTATTAAGGAACCCTTCCTCTCCTACAGTCCACTTGGTTACTGAAGAAGCCATCATGTTAAGTACAGGCCTACCTTTGGATCAATTGTTTGGGTCAGGAATGGGCCAACCAGAATCCTTTCTTTAGATTATTTTTCTACTATAAATGAGAGTTGAACATTGCCAGTACCTGAGGCTGTCAGATGCAAACCTTAGAGAGTGCCAGGGAGTTATGTTTGGGGCTGTGTAAAGAAAGCCACTCTGCACAGAGAGGCAGAGGTGAGAGACAGAGCCCTGATGGTCTTGGAGGCCGATAAATCGGACATCTCTCTTTGCCTAGGCTTTTCACATGTGGCTTATCAGCTCTTGGGACCAAATGAATCCCAACTGACACAAAGAGGTTAACACCTACAAGTGGGGAGGTGCAAGTGACAACATAAAACTCTGAAACCAGTTGAGTTTGAGACTCATGATTATTTTGACTGTTTTTTACTGGTATATAAGAAAACTGTTGCTTTTCATATTTTGTATGTAGCTACCCTACTGATGGTTTTTCAGCTGAATCGCTTGGGAGTTTCCTACACCAAGAATCAGATTATCAGAAAACAATTATATTTTATCTTTTTCCTTTAGTTTATATACATATGTGTGTGTGTGTGTGTGTGTGTGTGTGTGTGTGTGTGTGTAATTTTTTTTCTTGTCTTGCCTGGTTTGTAGAACCTGCAGAATAATGTTATATAATGTTATATAATGATATGCAGCAAGCTCATCCTATTCCTGACTTTATAAAAAAAAAATTTCTAATGTTTCCATCTTAGGTATAATTTTTATAGTTCTTGTCTGTAAAATACTCTCGTCAGAGTAAGAAGACTTTTTTTCTTGCAATCTAAATTTAATTTGAATTTTTTAAAATTTGAAATGGATATCAGACTTTGAAGTAATTTTTCAGTAATTAGCAAGTTCATACTACTTTCTCTATAAGTCAATTATATTAACATATTTATTAAGATTGAGTCATCCTTACACTCTGCAACAGTCCTCACTTGTCTTGATGTAGTATTGCTTCCCTATCTCTTGATTTGATAATATGGGCAGTCCGTGCTTTGCATGGTGCCCTGTTAATTGCTACTCATGCATATCAGAGCTGTGTATCAGAGCCTGGTCCTTGTTTTGCAAGATTATATAACATGCACATGTCTTATTTAGCCTGGCACTGTGCAAAACGAAAATTGCCTGTTTATATTCATATACTTTTTTTTGGTGTATCTGTCAGATTTGGATTAGAGAAAAATGAAGATCCTTTCCCTTTCCTATGCTCCAAAACTGTTTAAATACAAAAGCTGAATAGACTCCATAAAGCCATCTCCTTAGGAGTGATATACATTTCTGACAATCATTTCACTCTATTTTGGGCCTCTTCAGATCTTTTACTTCTTATTGAACCAACATTGGTGATTTATATTTTGCTAGAAAATTGTTCAGGTTACCTTGATTTTCAAATTCATAAATATAATGTATATAATGTTCTTTCATATTATTGATTCATTTTCTATAGTTACTGTCTTTCTCATTCCTAATATTGTTTAAATGGGTATTTCCTTTCCTCTTCTTTCTCTCTTTTTGTCAACCCTCCTAGAAGTTTATCAACTTCATAGATCTTTTCAAAGATTACATATTTTCATTTTTTTAATCCAAATTTATCTTTTCTAGGTCATTATGTTTTATCAATTCATTCTATTATTTTTGAATTTCGTTTCCTTCTCTAGCTTTTTGAGCTGAATAATCAGTTTGCTTATTTTCAATACAATTTTCTAAAAAAGTCATTCAAGACTATGATGTTATGAGAGTGTATTTAGCAAATCTCATGCATTTTGACATGGAATATTTTCAGTTTGATTCATTTTTAACTCTAAGTCAGTTTTTATCTTCTCTTTGGCCCAAGGGCAGTTAGAAGAATGAATGTTAACCTGTATAATTTCTACTTTTGATAGGTTGTCCGTTGAGACTTTCTTTTGTCCTAGAATGTGTACTTGACCTGAAATGACTATGAGCAAAGTCTAGTTTTCTCTTTTTAGCTCCCTCTTGAAAATAAAGCTCTCTTAATGCTCTTCTTTTCCTCCCACCATGTCCAAGCGAGGATCTCTCTCTAATTGTCAGTGCAGTCATTAAACTTTCCGTATTTTTTGAAAAATTATTGATATTGCAACCCTATGGATCATTAAGCCAGTGATATTTCAGGGCCTATTTGGATATATTCAAGTGAAGAACTAAGGTCGTTAACTTGCTCTGCAACCCAGACATATCTGTCATCTTTCCCTAATGGCACTGTATTTAGTGCCAACAGGACCCAATAGTATGTGCAGATTTCAAGGAAATCAATACTGGAATGATTCAGAATTTGTAAATTTAGTTCACAAATTCTTTAGAGAGAATGGTTGAATTTCACTGAAGGAGAAAGAAGGGAATGATTTGCTAGAAAAGAAAAGAAAGGCTTTCCAGAGAGAAGTAGAATAGTGAAAGGCCAATAATCATAATGAGTATATACATGTATGTGTGTTCTTCACTATTTACAAACCTTTTCGCATCCCCTACTTTATTTAAGCATTACAATAACCCTTTGAGAAGGTCTTTATTTTTTTTAAGATTTTATTTATTTATTTGAGCGAGAGGGAGGGAGAGCACAGAGAGAGAAGGAGAGGGGGAAGCAGGCTCCCCACTAAGCAGGGAGCCTGATGTGGGGCTCAATCTCAGGACCCAGAGATCATGACCTGAGTTGAAGGCAATTGCTTAACTGACTGAGCCACCCAGGTACCCAGAGAAGATCTTGATTATTGTGTCCCATTTTACTGTTTGAAACACTGTAGTTCCATGTATGGAATCGAGATCTTCTGCTTGAAGTTCTTTCACTGTATCATGCTAGGAATCAACCCTCTAGAGGCCTACAAAATATTTTGTCCACAATACAGCCCCCTGTGAGGATTAGGAGAAGGATTAGGGTCTGGCTATTTGGGTTTCCTCAAATGTGTAACCTCAGTGTTTGTCTCATTTGAGATCCCTGCAGCGAAGTTGAATGAGCTGCTCGAGAATTTTTATGTCACCGTTAAGAAGAGCGACGGCTCCGACTTCCTGGCCACCTCGCTCCATGCCATTCGCCGAGGCCTGGACCGCATCCTGAAGAATGCAGGTGTGGGCTTTTCCATCACGAGCAGCACCTTCAGTTCATCCACCAAGAAACTCAAGGAGAAGCTGTGGGTGCTGAGTAAGGCAGGCATGTCGGGTGCTCGTTCTCGCAATATTGTCTACTTCTCTCTTTCTGATGAGGAGGAGATGTGGCAGGCAGGGTGTCTAGGGGACGACAGCCCTATCACTCTCCTGTCCACTGTGGTCAAGTACAACAGCCAGTACCTGAATATGCGGACACTGCAGGAACATGCCGATCTGATGTATGGTGACATCGAGCTGCTCAAAGACCCCCAAAACCAGCCCTATTTTGCCCGGACAGACAGTGTCAAGCGGGAGAGCCGGAGTGGTTCCACTAGAGTATGTCATGGGAAAATCTACCATGAGCATTCCAGGGGACACAAACAGTGCCCTTACTGCCTTCTCTACAAGTACATGTACATCCACCGGCCACCCACCCAAATGGAGGCCAAGTCGCCTTTCTACCTTACGGCCAGGAAGGAGGCCACGGACATGGGCAGCGTATGGTATGAGGAGCAGAGGATGGGACTGCGGTCTCTCCGGGGAATCGTCCCAAACTTAGCCAAGAAGGTCAAGCTGGAAAACTGTGAGAACTTCACCTTTGTCTCATTTACTCAGGTGTCCAGGAGGCTTGGCTCCCACACTTGCTGTCAGTGAGTCTCCCCTGGGTCCAGGCCACTGCCCTGCTTACCCTGAGGGGCAAGAGCTCCCTCGGGCAACCAAGGCTGGAGCTCTGAGGTGGCAGGGAATGCCGGTGACTTCAAGGTCAGGCTAGTTTCTGTCAGTGTGACCTGCTATTTCTTTGACTTGGGGTTTATTTTTTACCTGAAAGTAGATGAGTCTGAAAAATTAGGGTATTTTATCCAAACGTGTGTCACCTTTGTTAAATTATAGAATCTAACACCATGTGTCATCATTACATACAACAAGAGTGAGAAAGTTCATTTTATCTAGTGCCTTTTTAGCACAGATTTTCTTAAAAAAAAAAAAAAAAAGGAAGAAAAAGAGACTGTTTAAGTAGTCATTAAAAAAAACTCCCAGTAGCCTAGTAGCTTTAGAATGTTATGAAGACTTTATATAGTTTGTTGACTCACACTCACAACAAGCAACTGGAAGGAGAGAGATAGACATGTTAGCTATTTCCAGGAGAAAAATTGCACTTGACACTCCCCTCTCTATTTTGCTGATGGATAACTTGGTTCCGCAGAGCAAGCAGCTCTGCTTGATGGAAGCTGGTGGGGCTGCACTCAGTAGTGCTGATAGTCCTGCTCTCAGCACCGGGAGCGACGTGATCTCTGCACCCACAGAGACCATTTTCGTTTTACGAAGAAAGATGAGCGCACCAGAAGATGTTTGGGAGGGCAAGGTTTCCAGTGAACTAGATGGTTTGTACCGTGAGGGAATTTCCAGTAGTGAAAAAGAAGTGGCTTGGAAGAGCGATCTGTGATCAAAATATGAAAACCTCCTGACGCAGAAGTGCCTATGTTTTATTTCTCAGCACCACGTGAAAGCTATTTTCATTTGAACATTTTTTTTTAATTTTAACAATCTCTTCTTCGTGTCATACAGTTATTGGTTAAGCATCTAGCACCAGATCTGTAAAACGGCGAAAGGTGATTTTCAGGCTTAACCAGGAAAATCCAACAAAGCAAGCTGCAAAGAAAACAAATCCCACAATGTGCTTTCTTAACGAACTTTGAAATATGTTGATCAGAGTATGACTTTCTCAGCCACCATAGATGTCATCCCTTTGGCTGGGCACCAGTGCTTGGGACATGATGATGTAGGCAGCCTCCCAGGTAAGCAGACTCAGCATTTAGGATATAGTTGTAAAAAGCAGAGCATGATGATAGGTTATCGATGCACTCAGGTAAACTGCAACCTGACCACATGTTATTGAAATGTTAGCAGAATTTTCTGATAACCACTCTGAATGAGAAGTGAAGAAAGGAGCCCAAAGAGTGCTAATCAGTAATAATAACGTCCAGGAATCTTTAGGTTGTATTTGAGGAAAGACTGCTACAACTTTATGTTCCTGTGTGTGCTTTCTAATCCAAAATTAAAATTCCAATCTAAACTCATGTTGCAGGAGGCCTAAAATCAGTCCTAGTTCTTTTTCAAAACATTATTTTAGTATTTAATTAATTGTTCTTCAAAATCATTCACCAGTCGTTGAAATATATAATCCTTCCTTTACCAGAAAAGACTCAGCCAATGCTGCCTTAAGGTTAAATGTTGTTCCCTTTTTGGTTAAACTGCACGTTTATAATTTTGCTTACCAGTAGATCTTTCCTGAATATGGATTAATTTTGGTATGTCTCCATGTGTATGTAAATAACAGGTAATATTTAATAATCAGTGTAATGATTTGATATTGTATACTATGCTACTGTGATTTCCGATAGTGGTTTTAGGATTTTGCTTAAAAAAGAGACACGAAGCATTAGGTTCAGTTTCCTTTAGTTTGCTAAACATCCAAAGGATATTTTGTGTTGTGGAAAGCAGATGGTCATTTTTCCTGTCAGTTCTGCACTGAAATAGAAATATAACCCATGTGGACTACTGGGCAGACAGAGCGTGCAGCCTAATTATATAAAACCTCCATTTTTATTTTAAATAGATTCAAGAGGAAACTGCCATTAGGAATCACTGGGATCTTTTCAGATTTTAACCTTCCCATAAGTAGCAATAACTGATCCAGAGGTTGTCATCCTTCTGTTGACAGGGGCTTTTCGTCAGCTGAATAATAACCACCCCCGCCTCACATTTGTTGCTTATCACTACTTGATGTGCTATAAATCCCCAGAATTCTGAGGTGAATGATTATAATAAAAAAAATCAGGAGGTGGAATCTTCAGTGATACCTGATAGAATGAAAGAACTGTAATCTCAGCATCCTAAATACCACGCATTTCATGCCTCCCCTGGGGAGTGGGAGCGAGAAAGAAGACGCATTTATCAGGTGCTACTCCGCACCACCCATTGGGCGAGGCACTGTGTTAGGTGTGTGTGTGTGCAACGCACACTTTACACATGGGGACGCCTGGTAACCCTGCTAACGTGGCAAAGCGCCACCTCAGCTACATGATCACGTCCGTCCTCAGAGGATCTGAGGCAGGACAGAGTAGCTAGTTGGGGTGGCCATTGGGCCCTGCCGGCCACCCGCCCGCCCGCCCGCTGGGGCACTCCATGCTCTTCCACTCTCCCCAGAGCCAGGAGAAAGGAGAATCTCCAGAGAAGGGAGAGGGGAGAGATTAAGGGCATTTACTCCACTTACCTTTGTTTATTTATTTCACTCAAAAGTGGGAACAACTGTCAGGAACTCACGAGCTCACTTAAGCACAAGTTGCCACTGGCTCCGCATCAGAAACCGTGGAGCTACAGGTATTTGGGGGGCGGGGGGGTGCTGTGCAGTGCTTTGGGGAGCTCTTGCCCAGGCACCTTCTGCATCTGCTCTGACAGGAGCCCTGCTGGCCTAGTTCCTCCTCTCCAGAACCCAGCAGTGTCCCCTGGGGAGTTTATTCCGGCAGAGGTGATGGGGGGTCAGCTTGGAAGGGTGTGAGCCCATTAAAGGTAAAGGTTAGTTTAACCCTGGCCTGGGCGCGTAGTAAGCACGCAATACATGTTGGCTATTTTAGCTACAACTCTTGGTAATAGTAATAATTAACATTATTCAACTAATCTGCATCACATCATTCTTATTTCTTCCATTGTGGAGATTCTCCCTCCTTTAAACTGTTAAACTTGAAGAGGAAACCAAACCCGATAACCTGGTCACAAGTCTGCCCATAAATTCTACCTCCAACACAGCCAAGCCCTGATACCTCAGCTGTAAGCAAAAACATGTGAAGAACGGAGATGCCTTAAGAGGCTTTATGAGAAAGCTTTTGCATTGTTTAGTGTGTCTGCAAAGGGGAGTATTTATGGAAGAACCTAACCAAAGTCTTGGAAGAAATGGTCTCCTTGGTTGTGTGGCATTTTCCAGCTCTCCTTGGATTATGTGCTGTATTAATAGCTTGCCCTGACTGATAAATGGTGTTTGAAGAAATGTGAAATTCTATTACTTGGATTTTTTATTTAAATTCGACCCGATTAAAAGCATCAAGCACTGCATCCCAGCATGTTCATTGACAGTCACTGGGAGAATCTGGACAAATTAACCTTCATGTGGAAGCTGAAGCCTCTTGCTCTACTAGAAAGAGAATCTGACCGGGAGCTCCTTCCCTACTCGGCAGTTCTGGGCTCAGTCTCGTCCATGATAAAATGGGATCATTGGAATGGATCATCTGCAACGTGAACGGTTGTATTACAATTCCTGAAGCCCATATAGTTAGGAAGCGGCAAAACTCAGAAGCAAAATTCCCAGTTCCTCAACATCATACGGTGAATCTCCTTAATTTTGAGAGCTCCTTACTACACTGGAACACTGTCTTTTGAAAAAATAGTTTTCTTGAATTTTCAGGTTTCACAACTTTTCAAATTATTTTTGTGCTGTCTCTAGGCAGCAAAATGTTGATTACTTTTCTCAGTTTAGGCTAATGATATAATTTTAATTAGTTAAGTAAACAGGATGTTTAAATATTGTGTTTATGAACATCCATCACTTCGTTGCTTTTACTGAAACCTGGGTTGCTAACCCCCCTTTGAGCTAGTAACCAGGTACCTTTAGGCATCAATAAATGCAAACAACAAAGACCTCAAAGTTACCTCATTTGCTCTACATGAGATCCAATTTTGTCTAAGTTAGGCCCCATGCACATTTAGAAACGGTTAACAGTCCTGAATAGAAGAATATATTAAAAGTTTCAAATTCACATATATCTTTAAATGTTTTTGCTTTGGGGTTGAATTTTTAATACTCCGTATTAAAAGAAAAACATTCAGTTGTTTAGTCAATGTTCTTAAAAATCTTTGTTGCTTTTCCCCCATATGAATTAATTACCTTCATAGAAATGTGAGTGGAGGGAGAGATTTGTGGTGACCTAAGGACACGTTCCTTTCCTGAGAAAAGAGGAGGCCATGTGGGGTGATTAACTTACCTCCGGGAATTCCTATGTATTCTGTGTCCATAAATCTGACATCACAGAATTTCCCAAAACTCCTTTGACAGAGGCTGCCCATCCTTCTGGCAAAGTCTGCCAATTATTACAATTTTACAGGCTTCTAGTTCTTCACAGTCCAAGAAATCCAGAGATGTTTCTCATGTTTAGTTGTTAATCAGAATCAGATTTCTATGTTCAATTATAGTGCTTTATTAATCTAATGCAACTGATATGGAAGTTAGTAATTTCAGGAAATATTTATTAAAGCCAAAAAAAGATCACTGGGTTATATTGGATGCATATTGCTTCCATTACTGTTAAAAGCAATTAGCTAGATCCTTCCCCCACAATGAGATGAGAATGAGTTCCTAAGTGTTTTATGGTCAAAATAATTGATTGATTAATTTGCATTTAACTGTAGTTATTGTTACAGTTCAAAAAAGTTTCTAGAAGGTTCACATTTGACCAACACTGTGGTAAGTGCTTTCTCACAGTTGCCTCATATTCTCACCTAATCTCACAACAACTCCGCAAGGTAGGTCTAATTATTTCCATGTTACTTATCAAGAAACCAAGGCTCAGAGAAGTTAAGTAAATTTCCCGAAATCTCACCGAGCTTATAAGTGGGAGAACTTAAGTTTGAACCCAGGTCTTCTGACTCCCAATCCAGTGCTCCGTTCATGAGGCAAAATCTTTCAGGGGCACAGAGGGTCCATTTATCACAAAAGTTAAAAAAAAAACAATTTCTGTTTGGGAAATACTTCATTTCTTAAGTCATATGGTGGCACACCTTATATGTTCTCTCTTACTAATTGATTGGTCACTTGGTATGATGGAAAGCCTGATGGTTTTCTGTGAACATTCTACGTATTGAAAACTTTCTGTCTTTATCCAATAAATAACCTGTATTACTTATTATCTACCCTAATGGGCAGACGGTCACACCACAATTTATTCTAATAAAAGTCAAGTAGTTTACTAACTGCACCTGTTTCAACATTCGTATCATTGCTAAAATGTCACAATGATATGCTCATGTGTTTTACTTCTGCTTTTTAATTTTGATGTCAAGGGACTTTTGTAATCTTTAGGCTAAAGCACTCTCATAGCAAAATATACTTACCGTAGTCATGTGTTGTGTTTTCTATTCCTCTTTCCTTTATCAGGGGATGTTTATTTTCTGCTTTGAGACTTAAAAAACAATAGGTTATAAGTAACTCTGAGATCATGGAGTCAAATTCCCTCATTTTACCAATAAGGAAATTGAAGCCCAGAGATATTTAAGGGGCCATCCAAGGTTAACAAGACAGGAAGTAGATTCAGGACTAAAATTAATCCAGAACTCTTTCCTCTATACCATAGCTGGGGAGATTTGGATTTTTAAAAACTAATTATTGAATTGCATTTGGCAGAATGACATCTGGCTAGCAGGAGTCCCCATTGAACTCCCAACTTCCTAAAGAAACACTCATAAAAATCCCAAAGAAGGCTAAGTCTCAGTTCTAGAATCTAGAAGGAATTGGTGCAAGTGATGAGGCATGCAGTAGTGGATTGAGGCAAAGTCCTCCAGGTTGTAGCTCACTATTTTCTCTGGCTTCATGTCATGACATGGACATGCTGAGAAATAAAAAATGTGAAAGATACTTAATAACATATTTTCTTCACCAACCGTGTCTGCCTGCTTACTCTGGATCAGATCTCCTGAGCCAGAGAAATAATGGACTGATCCTACCTCCTAACCAGGTGGCAGACCATGAAGATTCTCTATCCCACCCTCTCTGCCTTCTCCCTGCACCTTCTCTTCATTCAGCCCAAGACTCCCAAAACCTTGGGCTAAAATGTGAGCAGAAAGCCAAAAGATCTATTAGAGGCATGGTGCATTCTGTGAAAAATGTCCTGTAGGTGAGGACAGACACAGCTAAGTAGCAGGATATGCAAATACTGTGATTTTTCACGTATGATATTGGTTCAGGGATCCAGAAAACAATAGGAAGGACTAGGAAGACACTTCAGTAGAAAAGCATTAACCTTGAAATTGGACTTGGAAATATGTGCACCTCCTTAGCCACCATGCCATCCGTATACCCACAAAAGAGAGTTGACAAACGCACGTGGACAGATAGCACAGCCAGGGGCAAATAGTGGATCTAGGAAGAGAGGACCATAGTTGAGGATGAGTATAGAGAAAAAAAAAAAAAAAGCAAAAAAGGGCATATAAAAAAATGAACCAAGGAAAATAAACAGCTTCCAAGAGCATTTGTAAATGAAAGCAGTCTACTATGAGAAACAAGAAAATGGTACTATTCTTCTGGTTGTAACTGAAAGAACAGAAGAATTGCTTCCGTGAAGCAATAGTTATCTAAGAATGGAAGTGGATTTAGAGAAAAAGGTGCTAGAATAAAATGAAAAAGAAGAGAGATCAGAAAGAAGAATTGCAAGGAAGCTAGAAGCACAACAGATTACAAAATCCACAGTGAAGCTGAAAAGAACACTACTGAGCTTAGAAACCCTGAAATCAGTAATGTGAAGGCCAGAGCCAGACTTGAGATTTTCTTCCTCATGTTCTTTCAAAAGAAATGGATGAAAGCAATGGGGAAAGGTAATGGATTTGGAAGACAGAGCATTAGCTAACATTCCTGAGGTTTGCTTTCCTGTTGGAAACACTTTATTGAAAAAAAAAAAAAAAAAAATATATATATATATATATATATATATATATCATCAGACTATAAAAATGAAATCTTTCCTGAACAGAATGAAAGTCTATGTTTTTAGGATGAAAAGACTCACTGCATTCCAGCTCTACCCACCTACCCCCCCCCCAAAAAAGGGGGAAAAGAGACTTGTACCCAAGCATTTCCTGACAAAAATTTTAACTACCAAGGATATAGAATGAAAAAATGCTGTGGGCATCTAGTCAGAAAGTTAACACGTTGCCTATCAGAAAACAAAAGAGCTTTCTGGCTTCAGCCTTCTGCTCTATAGCACCAAATGCCAGGAAACAATAGGGAATTTTAAGGGGAAACATTGTGGAATTCTGGAATTTGATCCATGTTAAGATACAAAAGGATTTTTAGTTATGACAAGCATTCAGGAAATAAACCATCTACGATATTATTCTAACAAATTGTACTGTAACCTACAATGTTTTTTTTAAAAAAAGCAATTTTTACTTAATATAATCTCAAGGGACTCTGGGGGTATTACACACCAGATCATTTACCCACTAGATGAAGGATATGGGGGCTTTTAAATAGGTAGGATGGCTGGAAGGCACGTATCTAAATGTGCCCATCCTCACATGAATGGGCTTCCCTAACGCAAGAAAATGTACCTGAAAATAATTGCCGTATCACAGCATCGTGTTCCTTCATTTTTATCACTGAAGTAATGCATCGTCATGACCGTATAAATAAAGAATTCAGATACATCCCTTACAAATAAAATTTAAATTGCCCGCAGGTTCCTCTGCTCCCACTCAGAACACAAGGCGGAGAGGTTCCCTTGCTGTCAAGCGAGCCCAGGCAAGGGATCTGGGAGCCTGGCCTGGAGCTTGTTGGGGTCATCCCACCTGCTGTCCCCGCTCCTCCTCAGAACTAATAACATGTGCCAAACTAGAAAACCATGGAATCTCCATGATCCTTGTTTTAGAAAGAGAACCAGGGAAAACAGACCTTGTTTTAGAATATCAAAAAAAGTTCAGTCTCAACAGCAGGAAGCTGGCCTGGGGCAGTGACAGTGCTTTCCTTAGCTGTACTCGAAGTTTTAAATTCTGATATTAAGGGAATTGAAGCAGCGAAAACAAAAACAAGAACAAAAACCCCAACAAACCTAATTAATTACTTCTGGAGTCTCCTGTCAGCGTTATAACTGAAGCTGGGTCGTTTTGTTTGGTTTCTCATTTGCTTGCCCTGGAGGGACTTGAAAAGACCCAGGAATGTTGAGTATCACTGGCCTTAATGCTATACTTCATGGCACTATAAAGGTTTATCTGTGCTCCGAGTTTCTTTGCGATTTAAACTCTCAATTTTCGACACAACCAGCATGTTTGCTTTAAATTCAGCAATAGAAGAGTTAACAGGTTGCTTTGCGTTCGCTTCGTTTTTCATTCTGAAGCACAGCAAACCTCTTCCAGATGGAGAGAGTCTCTTCTGGATGGGTTCCCAGGGTAACCTTTTTTTCCAGGGTCCCCTATTGCTTGGCCGTGAATGACAAAAGTCTGTTCACTGTAACTATTTAGATGAGAAACGCGATGCTTTTATTTAAAATTTTAAATATTTTCTGTGTGGCTATATGTTCCAAATGATGGCAACAAAGCTGTGTCCTAATGTTGTCACTGTTCTGGGTATGTTGGGGTTTGTTTGGTTTTTTGTTTTGTTTTGTTTTGTTTTGGTGTAGAGGAGGGTATCTATCATTCCCTAACACTGGAAACATCACTCTGAATAATATAAGAAATGATAAGTAACTTGAACGATTTTAATGTACCATTTTCAACTTTTTCTTTCTCCCCCCACTGATGCCTGTGCGTGTACACACGTGCACATGTGCAGGTGGGGGCATATGTGTGGGAAAGCACATGTGGCATCTGTATTCTGTCGTAGTGTCAGAGGTGGAAGGGATTTTCTTGTTCATCTAGTCCAGCTCTCTAGTTGATAGTCTATTAGAGTCTGTTGACGATTTGCAAGGTTCTGGGTTTTGGGGGCTTTTTTTTTTTTTTTTTTTTTTTTTTTTTAGTTGTTGTTTGGTTTATGTATGTGCAGCTTGACTGTTTAACCCAGATTTTTGGAAATAAAAAAAATTAATGTATATTTTGTCTGTTTTATTAAAATAACTTAGTTATTTAAACTTAATCAGCAGTATGTATGGTTTCTGAATTTTTTCTTTTCAAGATTTTATTTATTTGAGATAGAGCGAGAAAAAGAGTGTGTGTGTGCACAAGGTGGGGCGTGAGAGGCGCAGAGGAAGAGGGAGAAGCAAGCTCCCCGCTGAGCAGGGAGCCCTACTGGGAGCTCCATCCCAGGACCCTGAGATCATGACCTGAGCTGAGGGCAGATGCTTAACCGACTGAGCCACCCAGGCGGCCTCTGAATGTTTTTTATTTTCATATCACATTCCTGGAAGTGATGTTCTCCTTTGTAGTTTACAACATAAGAACATTTTGAGCAGTGCTTTGCTCATATACTACACTCCTGAGCTGATGCTCTGAGTGAAATTGTTCTGGCTGCCCCTCCCTCTGGTTCTCCAGCTTGGATTTCTTCACTGGGCGGCTGGGAGCCCATTTGGGAAGCCCTTGTAGGTGACTGTATGTTGTCCATGGTATACATGCCCCTAACTAATGTTTCTCTGCTCTCTAAATTATCATTTTTGGTTTTGGAAGAGTATATTTAATCCTGAAAACCTTTAAAATAGACATTTACGGCTCTACATCATTGCTAAAAAAAAAAGAACATTCTGAAAAAGCTTTCCAAATGGGTATAATGGCCATAATGGTGAAAAGATGAGATGTTTCATTGGGAATTATTGACCCTCGGGCAGACTGGCTGTCGTCTCATTGTCCCACTTAGAGCAGTGCTTTTTAAATTTTAAACTTCTGGACCAGTTTAAAAATTTAACAGAAGATATTGACCATTTTCTTAGGAAAATGCATATATGGACGCAGCATTTTATACACAGAAACCCAGGCTTAAATACTCTTGCATTCAGTTTTATTTTTTAGGAGCTTTTTTGCGATCTAGTCTGAAAGACTGAAGGATTTGCTTCAGCATAATCCAGAGGCGGGTAGTGTCAACGCAAATGTAGATGATACACAAATTGGCTTAGAGTAGGTCACTGTTGGAGCAAGGGGTACATGAGGGTTTGTTATACTCTCCTCTGTTCTTTTGTACGTGCTTGAAATTTCCTATAAGGAAGAGTTTAAAACATCAACAAGTGCCTGGAAATCCTACCACCCTTCTCACGGACCCCATAGAATCACAGAATCTTCCAGCTGAGAGGAAGGACCCGAGAAGAGATTAGAGTAAGGATGCTGGCAAAACCAGGTAAGACACCCACACAACACCTTGGGGTCGATTTTCAGGCCAGAATGCTGGGTTGGAGAAGGACTGGCAAGAATTGGTGACATTTGAATTGTTACTAGTAACACTACCTCATTTGCACCTGCCAGATGGGACATATTTCTGTTCTCTCCCTTTACTGCAGAAAGTAGATCTGTGGAAATCTTGAGGGGCCTGATTCCGGCAGCTGCAAGAGAGCTGTAGTCATGAGGTACAGATGGAGACATGACCCAGTCCCGCTGAGGGTGCTGGGAAGGTTGCACACCCAGCCTGGAGGTCCAGGGGTCCGGGGTACCACATGGCTCTCTAGGCCTCAAGGACAAACACGCCCAGGGGTTGCCATGGAAACAATGTGCTACCAAGACCTTGAAAGGACCAAAGAAAGTGCAGGCGAGCACCAGCAAGGGATGTGGAGTGTGGGCAAATGTGCCAGTGGCCTGGGCTGCCCTCACTCTCACTTAGGTGCCAAGACATTAGTTTCCAGTGCCTAGAGGAGGGTCTCCGTGACCAGTATGCTTGGCTCATTCAACTTGTTTCATCTCTTTTTTTCTTGCCTTCTCCCAGATTACGACCTGGAGCCCCAGAAGGTGTACAATCCCGTCTTCCTTCCCCAATGCATTTTCTTTTCCTTTTCTTCCTTTCTGTTGCCCTATATCAGTTCTCCCCCTGCCTAGGAGCATTTTCACTACCGTTTTTTGCTGGTAAGACACTAGGGACAGCCACGAAAGATATTAAACAAGATATATTTCAGCAATAAACAAGATTCTTGTATTTCTCACGGGATCCCAAAGAAATAATGATGAGAAATAAAAATTCCTGCTGGAGTATTTACAATGTACTCAGCTGTTGAAATGTTCAAAATGCAATCAAGGAAGTAATTTAGCACATTTCTAATACATTTAACTATGGCCATGATGTTGAAGAGTTTGGCCAAATTTTAAAAACCCAGTGAATCCTTCAAGATGTTATTAAGGAATCTCACCCTCACAATAACAAGTGCACTTGTGATAGTTAGTAGTGAATATTGTAGTTGTGGTTTGTTGTTATTGTCTGTCCCAAAGATCATGACCCAGAATTGAAAGGATGCAGTGTGACCTCCCCCTAGGCAGGGAACAGTATGATCCAGATGTTTCCTTTTGCACTGTATTCTCAGGACATGTGTCGACTATGTTTGGTTTGGTTCCCTGTCACGTATTTCTCTCGCTTGCTCACGTCACTCATGATTTCTCGCTGTAACTCTCCAGCCAGAGCACTGTTCCCCAAGGGTTCGCCATTCATTTACTTCTTCCACAATTGCTGTGATAGCTGAGTCCACTTGGTCTGTTATTTATTTGATATTTTCTTTAAATTGATTCATTTATTTTTTACTGGAATTTATTTTAAAGCAAATAATAGTAGTAACTTTTAAAAAAATATATTGTATTTATTTATTCATGAGAGACAGAGAGAGAGGCAGAGACACAGGCAGAGGGAGAAGCAGGCTCCATGCAGGGAGCCTAAGCGGGACTCGATCCCTGGACTCCAGGACCACGCCCTGGGCCAAAGGCAGGTGCTAAACTGCTGAGCCACCCAGGGATCCCCTAGTAGCTTTCTTTTAAGCAGAGTTTCTCAAACATATTGGGTTCAAATTCCAGCTCTGCTTCTTACTAGTTCTGTGACTTTCCGCAAGTTATTTGACCTCTCTGGGCCTCAATTTCTTCATTTTTAAGGGAGGGACAACAATATCTTATCTTATAAGGTTGTGGTGAGGATTAAGTAAGAACATTAACACATATGAAACACTTAGAACAATGCCTGGTACACAGTAACCGTCAAAAACTAAGGAACAGATATGTTTATTGTGTATAACATAAAGGCTCTATTACATGAAATAAACATAGAACTATTGCAATTTAAGACGTTTGCCCATATAAACTCCAAGAATCATCTCTATCACCATCAGTGACACAATAACCACACTTTAGAAAAGAGCTTGACCACTGCCCCCACCCCCCATCCTTTCTGAGATTATCTTCTTATTGGCTTCCATGAGAATTTAAGGTGTCCCAGTCTTCTGGTTTTTCCGTCATGTCTTTAGATTCTTTGCTGAGCTCCTCATCCCTTGACCCTCTCATTCATACTGATTCAATCTTATATACTTTCTTCGGGCAATTTCATCCACTCCCATGGACTTAGCATAAGGAGACCTGCATTATCTAAACCTTTCTCAACTGGGGTCCTTCCTCTGAACCACAGAATGCAGAAAATGACTCAAGTACCTAACTAGTACTCTACCAGTACTCAAATACATAACTAGGGCTTTGTTCTATATGTACAAGAGCTAAAATCATTGCTCAGAAACAAGTTCTGGATGCAGGGTAGAGATGTGAATTCATCCCAGACAATAGAGGCCTTAGGGCATTAAGGCTTACTTCTCTAGTGGAGCTCCAGTTGAGAAAGGCTCCCCAACCCCAAGTCCCCACCCTATATATTTTTTTAAGATTATTTTTTTATTCATGAGAGACACACAGAGAGAGGCAGAGACACAAGAGAGGGAGAAGCAGGCTCCCTGTGGGGAGCGCAATGAAGGACCTCATCCCAGGACCCCGGAGTCATGACCTGAGCCAAAGGCAGCCACTCAACCACTGAGCCACCCAGGAGCCCCCCTTAACCCTATATTTCTTCCTAAGGAAATGGCACCCGTATCCACCTTGTTGTGCAAGCCAGAAACTGTACAGTTATTCTGGAACCTCGCTCTGTCCTCTCCCCAATCCTCTGTCATCCTCCATAATCATTTTCCACTAGTGGATAATTCTCTCTAGCTTAATATCCTTTGACTCTCTTCCCTTCCATTCTCCTCACCGCCAGCACCTTGGGCAGTCCATACCACTTTGCCCCATGATTGTTTAAAAGCAACCTGTAGTCTCCTTGTTCTCACCAGTCTACCCACCACTGCTTCTTGGGAAAATCTCACTAAATATAAATCTTATTCCGTCTTAATCCCTCTGCTGGCTCTCCAAAGCCTTTCTGATAAGCTCCAAACCCTCCACATGCATTGCTGGTCATTCTGTTATACCGTCCGCTCCCTCCCTGTCATTCCTCTCCCTGCTCACCTTCTGCTCGGGGTAACCTCCCCCTTTTACCCACTCCCCTGCCATCACCCCCTTCTTCTGCAAAATTCTTACTTCTCAGTCTTTATCTGGCATGTTGTACCTGTGAGCTCCTCCTCTGAGGGGCAGTCAGTCCTCTCGGTTCTGCTGTCTCAGAAGTTGGCAACGTTGAGCAGAACCTCCACGCAGATGAGAGTCCCCCTGCGCCGTCTCCTGTTCTAGGGAGCCAAGTGTACTCGGGGGGAGCAGCTGTGAGCATTTGACTCACAAAATGGTTAAACTTGGAGAAGATCAGTTTTCAAATGAAGGTCTGCGCCTCTGGAGAAGGAGGGCAGCGCCCCGGTTTGTGGCGGCTCGGAGCCTGTACTTTTGCTGTTGGATGATGTCCTAAGATAAGTTGAATTAATAGCTCAGTTATGAGAAATGACGGGCTGGCACAGTCTCTTGTTTTCTTAGCAGAGCTGTGGCTGCCAGCTTTGCTGTATTCGCTAGTCTTGCAAGGCTCTGAGTCTCCTGGGAGCTCCCAGTAGTAATCACATCTGTGGCATGGATGTTTCCAAAAGGCTGCATTGGAGAGTCAGCCAAAGATGTATAGCAGCTAAATTACTTTTCTAAAAAAATTTATTTATTTGATTTGAAGGAGACAGAGCATGAGCAGAGGGAGAGGGAGAGGGAGAAGCAGACTCCCCGCTGAGCAGGGAGCCCAACGCAGGGCTGGATCCCAGGACTCCGAGATCTTGACCCGAGCTGAAGGCAGACGCTCAACTGACTGAGCCCCTCAGGTGCCCCTGAATTACTTTTTTTTAAAAATATATTTTATTTATTTTATTTAGAGAGTGAGTGTGAGGGGAAGGGGCAGGGGGGAGAGGGACAGAGTCTCAAGCAGACTCGGTGCTTGGTGCAGAGCCCAACATGGGCCCCATCTCATGACCCTAAGATCATGACCCCGAGAAGATCACGACCCTGAGATCACAACCCTGAGATCACAACTGAAACAGAAACCAAGAGTCAGACGCCTAACTGTGCCACCCAGGCATCTCAGCTAAATTACTTGTGATCAAAGAATTTTTAACCGGACACTCATGGCAGGGCTGCAGGGAGTCTAGGAACCGCCCCCCTCCCAAAATGATAGGTTTTTTGTATATGTTCATGTGTACATTTCACTTGCAGAGAGGGTCCACCGCTGAGGACTGAGATACAGTTGTTCCCTTTGGATGAATTTACCCATCCATTAAAATCCTTGAACACGGTGGAGGGGGGCATCTGGGTGGCACAGTTGGTTGAGCACCCAACTCTTGGTTTCGGCTCAGGTCATAATCACAGGATTGTGAGGTCCAGTCCCATAGTGGGCTCCGCACTCAGCAGGGAGTCTGCTTGAGATTCTGTCTCCCTCTATCCCTGCCCCCAGCTCGCTCGCTCGCTCTCTCTCAAATAAATAAATATTTAAAATAAAATAAAATATTCGAACACTTGTCATGATATATCAGGCACTGTCCTAAGGACTAGGGATTATGGGGGAAAAAAACACCCACATAAAAGCATCTGCCCCTGTGACCCTTATATCCTAGTAGGATAAGGCAGGCAACAAATTGAGGAAGTAAGTTACATTCTATTTTATAAGGTGCCAAGAGCCACAGAGAAGAATTAAGCCAGGTTGCACTGGGGAGAGAGAGGTTAAGAAGGCATCATTGAAAAGATGACACTTAAAGACTGGAGCTGTTGAGGGAGCCAGCCACGTGGGCATAAGGGAGCAGGGCATGCCAGGTAGAAGGCACAGCAAGTGCAATGGCCCTGAAGTCCCAGAGGCATCCACAGGACTCTCTCTTCAGAGTTGCTTTTGCTTGACATTAAGGCAGACAGGAGGGTCTAAGAATACATCATCACCTTCCAGAAGAGTGGAAAGGCTGAGCGTCTCAGGTCAAACCAGTTTTTGTTTGATGGCCCAGGCTAGTTTGCCTCACCGAAGATGCACAGAACAAGGATATTGCTCTGGATCAGGGACGGACCTTCATTATCATTCAGCCCTGCCAGCCCTCCTATGGGATAGACACATATATACGTTTGGTTCAAATTCCAATTGTCATTTTGATCATTGGCCATTTTCAATAGATGGCCTCTCAGAAGAAGTACTTAATAACTCCAAGGGGGAAAGTGAGAGTACATTAAGATTCAAGAGGAAGACTTCACCTTGTTTTCAGCTAAATTCTTTTTGTTCCAACAGCTAGACTCATTTGACAATATTTTGTATATTTGTAATTCATTGTAAAGATTTTGACTTTTAGTGAAATGGAAACTCATCAGAGAAGAAACATTTCATGATCCTACTTATATTTCTGGAAATTTTATTGTGGTAAAATATACATAAAATCAACCATTTTCAACATTTTTAAGTGTCAGAGTTTAGTAACATTAAGTACATTCACATTGTTGTGCAACCGTCACAGCTATCCACTTCCAGAACTTTGTCATTCTCTGTTCTGTAACTCTGTACCCATCAGACAAGAACTCATCGTTTCCCCCTCCCTCCCAGCCCCTGGTAGCCACCGTTTTGCTTTCTGTGTCTATGAATTTGATACTCTAGGTACCTTATATTAGTGGAATCATACATTTGTCCTTTTGTGTCTGGCTTATTTCACTTAGCTTAATAGCTTCAAGGTTCATCTATGCAGTAGCATGTACCAGACTTTCATTCTTTTTAAAGGTCACATAATATCCCATTATATGTATATATATATGACACATTTTTTTCCTTTAAAAAAAATTTTTTTATTGGAGTTCAATTTGCCAACATATAGCATAACACCCAGTGCTCATCCTGCCAAGTGTCTCCCTCAGTGCCCCAGTCACCCCAACCCCTCGCCCACCTCCCCTTCCACTACCCCTTGTTCATTTCCCAGAGTTAGGAGTCTCATGTTTTGTCACCTCACTGATATTTTCACTCATTTTCTCTCCTTTCCCTTTATTCCCCTTACTAATTTTTATATTCCCCAAATGAATGAGACTATATAATGTTTGTCCTTTTCCAATTGACTTATTTCACTCAGCATAATACCCTCCAGGTCCATCCACATCAAAGCAAATGGTGGGTATTTGACATATTTTGTTTATCCGTTCACTCACTGATGAACATTTGGGTAGTTTCCACCTTTTTTTTATGGTGAAAAATTTTATATTTAGATTTATAGCCGGCTGGACTCCGTTTAGATGATTCCAATTTTGTTGGCAATACCCAAAGCATCATAGTCAAAAGCCAGTCGAACATATGCTTTCTTCTCTCCATCAGGCCTAATCAAGGTGTTGACCCCATAGAGCTTCTTCACAGCCTGTTTGATCTGGTGCTTATTGGCCTTGACATCCACAATGAACACAAGTGTGTTGTTGTCTTCTATTTTCTTCGTGGCTGACTCAGTAGTCAGGGGGAACTTGATGATGGCAGAGTGATCAAGCTTGTTTCTCCTGGGGGCGCCTTCGAGGATATTTGGGCTGGGAGACGCAGGGTCTTGGGTCGTCGGAATGTAGGTGACGTACGTATGGATCTTTTTTTTGTGACTGCACGCCTTTCAGCACCACTTTCTTAGCTTTCAAAGCCTTTGCTTTGGCTTTGGCTTTGGGAGGGGCAGGGGCTTCCTTCTTCACCTTCGGTGCCATCTTCATGAAAGGGAGTTTCCATCTTTTTTAGCTGCTGTGAATGATGCTGCTATGAACATGGGTGTACAAACATCTGTTTGGGTCCCTGCTTTCAGTTCTTTGGGGTATATGCCCAGAAGAGGAATTGCTTAGCAAATGGTAATTCTGTATTTGATTTTTTGAAGTACCGCTTATACTGTTTTCCGTGGCAGCTGCAGTATTTTACGTTCCTACCAAGAGTGCACAAGGGTTCCAGTTTCTCCACATCCTCACCAATCCTTGCTTTTTTGATAGTAGCCATCCTAATGGGTGTGGCTGTGGGTTTTGATTTGTATTTCCCTAATGAGTGATGCTGAGCATCTTTTCATGTGCCGCACTTAACATTTTACAAGCATCACTCTGGCTGCTGTACTGAATGTTCTTAGCTATGGGGTGAGGTGGAAGGCAGGAGGCAAATGTGGAAAGAGGAAGACCAGTTAGAAGGCTATTGCACTTGTCTAGGTAAATCACAATGGCAGCTTGGAACAAGGTGATGGCAGTGGAACTGGTAAGAAATCATGGGATTCTGGGTAGATTCCAGGTGAGAGCTGTTGAGATTCCAAGAGGAGTGTGAAAAGGAGTCTAGAATGACTCCTATATTTGTGGCTGTGCAAATGGCTATTTACTGAGATGGGGGACACTGGGGGAAGAGTATGTGGGGTAGATGAGGTGTCAAGAGACTGATTTGGGGCATGTTAAGTTTGGATGCCTATTAGACTTTCAAGTGGAGATGTCATGTTGACAATGGATATGAGAGTTTGGAGACCAAGGGTATTTCAATTATCTGTTGCTGCTAATAAAATACCCTAAAACATAGAAATTTGAAACAGCAACAATATATTATTTTTTTAACAATTCTGTGGGTTGACTGTGCTACGCTGGACAGTTCTGCTCTATGTGGCATCAGTTGGGGTCAGTCACTCGGCTGCTTCAGCTGGTGGCAGGCCAGAGCAGGACTGTCCTGTGATTTCACTGACTGCCTGCACCTCAGGTCTACCATGTGGCCTCTCTGTGTGGTTAGCTTGCAGCATAGCATGGTGGTCACAGGGAACAGACTTCTTATCCAGTGGCTGGCTTCTCCAGGGAGGATTAGAGCAGAAGCTGTCAAGACCCTTTTTTTTTCTTTTTAAAAAATTTTAGTAAGCATACAGTGCAATATTGGTTTCTGGAGTACAACCATCAGGCCTCTTAAAGAATAGGTCCAAACTGACATACCGTCTCTTCTACTATATCCTGTTTGTCAAAACAAGTCACTGGGCCGGCTCATGTGCAAGGGGAGAGGAAACAGATGCTACCTTTGATGAGAACAGTGGCCTGTGCCTACGGGGATGGGAGGAATCAGTGGCCGTCATCTTTGGAGACTAAACACCACAAAGGGAGAGGTCAGGGCTGGTGATAGAAGTTTGAAAGTAATCAGAAGATAATCACTGTTTAAGCCATGGTACTGGGTAGGATTACCCACCCAGGCAATGAATGACTCTAGGTGGTAGGAAAGAGATGGAAACGCTGATCTCCAGGGTAGTCCAACATTTTGCACTTGGAAGGAGGTGAAGCCAGCCAATGAGACTGAGAATAAACAACTAATAAGTAGTTGGAAAACACAGGGGAGTGAGGTGTGGCTGAAGACAGAATGCAGTTAGCATTTTTAAGAATGAGGGTGTGATCAGTTGTGGAAAATGCTGCTGAGAGTTCAAGTGAGACTGGGGAAGAAGGCTGACAACTGGATTTGACCAGGTGGACGAGGGTTGGCTCATCCTGAGGAGGCTGTTGATGTCCTCGGGGTAACAGCTGAGAGGGGATGAAGACTGAGAAGTAGGACTCAAGGTCGTTGGGGACTTGGAATCCCAGACATACTGTCAAGGACACTGGCATGGCATGACTTTTTTAAGGTCGGGCAGGGACATGCATTTTTAAGAAGTGAATTTAAGTTTTCACTTAAATTCCAGTTAACACAGTGTAATATTAGTCCCAGGTGTGCAGTGTAGTGATTCAGCCCCTCCACACACCCATCACCTGGTGCTCATCACGATGGGTGCTCTCCTTGATCCCCATTACCTGTTTCACCTTCTTTCGGGTGATTAGTAGTTTGTCCTCTGTAGTTAAGAGTCTGTTTCTTGGTTTTAAGAAGTGAATTTTAATTTTTTTTAAGAAGTGAATTTTTAAATTAAGTTAAAACAATATTCTGGAGTTCTAACAACGAATGAGCCTAGAGCCCAGGCGTGAAGCCCTGAGCTGCTTCCTCCTAAGGCAGAAGACGCCAGAAGGCCCCAAGAGAAAGCCAGGTATCAACAATGCAGGGAGGGAGACAAAGGTGGGACTGAGGAAAAGATGGAAGGCAGAGACCTATTTTGGTGGTTGAAACAAATTCCAGAGCTCACGGTAGGGTGATTGGGAAGGGACATGGCGTGGATGGGTTGAGGTCCGCAGGTGCCGGGCAGGCAACTAAGTGCAGGGGAGGGAGGGCACAGGTGACTAACTGTGGTGACACGGAAGACTGCAGGAGGAGGTGCGGGTGTGAGATTCGGGTTCCAGTTCTGCTTCCCCCCTGCCTAGCGGTGTGGCGTGCGGCTGAGTCAGTGCAAATAAAAATAAGGATTACCTCCCATGACTGGAAATCCCAGAGGAAGGTTGCATATTTTAGGGATTGTTTGACTCGGCAACTCAACGATGGCATCAAGGACCCAGCTGCTTTCTCTCTGCCGCCCCTTATATGGCAGTGGCTTCATTCTGAGACTTGTTCCATCTCACGGTCACTATGGTCACTACGTAAATATAAATTATCTATAAACATACAGGTGTGTATTTCCTTTTACACATCTAGAGAGAAAGACTCCCTTTTGTTAGCATTCTCAAAGGTGAAAACGTGTCTTTTCCATCAGCCCAGCAAATCTCTCCTGGAGTCTCATTTGGGTTGAATTTGGTTAACGTGTCCAATCCTGAACTAATTCCTGTGGTCTGTAAAATGCCACGTGCTGTACACTGGCTGTGGCAAAAATGACCCGGATCAGCATGTCCCCTCCCCCTTTAAAAAAATGAGCCCTACATTGGGTGTAGAGATTAGTTGAATGAATGTTTGAAATATATCAAAAAAAAAAAAGGTGGTTCAGCTTTTTATTGAATGGGTTACAGAAGAGGGTTAGTCAAAAAAGACCAAAGCCCACGTCATCATCCGACTCCTCGATTCCTGCTTCCACTCTCTTCTCCTCAGTGGGGTGGTAGTGGTGGTGGTGGGGGGGGATGTCCTGCTGGGGCAGGTCCACCAGCCCCTGCATTGCAGATGAGGCTCCCTCCCCATGTAGACACTGGCCGCGACCTTTGCCAGCAAGTCCAGCTGGAGAGGGTCAGCATTTACACCCGCTGCTTTAACGAGGGCACTGATCTTATCTTTAGTGACCATCAGCTCATCATTGTGCGGGATGAGGGCCAAGTAGGTGCAGGCGAGCTCTGAGATGGAGGCCATGGTGCGGGCAAGTGCTGCTGGGCCCGGGGCTGGTGCCAGTCGCTGGATGAAGTGAGGGCCTCACCCCAGTGCGGCCTTAGCTTCTCTGGAAGAACGAGTCCCACAGCGCCTTTGGCCTCACTTCTGATTATCACAGTATACAAATTTGTCCAAATCTATCTACACAAGACCAGCCAAATTGGACTTTTGGTGCTTCAAGATGGCCCCTATGTCTGCTCTGCTTTTGTGCAGGCTCTTCCTTTGCTTTCATGGTTGCTCTCCTATCTTTCCTGGCTGAAAGTCTCTTCTTTCAAAAGCCAAGTTCAAATGCTTCTTCTTTTTAAATAAAGATCCACTTACTGAAGCAATCTCTATACCCAATGTGGGGCTCGAACTTATGACCCCAATGATCGAGGGTCATATGCTCCACCGACTGGGCCGGCCAGGCACCCCCCAAATGCTTATCCCGATGTAGGCTTCCGTGGCCTAGCCAGGTTCATCCTCTCACTAGGAAGGTGCAATCAATGTTACCTCCTAGCGTGCTGGTCTCACCCGCTCTAGATTCTCAGGTTGAGGACAGTGAAGTTCTCCTCCTCCTCCTCATTCTGCATTTGCTCATTTAAAAAGAATTGTGTCCACTGTGCATACAGAGGTGAAGAACAGCATTCAGTAAACATGGGCTGAGCTGATGCTGAACGGGACTCATGCGGGCTGGAGGGATGCTCGTAGTGGGGGCATCTGCACCAATGACTTGACATTCTCTAGGTTTATCTTCTATTCTCAGTGTAACCATATTTGCCAAAACCCTTGCCTTGGTGGGCCTTAAACTCCCAGAAAGGCTGAGTTTCTACTGCCAAAGTGGAGGAAAGACCAGAGATAACTTAATAAGACATTTTATAGATTGTTCAGGGGGGAAAAAATCTCTTTGAAATTATGAAGTCATTTCAGTTTAAATTCCAGAATCATACAAAGCACTATCATTTGTATTATGATAATGATTCGTTTATTTTAGAGAAGACCGAGAGAACGTCAAGCAGATTCCATGCTGAGCGCAGGGCCCGATATGGGGCTCGATCTCACAACCCTGAGATCATGACCTGAGCCAAAACCAAGAGTCAGATTGAGCCCCCAGGCACCCTCTATCATCTGGATTATTGAGCACTGGCTTTCACAACCTTTTTTTGCCATGACTCACAGTAAAAAAAAACAAAAACAAAAACCCTTTCCATCATGACCTAACTCATATATGTTCATTCATTCATTCCTTCAATAAGCAGGTCCTGGTCTCCTACTATATGCCAAATACTAGCCTAAGCAGAATACAGCCATGAACCAAGAGGAAGGGAGGGAAGGAAACACAAATCCTTGCCTCAAAGACCTTACCTACTGGTACAACATATAACAAAGTAAAACACACACAAATACCAGAAACAGAAGGTTAGTGAAACAAAACCATGTTATTACAACACGTCATGTACTCTCATGCTTCATATTTTTCAAAGAAAAAAAAATAAATGCTGGTCACATTCCATTAAGCCATTAAGTCGGCTTCTCATTTCAGTAACAGGTTGAAGCCTGCACACTGGTCTAGACAATTTATAAGGTAGGCAGAGTGTGTGCTGTTCCTACTTCACGGGTGAGACAGAGTGACAGGCCAAGAGCGGGGAAATGAGTCACCCAGTTGCGGGGAGGGGGGTGGGGCAGCAATACGGAAGCATCACCTCAGGGTTTCAGATAGCCCACGGCTTTCCCCATCAACCTCTGCAGTCTTCCCAAGGGTCTTAGTCACTACTTTTTGGAAGAGGCTCACCTTTGCCTGGAGCAGCTCTTCCTGCCCTTCCAGGTAAAATCGTACCAATACTTGCAACTTGCAGGCCTGTCTAGACTGCTGTGTGCTCTGGGTGCCTCTTGTGCAGCGCTCTGTGCTCTGGCTTCCTTCATCCTTTCTGCCTCACAACAGCAGGCTCCTTCCACTGTGACCTCCTTAGGCGCAGGTCTCAGCTTTCTCATCTTCCCCAACTCCCCCCCATATGACAGTGGGGCGCCTGAGTGTCTCAGTGGTTGAGGGTCTTCCTTGGTTCAGGTTGTGATCCTGGGGTCCCGGGATCGAGTCCCACATCAGCCTCCCAGCAGAGAGCCTGCTTCTCCCTCTGCTTGTGTCTCTGCCTCTCTCTCGGTGTCTCTCATGAATGAATAAAATCTTAAAAACAAAATGCATATGGAATGGACCTGAATTTGTAAAGGACTTGCAGGAGAGGGGGTGGAGGAAGTGCTTACCAGCACTAGGGCTACAGGATTTAACAGCATCTATTTAAAAGGCGGAGAGATTAGAAAAGATACCACTGAAAAAAACATCTTTACCTAGGTTATAAAAGTCACACATTAGGTTGAGGCTTCAACAGCATAAAAAGTACACAATCCAAAAATTTTTAAACTCCTTAGCATCAGTAGATAGATTTAGAACCATGCCAGTCGGTAGGTCATGGGTTGCACAGAACAGTCACTGTCAAAACAATTCAAGAAAATGAGGGGTCCTGTAGAAGGCTCAAGAAGAGCGGGATGGACCTGAGGCAGGACAGGAGCAGAGGCAGCTGGGGACCTCCTCAGCAGTGGGGAGTAAGGGTGCCTTTGCTGTGACAGTGATCATTACAATGGGAACAGCTGTCGCCTCACCCAAACGTAGAAAATCAGTTCAAATTCTCAAGAGGAAGAATCTAAATGGCACAGCCAAGTCCAGAATTCTCCACTCCTGCTTTAATTAGTTTGGGTTAACACGCCGTTAACCCAACCGCTATGTGGTAAGTGCAAATATCTAGGGAAGAAGGAAAGAAACTCTTTGAAAAGGGAGATGAACTTCAATTAAATATTGACCCAAACTGGAATTTTAAGTTTAAATTTCATCCTACCACCAGAGATGATGGGGACTCAAGGTTAATACAAGGTCAATTACAAGTAGTTATATTAAATACTGCAACTGTGATACAGTATAAAATATAATTTCAATCCTATTAAAGGTAAAAAAAAAAAAGACGTAGATTTTAGCTAATTTTAGCTAAGTTTCAAGGGCATAGAAACCTATAAGTTTATATATCTATGATATATAGATATAAGGAAAATTGAGTTCCCTACCCATGGTTTTCAGACTTTGTCTTGAATTAGAGATTGTAATTCTCTAGGACTACAGTAAGGTGGGAGGACTGCATACTTAACTAAGCAGCCCAGATTCTCTTAAAGATGTGTCATGTTGAGAAACTTAACCTAACTCCTTAGAGTAATTAAAAAGGGGCTCAGCTTGCCCCTTTTTAATGAGGATGTTTTTTAATTAGAACAAAAATGGACAATAAAACATGGGACACCATATGTGGATTAACACTAAATAATAAAAGCACGTACAAATTTTAAAGCCACCATATTTCTTATAATTATTTTTAATATCATTTAGTCACATAATTTATAGTAGCATGGGTTTATAAAAGATTTTTAAGACTGGTTGGTAACTTAGTCTTGTCTTAGATTTTTTTTGAAAATGGAGAAGAAGGGAGTTACGAGTCAGAGAATATTTCAGGCTGACGTGTTGAATATAAATTCTACAAACAGCAAATAGGAATGTAACTTATTTAAGCCTATTGGTTCACTTTTTTAAAAGCACCCTCATTTCTTTAAGGTGAAGTACTATTAATGTTCGTGAAAGTCTACTGTGGACAATGATATATTTAGTCCAATGGGGGTGGGGAGTGAATTTATGTGACCATCCAATTCAGAGTCTGATTTAGAGTCAAAAATCAAACTGTGTTCCAGAACAGTCACAAGTAGCATCATCAGTTCCTCAGGTAACATAGCTCCCAAAACTCTCATCCTTCTGGTGACTCTCCTTTTCTGCTTTGACTTACGCATGCCTTTCTTTTAAAGAAGCAAAAAGTATAAAAGTTCACCAAAATTCTGAAAGTCATAGTTTGTATAGCACTAAATGATAGTAGCTTTGGCATCCGATATTAGGGTTACTTTTGTTACAAATATTTTCTTCATTCTGGGTCAAGGCGAGGTAAGACGGGAAGAATAAGATTCCCAAATGCAGAGTCTTGAGTTATGAAGTATCCAGATGAGTGTGCATGTGCATGCTAGGCAAGAGTTTAAAAAAAAAAAAAAAAGGCAATTAAGCTATTAAAAATCACAATTTTTCAACCAAGGTATTCAAATTACTTATCCTTTTTGAGTGCTTACGACCAAATTAGGTAAATTTAAGATATAAAAATCAGTTCTGTTGCTGCTTAATTTTGTTCTGTTGCTGCTTAATTTTGTTTTAAATACACAGGAGATGGACAGTAATAAAGTATTTTTATTAACAAGCTGTACCAGGCACTCATTTATCAGACCCACTCTGTCCTCTGTGATTCTCTAAAGTCAATAACGAGTCAAAGGCATGAATTACTTTGTTCCTTGGAGTGGGGAGAACTTTGCAGCAAAGATCCCCCAAATCTGCTCTTGATCAACAAAGTAGGAGCTTAAGAAAGAAGGGGAATGGAGTGGGGTGGGGAAGGGAGCTGATTACTGGTGATGAAGATAACCAATATTTGGTAGAGACTGTTGGAATGTAAGTAACAGAAAACCACCAGTGACCTCCCTCTGTCACTACAGAAAGGAAGACTGTTTTTAGGTTGCCTTAAGTGAGATGATCTTTTATGTCTCTTCCAATTCTGAGATTCTAAGGTTTAAAAGCACAGGTAATGATGGCTTGTTCAAGGGCTCTGGGAATGTTAGTTAAAACTATCCAAGATCACTCTAATACTAAAACTGTTGTTCATTCTATGAAGAACAATATTTTTTTAAGCAGATGGATTATCATATTCCTATGGAAGGAGTTAGTCTTTAAGCATTTCCTGGGCAACGTGGTATGCTGACCATTGAAAAAGAAGCCAAACAACAATAAACCAGTAAGATTATCAAGGGGTATGACAGCATGACAAATTAAAAAAAAAAAAAAAAAAAGTGTAAACCGGCCAGTTCAGCTTTTAAGATCATTCTGTCCATCCCAATATCCTAAACTCTTTTGTACACAAAGCAGTCTCTTGCCAGGTACAGCATAGAATCAATCATGACTGTGTCAAAACCATAAAAGTCACTTTCATCACTGCTGTATTGGTCCTTCAAATCCTTTGGGCATGACTGAACATCAGAAAACCATTGCAATTATGTGTGGAACGTTTTTATTGATACTGCTCCACTGAAATACAAAATAGGAATTGTGCTGGCTTCCAAGGCCCAGGAAATCTCCAACACAAGACTGTCAGTTACACTTTGCTCACCTGCAAAGCTGCCTTTTGTTGGGCTGCAATATGCTGCTGCTCAGCATGATCCCGGAAGTCCTTATTAAGAGAGGGTCTGGAGAGTGCAATGCTAAAATGGGAATCTTAGTTATTTGGCTGTTGAAGGTAGAAACTTCCTTACTTCTGAATTACATTTTTCATTATATATTCTTTATAGGGATAGAAAAAGGCCTTCCAAAAGAAGTCTTTTTTTTTCCTTCTCCCACTGTTTAATTTATATGACAAAAGCCTATGTTATTTACTGGGGCTCCAAATTACCTCTATTTTTTATTATTTTTTTGATGATTTATGGTCCCCTACTTTCAGACTGATTCGAGGTACTCCAGCTTATCATAAGGCTACATTTATGATGAAAACAGAAGCACTGAATGTTTCAAGCAGAAGGTACAGCACACGAAAGCCCAGGGCAAAAGACCTTGGTGTATCTGAAGAAATTAAGAGCTCAACAGGACCGGAGGTCAGGGTTGAAAGGAGATGAAGAGGGTTGGCAAAAAATGACATTGGGGTAAAAGGCAGGTACAGGGTATGAAGAGCCTTGTGAAAATAAATTAAGAAATACAGACCTTATCCTCACAGTAAAAAGAGATACCCAAAGAGTATAATAAGCAGAGGAGTGACATGGTCACAAGTACCACATGATGGCTCAGGAAGACCACTGCTAGGCACACAGTGCTGGTCACCTCCTCAATAACAATTTTTCTCCCTACTGTCTTGCTAATGGAATCCAAACTTAGTTCAATTATTGCTGATCCCATGCCTCAGGGCTGGCCAGGCTCATCCCTCAGGGGATGAACTTTGATTGGTATAAGACAATGCCATTCCCCCTGCTGGTTTCTGGTTTAGGCAAGAGAAAGATACACAATTCTGGGCAACTAGACTCAATGGGTCGTCTGCTGGAAGGCTTCTGAGGACATTCTCTAGCCTCTTACAAAAGAAACATAGGACAGGAACCTTTCTGGCTTTGGTCTCGATAGGTGGCTCAGTGTAGGGTGAGGCAGAGACTACTGCAGTCATATTTTGACCACTAGGGAGCTGCCGACCCCCAGGGAAAGACAGAAAGAAGAATTGGAGGGAGTCCAGAGCACTGCTCACATACTGAGCTGCTGCATGAAGCTGCACTGGAACCATCTCACCTGTATGAAGCCACTCTGGAAGCACCTGCCCGTCACACTCCTGGTTCATATACATCCTAATGCTTATCCCAACTTTCTCGATTTCCAGATTAAAACATGACACAACTGATAATATATTCAGGAGGACTGAAGACTACGGGAAATACAGAGGAAGCAGCTATAGTAATTGAGGCAAGAAACGGGAGTAGCAGGCATCAGGGCTGGGTGGCATCAGTAGCAATGAAGAAAAATAGGCAGATTTGAGACACATTTCAAAGTATAAACATAAGAGAATGGCAAATGCTTGGAGATGGAAATGAAATGGAATAATAAACAAAGTCCATGCTTCTGACTTCGAGATCTGTGCCATTCACTGAGACAAGAAGCCCAAGAATAGTAGGTGGTTAGTCAGAGCTTGGGAAGGGAAGATGAGTTCAGCTTGGGCCATATGAAGTTTGAAATGCCTAGAGGACAGAGGGATGGAGATGTCCAAGAGGCGATTTGGGACTTGGAGAAAAGACTAGATGAAAGTGATGCAACTGGTGAAAAGATGTGAGAAGACAAACTGGATGGAAAACTGAGCTCTGAGGGGCACTGACATTCATGAGATAAGAGTGGAGAAACGTCTACAAAAGAAATCACAATTGTGTGACAGTGAATGAGTGGAAGCCAAGGAAAGAGTATTTTAGGAAGGAGGGAGTGATCAGTGGTGTCAAACAGTGCTCAGATATCTAATAAGGGAAGGATCTTGGTCTACCAGATTTTAGCTACAATGAGATTACAAGGGACTGAGGTGAGCACCTGTTCTTAGGAAAAGTGACTGCCTGGGTGGCTCAGTGGTTGAGCATTTGCCTTCGGCTCAGGGCATGATCCCGGGGTCCTGGGATCAAGTCCTGCATCTGGCTCCCCACAGGGAGCCTGCTTCTCTCTCTGCCTGTGTCTCTGCCTCTCTTTGTGTCTCTCATGAATAAGTAAGTAAAATCTTTAATAAAAAAAAAAAAAGGAAAGGCAGGGTGGTGGCTAAATATCATGTAAGAAGGCAGAAACCAAACACGATAAAGATTAAGCCACCTAAACGTTCCCTGCTTTGCAGAACGCTTAAAAAGTGGGATGTTGACAATTATATCAGTAACAAACCAAAACCACACAAAACCCTTTTCGTTTTTTTTTAAAGTAGGCTGTGGGGAACATTAAATATTCTGGTTAGAATTTAATTATTTAAGATCTAATCAATTCATCTAATTTTTTCAAATCTAACTAGGAAACAAAACATAACGTGTAAATTCCAATGTGAGAGAGACAAATGTCTGCCAACCCACATGAAGTATTTTGTCCAAGACATTTTTTATATCACTAAATATAAAAACCACATTATTCTTCAATACCTCGCTCCAGGATGATTAGTTGAAGACTGGTTCTGCATTAGTAATTTTCTTTTCTCTTTGTCCAGTTCTGCCAAGATTGCAACTCTGTTTTTGTTTTGAAAACCTAAAAACCAGGGGTAGGGGGAAGAGAGACACACAGAGAGAGAAATAAAAACAACATTTTAGAGCTATTTTTAGAAACCTAGGCCATCTAGAAACCCAGACAGCAAATTCTATTCTCTAAGAAGATAAAGAACCCACTAGAGAGTAGCCCCCTAGATGGTGAAACCGACCTCCTACTGCTTCCCTGCAACTTTCCCAGCACAGTCCCAGGATGGAGGCAAAGTAAGATATGGACTGAGGATTTGGAAGGAACTGTAATTACCAAGGTTTTCAGGAGGAAAACAGCAACAGACATACTCAGATCCAAACAATATTTCTTTTTCTCAACTGCTTTCATTCCGAAATGACACACAGTCTTTCAAAGACCAAAGAACTGCAACTGACTACATCCAGCAATGCTGAGAGAGAAATGGATTGTAACAGACGGGGTGCAAAAGGTGTGTCCTTTATCAACTACTTAATATGGGGCTTGATTCTGATCTTCAAATTACATAAGTCTAAGGTGCAAAGTCCTGGCCAAGGACTAGTATCCAACTAGGTTTTTAAAATCTGAATTAGGGGCACCTGGGTGGCTTAGTTGTAGGTGTCCGACTCTTGGTTTCAGCTCATGTCATAATCTCAGGGTCAGGAGATTGAGCCCCACATGTCTGACTCCACGCTCAGTGGGGAGTCTGCTTCAGAGTCTCTCCCTCTGCCCCTCCCCACCCTCTCCCCTGTGCCCACTCTCTCTAAAATCAATCAAATCAAATCAAATCGGAATTAAATGTCAAGATGTAAACACTGAGAGAATGTAAACAAAATCCTCAAATTTCTTGCTTCTCTTGATATATCTCAAGCACTGGCAAGAAGGGATCTTGGGTACCTCCATAGTAAAAATTAACTAGAATGAAGAAATGATCATTACTATTTCCTCACATTACAAAGACATCGGCACTCCCTAGCTTATTATAGTCCTTATTAGACTTGTTTATATGCCTGTGGGCATTTGAGTTGGATCCCTAATTTAGAAGAAAACAAATGGAAAGATAAAAGACTGGAAAATGAACCACAAGGTGAGTTCTCTGTAAAATGAAGAATGCTTTCCAGAGAAAAGTAGCACTCTCCTATTTGTATATATGGATTTGCACACATATTTTTAAAGACTTTATTAATTTATTTGAGAGAAGACAAGCAGGGGGAGTGGCAGAGAGAGAGGGAGAGGGAGAAGCAGGGTTCCTGTGGGGTAAAATAACACGGAAGGATATACATGTACTGTGTATCCAATATCAAACTCTAGCTTTTTATATCATATTATAGGAGATGCAACCATTGAGGGAAACTTGGTAAAAAGTACCTGAGACCTCTCTAGACTGTCTTTGCAACTTCTTGCCTATTTCAAAATAAAAATTAAAAATATATGGCTCTCAAATCCCCACTGATGCTACTTTAGTCTAAGACACTCTCCTCTCTTACCTGGTTCACTGCAATAGCTTCCTATTTCTTTGCCATACATTTTTCACCTTCTCTCGGCTTCTCCCCATCAATCCATACTCTCCATTTTATTTATATTTTTTAAAGATTTTGTTTATTTATTTGAGAGAGAGAGAGAGAGTGTGTGTGTGTGTGTATCAGCAGGGGGAGGGGCAGAGGGAGAGGAAGACTCCTCACTGAGCAAAGAGCCTGATGTGGGGCTTGGTCCCAGGACCTGAGATCATGACCTGAGCCAAAAAGCAGATGCATAACTGACTGAGCCACCCAGGTGTCCCCAAAGTTGTATATATTTAAAGCAAGTCACACCATTAGGTGTGTTTCTAACTCTAGGACAAGACTTTTTCCCACTTCTCAGAAGAGGCCAATGCATTCTTAGAAGATAATTAAATAGTTCCATCTTTGTAAAAATTTAGAGATACTGTAAATATAAAAAGTCCTGAAAAGTAAATTTAAAAATCTGATAGTGTCTAAATTATGTGGTGAGCAAAATAAATAACCACACTTGAAAGTACTGATGTGCTGTTTACAGAAACATTACTCTCAAGATTAATTTGTTTGCAAGTAATATTTTAGGGTATCAGTAAAGAAACTGTATATAGGGATCCCTGGGTGGCGCAGAGGTTTGGCGCCTGCCTTTGGCCTAGGGCGCGATCCTGGAGACCCAGGATCGATTCCCACGTCGGGCTCCCGGTGCATAGAGCCTGCTTCTCTCTGCCTGTGTCTCTGCCTCTCTTTCTCTCTCTGTGACTATCATAAATAAATAAAAAAATTAAAAAAATTAAAAAAAAAGAAACTGTATATACATAGAAATTGTATGTACAAAGCATTAAAAAGACTACATGAAGATAATTTGATCAATAATGTTCAGATAAATACAAGCACAATTGAGCTTTTCAGTGCTCTTCAATGTGTTTAAGCTTACATATGTTATTTCCAATTGTCTATCCTCTGTGAAAAGGAACCAGAGTTCTGAGCAGAGTACTAGTTGCATGTCTTAGGGTAGAAAAAAAAAAAAATCAAGAGATGGGCCTGGAACATCTTGTCAGAGAGCAAGAAGTTTTTTTTTTTTTTAAAACATCCAGGGTAGTGCTGAAAGAACAAAGAAGCCAATTTGAGGTTAGCCAGGCTGTCACAATTGGAACATTAAAAAGAGAATAATAATTATAGCTGAATGGAACATATTGAATCTATGATACGCCATGGCTTCATAATAAGATACAAAAGGAAAAGTTAAAAATACATAAAAATATAGTTGTAAAGAAGGGTGAAAATAAGTTATTATAATAATTAGGTCATTTGTAGTAATTACAGTTAATAGGTTAGCATTAACATTTAGAGGTTTGTTTCTCCTATTAAGTACATGTCTGTTTCTGAAGTATAGCTGTATACTTTTTTGCTTAGGTACATGGAGGAAGGGGTAGATACAGGGAACTGGGGGCTAAGCCAAATAGTTCCAGAAGAGCAGGATAGGGACCAAGAATCCACAAGAAAGGTGGGTTCAGCACAGGTTCTCTCTCTCTCTCTCTCTCTCTCTCACACACACACACACACACACACACACACACACACCATTTAAAAAGGAGACCCAGTTGTGATGAGCATCCACGTCACACAATGACCAAGCAGAAACTGTTAGCTCTAACTGGATGAATTAGTGAAATTCCTAAAAAGAGCTAACTGTACAGACCTAATGATCCCTGACCTCTTGGGAGATGAAATGTATTAAATCATGGTAATAAAGCTACCAGAAAAGGACAATTCATAATGAAAACAGAACATGGGAGTATTTCACTTAAGGACAACTCCAGGTTGCAAGAAACTAAAAATCTATGAGACAGGCATGAGCTTAAAAAAAAAATCCCATTAACCCAGCAGGTAAAGTTTAATATAGAAGGGACTCAGTGCACACCAACACAGCTTTTAAATCATCTAAGGCATAACCAAATCTTGTGTTTTGGCTGAGAATCAAACTTAATCAAAAAACGCTAAATCTTGACTTACCTGAAATTTTGTTTTGTTTTGGTAGTGGTAAAATTACTGTAACCCTAGGAAGGTATAGAAAGATTACTATAATCCTGGAAAGCACAGAAATAAGAATCTGGGAAGATCACTATAATCCCAGGAAGATACAAAAAACAAGTACAGAAAGAGTAAATTAATTAAACCAATGGGTTAATATTTTAAAATAGATTTAAGTGTACTAAATTTTGCAATCATGAAGTATTACAGTCACATTAATTATAATTCTAATTTAAACTATAAAGGAGAATTTAACTTGTTTAAGCTATAAACAATTCTAAATGTTTAAAAATTTTCAGTTTTGAAGTTACTGTGTTAGATGAGTGTAGGTTTAATACACCTTTAATTAAATTATGAGCAGTGAGGAGTATTTTTTTCCATGTACAAGATCATGGATTCCACGTACTTTAAAGAACTCACTAAAGTATTTAAACACGGGGTCACTGGAGTGGGCGAGCCCATAGCCTTCCCTCCCTGGTGAAGATGGGAAAATGCTTTATCACTGTTATGTCATTTAGTGCTCCATACTCCCACCCAGAAGCCCAAGTTTTATCCTTATAATCTCTCCCTCTTACTACTCACATTTAACAAGTCACCTAGTCCAACAAATTTTACATCCTCAAGTCTCTAAAATAACTTCCCTTCTCAATTCCTTTTCCAGTCTAATCAAGCAAAATTATATTTTGCATAATTTTCTAGATCTTAATGTGTATCTACATGAGGCTGAGAGCCATAAAGGCTACTTTACAGAGAAAGGGTATGGTAAGATCTCTTAGGCTTTTATTTCTGATCTTGTCTAAAGGTCCTGAAACCTATGCTTCCTTCTTGATTTTTTTTAAAAAAACAATATAGTATTATGTTACATGTCTGTTTTGCACAAAATACTTATTATAAAACTATAAAAGTCAACAGACAGCACTTAGGGAATAATAATAGCTTATTTCAAATTTGAAACTTAAGGCACAAACTAGGTAATCTATCTGGTTATTTGAAGTATAATGTTCTATAGTAAGACTCTCCCACCTTCAGGGTTTATACCAATGAACTCTAACTACCACATCAATAGGTAACATTTAACTAACTTTTATTACACTCACTACATGAGTTTTTTTTTTTAAACACACACCCATCGCTTGCCATAATTTAACATTTTACTTTTACATTCTTTTGCACATATCATAGTTACATGTAACTTTTACGTTCTTAGAAGCATGAGAGTGTTAAAAATATTTATCTCATGTACAGTACTTAATATTCCTTTATAATTAACCTTCTCCTAATAAAATTATCTTATAATAAAGCAGCACACTCAAAAATATTTCTACTTTTAGAACTATAACCCTATCTCCTTTCACAATCATATATATTCTCACTTCTACGTTCGTTCATAGAAACATATAACTCCCACACTTTTTTTTTTGTCACTAAAAACATTCCTGAGGAACAAGCATCACATCAAATCGTATTTAAAACCTACCAGCTGATTATCACTTTACATGAATAGCTCTACCACAGTTAAATAAGCACTAACTGGAATTCTTTTTATTGGAAAAAATATTCTAAAAGAATGAAAATTATTTTGTTTGATCAGTGGGGTTATGGATAATCTGCTTTCCAATTACAGTTGATAAATTGCTTTCACAACAATATTTTAAAAGACATTTAATATATTATTCAAATCTTTTCAAGTGGCTATCCTACAGGCTATATACTCTTCACAACTATACATTAAATCAATGTATCATACTTAAGATACCCGTTTAGTATTAAAGGAAAGTCACTATGGCACTATTAGTTTAACATGTTTTAAGTTATTTATTGAATCAACATATATTTACTGTGTATCCATCGTATACAGGCACTAGATAGGTTCTAAGGATACAATGATGAGCCAAAACTTGACATGATTCTAGCTCTCATGGTTCTCAAACAGTCCAGTGAGGATAGAGATGATCAAATAATTACACCAATGAATGTATACTTAGAATCTAAGATGAGTAGTCTGAAATAAAGAAAGAAAATTCTGTAAGCATTTATAACAATATTACTGTGGGAATCAATGTTGAATAAACTTGATCTAGACTGGGAGTAGGGGGAGCAGTAAAGGCTTCCAGAAAAAGTAATGCTTGAACTGAAATCTAAAGGACAAATAAGTAAGCTCATTAGGGATTGGGGGAAAATAACACTTTCCCCTATAAAAAGAGCAGTGGTTGCAGTGTTGAGAATAGGCTAGACAAAAGGAAACAGGAGACTATGACAGTGGAACAAACTGGAGATGACAAAAGTTGTTATGGGCCAGGGAAATGGAAAGATTGGAACAGATCCAAGAGCTATTTAGGAAGTTAAATCAACAGGACACTGAAAGAGTAAATATGAAGTAAAGAATGATGAAGAAGTAGTCATGGATGGCTCCTAGATTTTCGGCTCATATAGTTAAATGGTGAATTATCCTATTTTTCTATTGCTGCCGTAACAAATTACTATAAATGTAGTCGCTTAAAACAACACAAATCTATTATCTCACGGTTCTGCAGTTTTGGGATCTTACTGGACTAACATCCAGGGCTCCATTTCTTTCTGGAGCCTCTGGTGAAGAATCTGTTTCCTTGCCTTTTCCAGTTTCTAGAAGCTGCCTGAGTTCCTTGGATCCTGGTATTCTTTCTCTGCCTTCAAACCCAGCAACACTGTATCCCTCTGACCCTTCTTCATTTCTCTCTCTGACCACAGCTAGGAAAAAAAAATTGCTGCTTTTCAGGATTCATGTGATTAATATGGGCCCACCTGGATAATCCAGGATAATCTTCCCATTTCAAGGCCCTTAACCTTCATCACATGTGCTGAGTTCTTTTGCCAGAGAAGGTAACATAGTCACGGGTTCTGGGGATTATGAAGTGGGGGGATCATTTTGCCTACCACACTTCTTAATGATATATATAATGTATTCAGTGGCTAAAGCTCAAACCTCATCTAGGGGGGACTGCTTGATGTCTAAGTCATAGCAGAACGAAAGAATATAACATTATTAAGTTAATGTGAGTTGATTAGTATCAATAATTAGTCCTTTTGGTATCTAGTTGATGGCAAACACTTCTTATATCTAGTAAGATCAGAAAAATTATTCAACTCTTAGCTACTTTTTGGACTTTACTGAAAACACACATCAAAGGAAAGGAATGGATCTTAATGTCTATTCAGGTGACCTCCCCATTTTCAAGTTCTCACTCAGTCCTCAAGGACTTAGTTCTTGTAAGATACTGCCACTTTCTCTCCCCATTTCAGAGCTAGCTAAACAACATGATGAATCATCTTTACCTTCCTTTTGAACCAACTTTCCCTCATCACTCATTTTTCTTTTCCTCTTACCGATAAATTCCTACACCCATTTCACAACAAGGATTTTCTGCTTAAAAACAGAAAATAGAAGTAAAATACCTAGCATATAGCGTGCTGTGTGGCAATTGCTTAATAAATACCAATTATTGTCATTATCTAGCATTCTGTATTAGTTAACATTGCTAGATGCTTCTCAGCCCCATTCTGACAATTCACTCTCAGTGCAGAGTTTTTCATTACAAAGAATACAACTGATTAGCATGCGGCTTTCTAGGCTACACTCACATGACAGGCCTCCCAAGGCCAGTCAGAATGGGCCTAGGGATCTCAAACTCTCTCCCAACTATATACACGATCTGAAGCTACTTAATAACCTATTCTACATCAACCTCGTTTCATCCCTATTTCAACCTGAGGCTTACAGATCATTCCTAGAACATCAGAAAAATACTGTACTCTTTGCCTTTGCTGTTAAAAATGACATGAAAAGAAAGCCAGCTTTAAAAACCTACTGCAAATTGCATCTTTGCATCCACATTTTCCTCTTTAAAAAGGTACAAACACAAGAATTTTTAATTATTTTTACACATCAGTGCAAATTTTAATTTACATCTTGAGAGGTAGCATTCCTTGCTTTTCATCCTGACCATAGATGGTTTGGGGTAAGACTTGTATTTGGGCCTGAGATCAAGCAAGAGACCTCCCACCCCACTCCTACCTAGCACCCTGAAATCACAACTAAGAGAATCCAGAATAACTCCAAATCAATACTTTCCATCACCTGATCTGCAGGGCTTGTAGTTATTACTATAAACATTGAAAGATAACTAGAAAAGAAGAGAATCAAAGAAAAAAATTCACAGTTCTTAGTATTTTACCAGGTTTCTGTGTGTTTGAAATGAGGTTGGACCAATCCAACTGCCACCACATGATCATAGGACCTTAGTATTTACCAATAATGAAAGATTCTTTACATTGTACCCTGGCCAAATTCCAGTTTGACAATCTGCCTCTACATATTAAAATTCTCAGAACAGGGCAACCCCGGTGGCTCAGTGGTTTAGTGCCGCCTTCAGCCCAGGGCCTGATCCTGGAGACCCGGGATGGAGTCCCGTGTCAGGCTCCCTGCATGGAGCCTGCATGGAGCCTGCTTCTCCCTCTGCCTGTGTCTCTGCCTCTCTCTCTCATGAATAAATAAATAAAATCTAAATAAAATAATAAAATAAAATAAAATAAAATAAAATAAAATAAAATTCTCAGAACATGACTTAGCAATCAAGTAGCCATTAAGAACCAACCAAATCTTCCATAGTACGATGGAAGCTAAGGAGACTTCAGTGACTGTGTGCCAAGAGCTTATGGCATTTAGCAGTCCTGACTGCTACCACACTATGACAGACTAGATCTGCTCAAGGGCTCAGTGAACACAATGGGATTCTGTCTCCTACACCAGAGACATTAATTAATTGCAATGTACAGATCAGGATTTTTTTTCCTAAGTCATGGTTCTTTCAGTTATCATTGTTAAGATAATTACACCACTTGGCATTCAGTCTCTGTACTAAGTAGTTCCTATACACGTAAAGAGTAAAGAAATAATTTAATATAGAAAATAAAATGCAATAGATCCAAATAGGTAAGAATTTTAAAATTTTTCACTAGGAGTCTACAGAGCAGGATATGGACTCCCTCTGCTGGTGCCCAAGAGCAGCTCAGGACACCAACAAAATCACTGACAAAAGAACAAAAGCCAAAAGGCTAATCTAAATTCATTTCTATTTAGATTAGAGGATGTTTCACAGCAAATATGATATCAATCAAAGGCAACCCTAAAAATGACCGCATTTTATTGCAAATGCTATAAAAATAAATAACCAGCAAATTGCAAATCTCAATTATTGTGCTATTAGAACAAATGGATAATTTTAAATTTAGTTTTGCCTAGACTGAACTGTGGGATTTTTAGCAGCCATATTTGTCTTCCAAAATAGACATCTCTTTGTTTTCATTTTGGCTTAAATCAAATTATTTTTCACCTGGTAACTTTGATGAAAAGAAGAGATCAAAGATCAGAAGTCAGTGTTGGCCTGTAATTAATGCATAGAGCACACAAATGTGGTTATTTTAGAGAACAGAATAGTATTAGGTAGTTACAACTGTCACCAAGGCTAGCTTTTTACAATAGTACACTTCTATAAAACTTATGCAACCTTTAGTGTGCCCTCAATGCAACTAATACACTAAACGAGATTTATATACAATGAAACAGCAGACTTCCAACTTCTAGTAGTAGCAGGTAGTTTGGTTACACTAACCCTGCCACAGTTTAATTATAAATTCTGGACAAAGGGCACCTGGTTGTCTCAGTGATTGAGCATCTGCCTTTGGCTCAGGTTGTGATCCTGGGGTCCTGGGATCAAGTCCCACATTGGGCTCCCCATAGGGAGCCTGCTTCTCCCTCTGCCTATGTCTCTGCTTCTCTCTCTGTGTCTCTCATGAATAAATAAAATCTTAAATAAGTAAAAAATAAATTCCAGACAAAAGATTAAAAATTCATTATTTGAAAGCACTAGAAACTGACCAAAATCAAGCAGAAACTGCACCTATTGATATTTGGAAATTTGTGATCTTTTGTTCAATTCACAAACAGCTTGGATAGTCTGACCTTACTGGCTTTGAGGTATCAGAGGACAGACAGTTCAGGGCTGGCAGCGTGGAGAAACCCCAGAGGGAAAGGCAGAAGGAGTAAAGCAAAGTTTTTGCTTCCTGACTAAACTACACATATGGAGACCCCAGAAGGATCCAGCAATAAAGCAGCAGCTAGAAGCTAAAAAGACTGAGCACAGATTTCAGCTACTGCCCATCACACGGAAGACAACTCTGAGTTGAGGGCTTGCATTTGCTAGAACAAAAATTACATGTCAGAGCAATACAAAAGAAGCCAGAGTCTCCACAGTGTCTTAGTCATAATATCCAGTATCCAATAACAAATCACTAAGTATAGTAAGTAAAAAGAAAATGTGACCTACACTCCAAAAAAAAAAAAAAAAAAAGCAGTCAACAGAAACCAACTCCAAGATGATTCAGATGATGCAATTAGCAGTGACAAAGGACCTGGATCTAGATTCTAAAAAGAAGAAAACCTAATGATAAAAATAAGCCAATTTTTAAAAAATGAACAATTTAAAAAATAAGAAAAGAAAATTTATGACGGCAAGTAGTTACAAAGAAGAGCTCAACATCTGTCATCTGGGAGATGCAAGTTAATACAATGAGATGTCGCTTCACATCCTCCAAGATGGCTAAAATTAGAAGACCTAGAACATTATATAGAGAGTACCCAGAATTTTCACACATTGCCAGAGGGAATGTAAATTGGTATAGCCAGTGTGGGAAAAGGTTTGGCAGTTTTTCAAAAAGTTAATAATAAACTCAGCTATTAATCCAAATATCTACAAAAAGACATAAACAAATATTCAAAGCAGCTCCACTCACAATGGCCCACACTGAGACAACCCCCAAAGCCCCTAAACAGGAGAACCAATTAAAAAAAAAATGGTGGTAAATACATACAGTAGAAGAGAACTCCATGATAAACAGAATGAACTCCTGACACATGACACAACATGGATGATACTCACACTTTAGTGAGTGAAGGAGCTGGACACAAGAACATGCTTTATGGTTACATTTATACGAAGACAAAATTAAGACAAAACTAAGGCCAAAAAAAAATCAGAACAGAAATAATAAAAATACGGGTCAAACAATAGTTCAGAGTTGACAGGGAAAGGAAAAAAAGAGGTTTGCTTCAAGTTTTGAAGCAGGACACAACTTAGAGAATGGGATTTAATACTTTCCAGAGATTAAATTTTATTTTTTAAAATTTGTTTTTAAATAAAGACTTCTCTAGGATGCGTCTGATTTGCTTTGCTTTAGAGAGCTTCTAAACAGAGGTGATGTGTACAAAAGTTTCTAGGGCAAATGAAGGCAAAGGCATGGATACTGCCTGGTGACAATATAACCTTAAAAGTGGCTCTGATTTCAAGTAGAAGAGAACACAGATGTCAGAGGAGGACCTAAGGTTTACAATGTGAATAATCTTAACACAGGGTAAAACATAGGATTAATAGCTATTAAGAATGTTATATATCTGATACAATGTTGGACTTCAAATACTGGGTTTTTACTTTGCTATTCATTTTTTATTGACTACAGTAGCTGCCCTATCCTAACTTTTCTATCAAAACACGTTTATTAAAAGGGGGGAAAAATCCTAGTAATAACAAGTTCCAGCATGCATTACCTTGTCCTGAAGGGTTTGCTGCCATTATCTTCTATTTTGTTTCAACTATGTTCAATGGCAACTGGTCAGCACTTTACAATTACCTGTTAAAAAAAAAAAAAAAAATATATATATATATATATGTACACATATATAAAATGCATCATATTTAACAACAAACTATAAGTTGTCAGGAACAGCTAGCCTCCCTACAATAAAACGTTTTCCGTTCCTTCATCGCTTCAGAAATACACACCTGAAAAGTGGCACAGACTTAAGTCACAAATTTAGATTCTGCAAGCCCTTCAAGTATTTCATTAGAACGTTAAGGTTAAATGTTGACTTTTGCAGACGATGTTGAGATGTTGATACCAACATTTAGCATTACTGTCTTCAACGTACAGCATTACGCCGTATTCACCACACACTACCAAATGAATCAGCCAATCGAGAACATTAATATGATCGATGCTAGGAAGAAAGAAAAAAAAAATCACTCCTTTATGGTCCTTCCTGATGCACTTAAAAAAATATATCCAGATGGGCGGCCTGGGTGGCTCAGTGGCTTAGCACCTGCCTTGGGTCCAGGGCGTGATCCTAGAGACCCGGGATCGAGTCCCACGTCGGGCTCCCTGCATGGAGCCTGCTTCTCCCTCTGCCTGTGTCTCTGCCTCTGTGTGTGTGTGTTTGTCTGTCGTAAATAAACTTAAAAAAAAAATATATATATATATATATATATATATATGTGTGTGTGTGTGTGTATATATATATATATATATAAATAATCTCCCTCTGTGTCTCTGCCTCTCTGTGTTTCTCATGAATAAATAAATAAAATCTTTAAAAAATCCAGTAGCTACTGTGTATGCTGAAAGCTAAGAAAGAAAACGTAACGCCTGGAATTTATCAAGTACATCCTCGGCACCATACAATGCGTAAGATGCTTGAAATTATCTTACTCATCGCCGTCTTACAGATGGGGAGAGCCGTGCCCCAGGCCCCAGAAGCCAGGACGAATACTTTGGGCTGTTTCGTTTCCCAACGTCGTGGGTTTTGTATCAGGCTTTGGGGAGATCGCGAGTGGGCAAGGCCGTCCTGCTGCCCTCGGGGAGCAAGCAGTCCAGCGAGAAGACGGGCCCTCGGGCGGACGACCACCCTAACACGTTCAACCAACGCGCTCTTTAAAAGGCGCCAACGGTGCTCCGGCAGCAGCGAGGCACGGAGTCCCCTTGCGTGACGAGGGCGGGCTTCGGGGCAACCCGGGAAGAGCGCGAGGGCTCGCAAGCACACTCGGGCTTGGAACAAAATATGCCGAGGTGCTCCCGGGGCAGAAGCACCGGGCGAGCCGAGCCGGTGGCGACGACAGGAAACAGGGCCACCTAGTGAGGGGGAAGGTTCTGCAGGGGGGCGGCAGGGGGGCGACAGGGCGGCACCAGCGCCCCAAGGGGTCCTTGCAGGCGGGCGTGGAGGCCAGGCTGGGCGCGGGGCAGCGAGGAAGCCGAGGAGGCCGCTGCCCCGTGGCCGCAAGGACAGCGGCGGCAGGTCAGCGCCGGGGCCGCGCACTTCCGTCCCCCGGCGCCGTGGGGCGGGCCTACTTACCGGGGCCTCCAGAGCGCCCAGGCCGGTCCGCGCCGTCCGACCGCTCTCTCAAAGGGGGCGCGACCACTTAGAGACCTGCAAACAGAGCCCAACGTGCGGCTCTACAACCTTCCCGCCCCCGCTGCGCTTCCGCCTCCAGCCTGACGTACACCCGAGCGAGCGGAAGTCCCGCCTCCGGCCGGCCTCCAGCGGCCGCTGCCCAATGAGAGCCGGGCTTTAACTGCTGTTTCCCTGCCCGCCCCCCCACCCGCCGGCCGAGGCCACTTCCTTTCCGAAGAGTGGCAGCCGAAGGGGCTCCTGGGAGATGCAGGCCGCGCGCTGGGGGGCGGGGTCCGAGAGGGGCGGGGCTCGGGGCGGGGCTAGGGGCGGGGCCGACAGCGGCTGGGGCCCTAGTGCCCTAGCGCCCTAGCTGCTCTGCGGTTAAGGCCGCGGGGTTCGGAGAGGAGGCGACAGCCCTGCCAGGCCTGCGGCGATAGGAGGGGGAGGGGAGGGCCGGTCCGGGTTCACCCGCTGGGCGGGCTTCCCAGATTCCACAACCACCAGGGGGCTGTGCGCCCGCACACGTCCACAAATCCCAGGGAGGTGGGTTTTTGTTGTTGTTGTTTATAGTTCACACTAAGCATGCAGAAATTTTTGCTACTGTGCAATAATCTGTTCAAGAAATGGCTGAGTCACAGCTCAGAACACGAGGACTCTTCTAGTAGGTTCACCCGATGACCTGATTCCAATGCAGCGGATCTACATACTTACCTTGAAAGGTAACAATGTATTGATGTGTGTCCCCTGTTCTGTGGTCAGCAACCCCTGTTACGCATATTTTGTAGAATTCGAACATACTTTTTTTTAAAAAAAATATTTTATTTTTTTCATGAGAGACACAGGCAGAGGGAGATGCGGGCAGCCCGATGCGGGACTTGATCCTGAATCCCGGGATCACGCCCTGAGCTGAAGGCAGATGCTCAACCGCTGAGCCACCCAGGGGCCCCTGAGCATACATTCTTAAAAACCAGCATTTGCTCCATGGTCAATGTTTACATTATTTTGTTATATAATTTTGTTATGCACGGGTCTAGGACTGAAACAATAACACCCCCAAGCATTTATTGAGTGCCTTCTGTATGCTAGGTTCTTCTTGTGCATAAACTCTGATCCTGTCATTTCCCGGTTTATATAGGATTTGTATTTATATATTTATATATAAAACTCAGAGATGTTGAGTTACTTTATGTCAAGTAACAAGCTGAGTTTCAAAGGAGTAAATGTTTGCCAGATGCGAAGGCCCAGGTTCTTTTTTTTTTTTTTTTTTTTTTTATTTATTTATGATAGTCACAGAGAGAGAGAGAGAGAGAGAGAGAGAGAGAGAGGCAGAGACACAGGCAGAGGGAGGAGCAGGCTCCATGCACCGGGAGCCCGATGTGGGATTCGATCCCGGGTCTCCAGGATCGCGCCAAGGCCCAGGTTCTTAAGTCTCACACATTGTCTCTGCTCTGGAGGAAGGAATTCCTCTGAGGCCAGATCTTGTTGACCTCCTTCATACAAATACAAAGTGTAACACCTGAGCACTTGGGTAGTCCGCAGGGACCTAAGAGGCCTCTGTGAAGGGGGCCTGGCTGGTCCAGTTATAAGGACATAGGACTCTGGATCTCCAGGTTGTGAGTTTGAGCCCCATGTTGGGTGTAGAGATTATTTAAAAATATTTTAAAAATGAAATATTTACCCAAAAAGGGTGGGGGCATGTTTTCGTCCTGGGCTAATTAAAAACACAGCTGGGATGTATATGGCTGACAAAACCTTAAGGGAACTGTTTTGGTTTTAGGTGGCCTGACTAGACGGTACGGAAACGAGGGCATAAGAAAGCTCCAGTCTAAGTCCTTTTTGTTTGTTACAAGTTTTTTTTTTTTTTTTAAGATTTTATTTATTTATTTATTTAAAGACTCTTTGAGGCAGAGACACAGGCAGAGGGAGAAGAGATTCCCCCTACAAGTTTTTGTTTAAATTCCAGTTAGTGGGCAGCCCTGGTGGCGCAGCGGTTTGGCGCCGCCGGCAGCACGGGGCATGATCCTGGAGACCCAGGATCGAGTCCCATGTCGGGCTCTCTGCATGGAGCCTGCTTCTCCCTCTGCCAGTGTCTGTGCCTCTCTGTGTCTCTATGAATAAATAAATAAAATCTTTAAAAAAATAAATTGTAGTTAGTTAGCATACAGTGTAATATTAGTTTCGGGTGTAGGATTCAGTGATTCATCACTTACATAACAACACACGGTGTTCATCACAAGTGCCCTCCTTAATGCCCATCACCCGTTTGGCCCACACACACCTCCCCTCCAGCAGCCCTCAGTTTGTTCTCTATAGTTTAGAGTCTGTTTCCTGCTTTGCCCCTCTTTTTCCCCCCATTATTCATCTGTTTTATTTCTTAAATTTCACATATGAGTGAAATCATATGGTATTTATCTTCCTCTGACAGACTTATTTTGCTTAGCATCATATGTTCTAGCTCCATCCATGTCATTGCAAATGGCAAGATTTCATTTCTTTTTATGACTGAGTAATATTCCATTACACACACACACACACACACACACACACACACACACCAGAACTTCTTTATCCATGTATCAGTTGATGGATATTTAGGCTTTTTCCCTCATTTAGCTATTGTCGATAATGCTGCTATAAAATATCAGGGTACATGTGTCCCTTCCAATCAGCATTTTTGTATCCTTTGGGTAAATACCTAGTAGTGCAATTGCTGGGTCATAGGGTTGCTCTATTTTTAACTTTTTGAGGCACCTCCATCCTGTTTTCCAGAGTGGCTGTACCAGTTTGCATTCCCACCAACAGTGCAAAAGGGTTCTCCTCATCCTTCTAACATCTGTTGTCTCCTGTGTTGTTCATTTTAGGCATTCTGACAGGTGTGAGGTGGTATCTCATTGTAGTTTTGATTTGTATTTCCCTGATGATGAATGGAAAAGATTGAGCATCTTTTCATGTGTCTGTTAGCCATCTAAGTCCTAATGGACATTCTGAAAGGAATTCATTAATGGAGAAAAGAAAAAAAAAAGAATTCTACCTCCAGAACAATATTTTGTAATTTCTTTTTAAATAATATTTTATTCATTTATTCATGAGAGACACACACACACAGAGAGGCAGAGACACAGGCAGGCTCCATGCAGGGAGCCCGACGTGGGACTCGATCCTAGGACTCCAGGATCACACCCTAGGCCAAAGGCAGACGCTAAACCACTGAGCCACCCAGGGGTCCCCAATATTTTCTAATTTCCTAGCAAGTTCAGCCTCCAAGCATTGGGAGAACATTATGAGGAGAAAGATAAATTTAATTTGCTGTTTATTTTTTTGCCCTTTATTTGGTGAGTGTTAGCCCTTGAACCCCCTCTTTCTTCTCCTTGAGAGTCTTGGAACTTCTGCTTCACAAGAATTTTGACATCTTGGTTAATAGTGGGTCAGTTTACTTGGGTTCAGATCCTAACTCTAACGCTTAATGTTTGTGAACCCTCATTTGACTTTTCAGTGCTTCAGTTTTGTCATCTATAAAAAAGGAAATACAAGTTAAATGAATAACCACACCCATTGGATGGCTACTATACAAAACAGAAAATAAAATAAGTGTTGGCAGAGAAACTGGAACCCTAGCTCACTGTCGGGAATGTAAAATGGTACAATCACTGTGGAAAACACAATGATGGTTACTCAAAAAATTAAAAATAGAATTACCATATGATTTAGCAATTCCATTTCTGGGTGTAAACACAAAATAATTGAAAGCAGGGCCTCAGAGATATATCTCCACACCTGTATTTGTAGCAGCACTACTCACAGTAGCCCAGAGTTGGAAGCAACCCAATTATCCATCAACCAATGAAAGGATAAGCAAAATGTGGTATATGCATATACTGTAATAGTATTCAGCCTTAAAGTAGAAAGTAATTCTGACATATGCTGCAGCCTGCATGAACCTTAAGGACACTGTGCTAAGCGAAATAAACCAGTCACAAAAGGACAAGTACTGTGTGGTTCCACTTACATGAGATACTTACAGTCGTCAAAATCATGGAAAGTAGAATGGTGTTTGCCGAGGGGTAGGGGGAAGGGGAAAATGGAGAGTTGGTGTTTAATGGGTTATAGAGTTTCAGTTTTAAAAGATGAAAGGAGTTCTGTAGATGGCTGGTGGCGATTGTGGCAAATCTGAGAGATCTGCCTTTTACTGCACATCTTGGTATTCAGTCATAGGTAGGTGTGATAGGTGTGATAAATACACACATCCTGCATATCAACCAGGGGAAAGTCCAAGACAAGAGGACTGCAAATGATAGTCCTGTGGCTCCAGGAACTGATACGGAAATGCCAGGTAGCAGTCTATGAAGGCATTATGATTTTCATGGGCTTTTAACATCAAAGTAGAGAGTTGGGAATAGTTCCCAATTTCCAATTGGAGCCATCTTCACTCTTCTTTTGCTATTTTGTGATTAGATATTTATGGGAAGTGCATTAGGCTAGACAGCCTTTAAAGTGTGTAGAAGTTTGAGACTATTGCCATATTAATTCTCTATTGCTTGAAACAAATTGAGGCTAAACTCGGCAATTTTTAAAAAGATGTATTTATTTGGGAGGGAGTGCACATGTACACAGGGGAGGGGGTGGGACAGAGGGAAAGGGAGAGACTGAATTCCAAGCACACTCCACGCTGAGTGTGGAGCCCGATGTGGGGCTGGATCTCATGACCCTGAGGTCATGACCTGAGCCAAAACAGAGGTGGACACTTAACCAACTGAGCCACTTAGGGGCCCCCCAAACTTGGAATTTTATTACAACAAATGTTCACTGTCTTACAGCTTCTGAGGGAATGTAGGCAGCATAGCTGGATGGTTCTGGCTTAGGGTCTTTCACAAGGTTGCAGCCAAGATCCTAGCTGGGGTTGTAATCATTTGGAAGCTCACTTGGATGGAAGGATCTGCCTACAAGTTCACTCACGTGGCTAAGGGCAGGAGGCTTTCTTTTTTTTTTTTTTAAGATTTTATTTATTTATTAATGAGATACACAGAGAGAAAGAGAGACATAGGCAGAGGGAGAAGCAAGCTCCATGTAGGGAGCCCGATGTGGGACTTGATCCCGGGACTCCAGGATCACAGCCCTGGGCCAAAGGCAGGCGCCAAACCGCTGAGCCACCCAGGGATCCCAGGCTTTCAGTTCCTCAACCTCCAGGCCTTTCCACAGGGTTCCTCATGATGTGGCATGAACAAGTGATACAATAATGAGAGAGAGTGAGCAAGACAGAAGCCACGGTGTCTTTTATACCCTGATCTTAGGAGTGACATACCATCTCTTCTGCTGTCTGCTGTGGCTCACAGGCCAACCTTGATACAGTGCAGAAGGGGCTACAAGCTGTGAACACAGGGAGATGGGATCACTGGGGACTGTCTCAGTCCATTCAGGTTGTTATAACAGAATACCATAGGCTATGTGGCTTATAAATAATTTTTTATTTCTCACAGTTCTGGAGGCTGGGAAGTTTCAGATCAAGGCACCAGCATGATCTGGCTCTGGTGAGGGCCTGGTTCCTTGTTCATAGACAGCTGTCTCTCTGCAGTGTCCTTATATGGTAGTAGTGTTGCCTGGTGGATGAGGGAGACCCTTTGGCCCTGAGGCCTCCACCCAGCCCATCCCTGGATGTCCCTGGAGGCTCTTGGTCTCCTGCAAGAGGGCATTCAAGGACGAACCAGACACAGTGGTTGGGCAGTACAAGTGAAGAGTTTATTAAAGTAAGAGTAACTCTTTTTTTAAAAAAATATTTTATTTATTCATGAAAAACACACACACAGAGAGAGAGAGGGAGGGAGGAGGGAGAGAAGCAGGCTCCATGCAGGGAGCCCGACGTGGGGCTCAATCCCGGAACTCCAGGATCATCATGCCCGGGGCGAGGGCAGGCACTAAACCGCTGAGCCACCCAGGGATTCCCAAGAGTAACACTCTTAAATAAATAAATCTTTTTAAAAAGGGGACCTGGGTGGCTCAGTCAGTTAATGATCTGACTCTTGATTTCAGCTCAGGTCATGATCTCAGGGTCCTGGGATCGAGCTTCAAGTCAGGCTCCCTGCTCAGTTGGGAGTCTGCTTGTCTCCCTCTCCCTCTGCTCCTCCCTCTGCACACTCACTCTCTCTCAAATAAATAAATACATCTTAAAAAAAAAACAAAACAAAACAAGAGTCTATTCTAAAAATGCGAGAGTCAGTGAGCTCTACGGAGAGCTGGGCCGGGAGTTTGGGTCTCTTTATTGACAGTTGTTGACTAAGGGGTGGAGTATTAGAGGAGGAGATTTCTCAGGGTTTTGTTCTTTTACTCCTTTACTTGGTCAGGATCTCTGGCCTTCTTTATCTTGGTCTGGTTTGATCCAGCTCCATGTGGCTTTGTTTTTGGAATGCTGCCAAGACAGGTCTCTAACTTTCCTGATAATGGGTCATGACTCCCCCTTTGCTGGCCTCCGGGCATCCTGTCAAAACCTAACTAACTGCCTACTCTAACAGTAGGGCACTCATCCCATTTATGAGGGCTTTGCTCTTATGACCTACACTCCTCCCGAAAGCTCCACCCACCTCCAAATACCAGCACACTGAGGACTAGGATTTCAACATGCAGATTTTGAAGGGGACACAAACATTCAGTCCAAAGTCAGGATCATCGGGAAGCCTGGGTGGCTCTGAGGTTGAGCATCTGCCTTTGGCCCAGGGCGTGATCCTGGAGTCTTGGGATCAATTCCTGCATTGGGCTCCCTGCATGGAGCCTGCTTATCCCTCTGCCTGTGTCTCTGTCTCTGTCTCTGTCTCTCTCTCTGTGTGTCTCTCATGAATAAATAAAATCTTAAAAAAGGAAAAGTTTGCTTTAAAAAAAAGTAGCAATCATCATAGAAGTTGGCTACTAAAATGACATGGATTTTTCTTTTCTTTTCTTTTCTTTTCTTTTCTTTTCTTTTCTTTTCTTTTCTTTTCTTTTTTTTTTAAGTGTCCTCATTTTAGCTCCTGTATAAAATGGGTGAACTTAGTTCAGGAGACTCTTAGCTACAAAAAGGGGTAGAATTGCCCAATGGTCGAGATTGCAGCCTCTAGAACCAGACTCTCCAGATTAAGATTCTGGCTCTACCACTTGCAGAGTTGATGCTGTTCAATCACTGTTCAATTTCCTCATCTGTGGAAAGGACTGGTAATAGTACTTTCCACCATGATCTGTATGGGACTCGAGCATTTCCCACCTTTTTGGAATCTGAGGGAAGTTACCCTTGAAGGAGAGGGGGTTTCAATTAAATCCAAAGGTAGACAGATGGTCCCATGATTTGATTAAGGGGAATTTGTGTACCATGAAATGAAACCTCTAGAAACTTTAGACATAATTAGTCTCTTTTGGAATCTTTACTATAATGCCAGGACTCTACTTGGAAAGGAGTGTTCCAGGCAGTGTCACCTCCCCTTAGGAAGAGAGGGCGTGGGGGTCTTATCATGCAGATTTCTTCACCAGTGCTGCTCTGGAAATTCCAGACAGATTGATTTAAAATTTCACCTGTGGGAGAGGCTGAAACTGCAATTCATGTAGTATTAAGTCTTGGTGAGACTTATGATAAGGGACTCCACTTGGAGCCTTTCTTTTTAACAGAAGTAAAGGTGAAGCTACCCCTTGTGTTTATAACCATGGCCAATGGTGATAGTGTATGGTGTGGTCACAGCTGGTGCAGATTGAGGCCCCGCGGGGAGTCAGGTCAAGTCCACAGTTTGCCAGCCAAGCAAGCAGATGTGGCACAGACACCAGGGTGTTGGGTCACTCTGCCTCTTTCCCCAGGGAGGGAGGCAAAGGGGTACCTCCTCAGGTGGGCAAGGAGAGGAGGACCACATGAGTGGGTAAAATTCGTTTGGAAATGTTTTATTTAACACACTGGCTGACTTTAAAAAGTATGAGTTTTATTTTACTACTAGTTTGTCCCTTTTATTAAACAGATCAAACCGTGATGGTTTCAGCACGTCATGAACTGGCCTCACAAAATTGCATGAAGCTCCTCATGGAGCATGAGCACAGAGTAATGCTTCACGTCATCTACCTCTAACTTGGTCACCTCTAAGGGGCCAGGTTCCCAGTACCTTTTGGTATGATCAGAATACGAGAGTGCTAAGCAGACACACCGACTGATGGGGTGTGTTTAAAATCTTTGTTTCAGGGCAGCCCAGGTGGCTCAGTGGTTTAGCACCGCCTTCAGCCCAGGGCCTGATCCTGGGGACCTGGGATCGAGTCCCACATCAGGCTCTCTGCATGGAGCCTGCTTCTCCCTCTGCCGGTGTCTCTCTCTCTATGTCTCTCATGAATAAATAAATAAAATCTTTAAAAAAAGGAAAATCTTTGTTTTTAACCCAGTAGAAGCAGAGATGTATGCAATAAACATTTAATGAAAGTACAAAAGATGACCTGTCCTTATCTCTAATGTGAGTGTGCAGGCCAGAACCCCACTTTTGCTTTTTCACTCTTTTGACTACGAATCCTGAAGGATGCTTTGTGGACTGTTAGTGGCAGCTAATATGCTCTTCAGGATTACTGTTTCATCAAAGTTCAAGGTGTTTGCTCATCTTAAACTATTACACTAGCATTATTAACAGCTCCTCAGGTTTGGGGCCATTTGTAAATTTAATAAATTGCCCGAAGAGCTCTTATTTGAGATCATTAATGATAAACTGCCAGCCACATGCTGTATGCTCCAAATCCCCCAGCATTCTTAAAATTCCTTTTTGATTAATTAGTACCTTTAATTTACTTTTCGTGGGCCAATTTTATTCAACCCCAACCTTAGGAATGGACTGCATTCCTATTGTGACTGAAGGGAAAGCTATTTGTAGTCAGGTCCAAATCCCTGGAACCTGTAAATGTTTTCCTCATATGGAACAAGGGTCTTTACAGGTGAGATTAAGAATTTTGAGTTGGGGAGGTTTTCCTGGATTGTCCTGATGACCTCTAAATGCAATCACAAAAGTCCTTATAAAAAAGAGGCAGAAAGGGATATCTGGCTGGCTTAGTCGGTAGAGTATGACTCTTGATCTCAGGGTCATGATTCAAGCCTCATGTTGGGCATGAAGCCCACTTAAAAAAAGAAAGAGAGAGAGAGTGTGTGTGTGTGAGAGATAGGGAAATTTGGCATAAGCAGAAGAGAAGGCGGTGTGCTGGAAGAAGTATAACCCAACCAAACAAGAGTTCATCTGCCCAAGACACTGCAAGCTGGTGACAGATCTGACATTGAGCTTTTGCAGTGAAGTAAGATAGGCTATGTATTGGGGTGGCACCGCCCAGGAGAAAGGGGAGCTAGTGCTCAAAGTCCTGAACTCCCAGATGGCTTAGGAGCAATGGTTTGTCTTTCTTTCTTTCTCTCTCGTTCTTTCTTTTTCTTTCTTTTTTTATTTATTCATTTGAGAGAGAGAGAGAGAGAGAGAGAGAGAGAGAGAGAGAGAGAGAGAGAATCAGCAGGGAGAAGGCAGAGGGAGAAGCAGACTCTGCGTTGAGCCGGGATCCTGACGTGGGGCTCGATCACGACCTGAGCTGAAGGCAGAAGCTTAAACCATCTGAGCCCCCCAAGCTCCCTGAGCAATGGTTTTCAAAGAGGGGGTGGAAATTCAGCCTAAGAGACTCAGAATCGTGGATCATGCTGATTGATTAGGGATTGTTGCACCAGCTGCAACAATTCGTTTCTTATCTTCCTGCCCCTTCTGGTGACCCTGTCCGGTTTCAGTGTGACTTAGTGAGGCTGTCGTTCTGCTGCAGGGGCCTGGCACTGCAGGACCTTCTCCGCGGGCCGCATTAGCCATGTCACCGCTAAGAGCACAAAGGCAGACGTTCTACATCCTGTGACTGTTACTAAGCAGCAAACTGTTATTATTTTTTCTTGCACACACAGCATGTTATATTTGTTACCGTAGGCAAAACAGCATGCCACAGACTTTTCAGGAGGCAACTTGATGTTATTTCTTGAGGGCATTTTACAGGTTTCCTGAACAGTAACTAAGGGCTATGTGACTCGGGTCAGAGGCAGCCAGGAGCCATTTGTCCTCATCGTGGTGTCTGCAGGGACTTGCATGTCCAGTTTCGGGAGCAAAGGGCATTCTCCCCTCCTGGGATGGAGTGTGGCCTTGATGTCCACACACGCTAATTTCCAACTTTGGGCCTCCAAAACCGTGAGAGGGTACATTTCTGTTTTTAAGGCACCAAGTTTGTGGTCACTTGTTACAGCCACCACAGGAAGCTAATCCAGTGCTATTTGTGGCTCCCAGGAACACAGGTGAGAGTGCCTGAGAACAAGTACTGATGAGGCTTTTCTGCCTGGGTTGCATTTTGTTTTGTTTTATTTAGATTATTTCTTTATTTTAGTGTGTATCTGAATAAGCTGAGAATCTTCACATTTTATTAGAAAATATCATTACCTTCGCTATATTTATAAGGGGCAAAACAGATCTCACCTTAAGTGAGTTTTTTGTTTTGTTTTGGTTTTGGTTTCAGGAATAGAATTTCGTGATTCATCACTTACATATGACACCCAGTGCTCATCACAACAAGTGCCCTCCTTAATGCCCATCGCCCAACTAGCCCATTCCCCGTCTATGTCCCTCCATCAACCCTCTGTTCTCTGTCATTAAGTCTCTTCTGGTTTGCCTCCCCCCTCTCCTCTCTTTTCTCTCTCTTCCCACATGTTCATCTGTTTTGTTTCCTAAATTCCACATATGAGTGAAATCATATGGCATTTGTCTTTCTCTGACTTACTTTGTTTGCATAATACACTGTAGCTCCATCCACATTGCTGCAAATGGCAAGATTTCATTCTTTTTGATGGCTGAGTGATATTCCAGTGTATGTATGTATATATATATATGTATATACTTAGTTACTATATTTATATGTATATACTTAGTTTCTCTCTCTCTCCCTCCCTCCCCCTCCCCCTCTCCCTCTTCTTCTCTCTCTCTCTCTTCAGATGAGTTGATCAGTTGATGGATGCTTGGGCTCTTTCCATAGTTTGGCTATTGTTGATAATATCTGGTTTGCGTTTTAGTGAACTGTTTTCAGCCTTCTAAAAATATGTACCTAATAATATTATAGACATCCTGGAACATACCACTTAGTCTAAAGAACAAAACAAAATGCTTCAAATACATTTAAATCCTCCCAGATACCCTTCCTGCCCTGTTCTCTCTCTCCACCTCTGAGGCAAGCCACTTTCCTGAATGTAACTTTCATTGCTCCAATACATTTCTTTAAACTTTTACAACATTGTGTCCCAAAACGTATTATTTATTTTAAAACTTAGTAAAAGTGCATATGATCTTTTGCAATTTGTCTTTTTTTCCAAAACTATCTGAATTTTTCACAGAGTGCTTTCTACATGCAAATCGCCATGTTGGGCAGTGTGGATGATAGAGCTACAAATGTAATCTCTTATGGGTATTTTCCCATTGCTTTAAAGGAAGGTTCCTCCTCAGTGTCTACCATCTAATACCTAATTGGCAACAGAAATGATGGTTTTCAATAATCTCTTAACACCTGGAAGTACAAGTCCTGTGCCTTCATGGGAGGATTACTTACCTTTGCAAGACTTTCAAAGTAAATATGATATCTGTCAAAATTAAGAATTATTTAGGGACACCAGGGTGGCTCAGCAGTTGGGCATCTGCTTTCAGCTCAGGTAGTGATCCTGGGGTCCTGGGATCAAGTCCCACATCAGGCTCCCCATGGGGAAGCCTGCTTCTCCCTCTGCCTGTGCCTCTGCTTCTCTCTCTGTCTCTCATGAGTAAATGAATAAAAACTTAAAAAAAATAAAAAAAGAATTATTTAGAAATCAGATTTGTGACTTAAACATGAGCAAAACTATAAAACTAATACACTCAAATCAGTACCTTAAATTTTATGTAACAGTTGATGTTTTGACAAACTGGAATCTCTGTTGACAGTGTGAAGATGATGCTCTTCACAACAGCATGCATTTCTTTGAGTTTGCTTGCCTCTCCCACCAGTTTTCTTCATTCAAAATGTAGCTGTGTTCCAAGCAGCCTAAAGGCTACATACCTCTGATTCATTAACCTGTGCCTTCTAGCTTATAGCTTGACTAATTATAGCTTCTTTGAGATCTCAACAGAATACTGACCCTGGGGAAACAAGGAACCAGGTGTTCCCAGATGATCAAGCTTGACCACACTAGAGAATAGCCTTCCCTGATGCCAGCAAATTTGCATGAAATCACTTTGAGAATGCTTCCCCTGCATGTTGACCCTCACTACTTCCCTATGCCTCCCCCTTAAAAAGTCCTTGCTTGGTCCAGAACCTTGGACACTAGTCCACTATCTTCCCAGGTTGCCAGCTTCCTGAATAAAGCAAACTTCCCATTCCAACCAACACTTGTCTCTTGAGTATTGGCTTTCAAGCTGTGAGCAGCCGAACTTGGGTTTCGGTAACAAAATGAAAGGTAAAATATCTACCTTTATGGTGTGGTGTGAAACCATGTGGCTTTCATTGAGCCCAGGGATACTTCTAGACCTGAGCAGGAGGGACTCCTTCTGCCACATCATAGAGGGTTCTGTATAACACACATGTGCACACACACATGCACACATCTGTTCAAGAGCAGATAAAAACCTCTGTCACTTGAGATCTGGTGGTCAGCCCTGGACCATCATAATCTAGAAGCTTGGACATCTGCTGTTAGGACTAACACTATTCAGGCCCCATGGAAACACTTCATATCTCTTGCCCTGTTTTTTTTTTTTTAATAAAGTTTTTTTATTTATTTAAGGAATCTCTATACCCAATGTCGGGCTCAAACTCACGGCCCCGGGATCAAAAGCCACATGCTCCTCCAACTGAGCCAGCTGGGTGCCCCTTGCCCTGTGTTCTTGAATCAAAAGGTGGCAGAGGTAGAAAGTTGTGAAGATTTATGGTTGATTCAGGTCTGAGTTGGGAAAAACCCAGTCTTCCTCTTGTGGGTCTCCTGTACTCTCACTGCTACCACCGTCACAGCACTTCCAACACCAGGTGCAAGTGTGCTTTTGCCACACCAAGCAACTCTACAACACCAGCTGGGTGTGCTGCAATTTAACTCAATTCTGATACCATCTTCCTGGATATAGTGTCAGACCCCTCAGGTTAAGGGCTCAGTCCCACAACACTACCCTCTTCTCCCCCTCCTTCAGATGCTGGTCACAACTAGAAGGTCCCCAGGTTACCCATAGATTCTGTCCAACTTGGCTACACATTGGAGGCTCCTCCCCTTTAGATTTGGTTATTTGCTAGTACAGCTCACAGAAGTCAGGGAAACCCTTACTTACATTTACAGGTTTATTAAAGGATATGATAAAGGATGCAGATGAACAAACAGGTAAAGAGATATATAGGGAAAACTCTATATATCAAGCTCAGGAGCTTCTTTCCCATGGAGTTGAGGTGTATGACTCTCCATGTATATAGATGTATTCACCTGGAAACTCTCCAAACCCGGTACAACTGGGATTTTATGGAGGCTTCCTCCCAGAGGCATGATCGATCATTAACTCCATTTCTAGCCCCCCTCCTTTCTCTGGAGAATGGAAAATCCCAAGCTTCTAGTCTTGGCTTGGTCTTTCTAGGGACCAGCCCCCCTTCCTGGAGCCATGCAGGAGCCCACCCAGTCATCTCATTAGAACAAAAGACACTCCTGTCACCCAGGAAATTCCAAGGGGGTTAGGAGCCCTGTGTTGGGAGCCAGGGTCACAGGCCAAGTTTTAGAACAAAATTGCTCTTGTGTTCTTATCACTTAGGAATTTAGAAGGGTTTCAGGAGCTCTGTGCCAGGAATGAGGTGGGAGAAGGGGCAGAGACCAATGTATATTTTTTCTAATATCTCACAAGGCCAGAAATGGACACTGCTTCTTAGTGCAGGGAATAAGTCAGGAGCAGAAGTATTAAGGTAAGACAAAAAAAAATTCCAAATACTATGTTTCAGATCAGATGTGAATTCAATAAATACTTTGGTGCTGAATTTTCTTTGGTGCAGTTATTTGTCTTTGGTGCTGAACTTTGCATTTTCTTGCTTTTCTTCTCACTCTTATTTGTGATTCTGGAGTTACTCATGAATTACTGTTGTATTCACAACAGCTATTATATTTCTGCAATATTAAACAATTGATATTCCTCTTATGTTTGTGTATATGTCTATATATATCATGAGGGAAGCATAATACTGATTCTTTACTTATGACTCTAGAGATTGCTTTAACAGATGGTAAAAATTTCAATATAAGTGATAATTTATGGCAAAATTAAAAGATATTCTAATACTCTGTGATAATTTATCATGCATCCACATTTCTTTTATTTTATGCATCCACATTTCAATGTTTTAATGATATGTAAAATTCGTGATTCATTTCTGCATCTAAGTATTACTTTAAGAATTTAACTGGCAGGGGCCCGCAGGCGGCTCAGTTGGTAAAGTGTCTGCCTTTGGCTCAGGTCATAGTAATCCCAGGGTCCTGGGATTGAGTCCTGCGTTTGGGCTCCCTGCTCAGCGGGGAGCCTGCTTCTCTCTCTGCCCCTCCCCCTGCTTGTGCTCTCTCTGGCTTTCTCAAATAAATAAATAAATACAATCTTTAAAAAAACAATTTGTTTCCTTAACAGAGAATACGTTTCCTCCAAGTTGGAATTAAGAAAAAACTAAGAACTACAATCACTAGAGAAAGTTTAGTTTGTCGAATTTGACATTACTGTTGGCAAATTAATTAAACAAGGAGGCCATTAGGTTGGGGTGGCTCTAATGTAATTTAAGCCAGTGCATGCTTCAGGGTAACGACATTGAAACCTAATGACAACACAAAGAGCCGTCTAAGCTTTAAACGATCGCCAATCAAGAATTTCCTTGCTTTGCTTCTGTCTTTTCTTATAAAACTTTCTCCTTAGCTCCTGTTGGTAGTGCAGTTGGGCACTGCTCCTATATGAATAGATTTTTTTTGCTCAAACTCTTAAATTTTTAAGCATGTCTCAATTTATCTATTAACACTGTCAATGGGGGCACCTGGGTGGCTCAGTCAGTTAAGCGTCTCTGCCTTTGGCTCTGGTCATGATCCCAGGGCCCTGGGATCAAGCCCCACATTGGGCTCCCTGCTCAGTGAAGAGTCTGCTTCTCCCTCTCCTTCTGCTACTCCCCCCGCTTGTGCTCTCTTTCTGTATCAAATAAATAAAGAAAATATTAAAAAAAAACCCCAAAACACTATCAAATAGTACATAATATATGTGAAAAATCTTATAATCTCATAATATAAATAATTATTTTGCTGCTCTAAAGGCAAGGTAAAGTTCCTGAGCTGTGTATGTATTTATTTTATTACTCATATAAAACATCAACAGACCACCCAGATATGAAAAATAATATAGTTGTCTTTTTTTAAAAAATTGTTTAAATTCGGGGATCCCTGGGTGGCGCAGCGGTTTGGCGCCTGCCTTTGGCCCAGGGCGCGATCCTGGAGACCCGGGATCGAATCCCACGTCGGGCTCCCGGTGCATGGAGCCTGCTTCTCCCTCTGCCTGTGTCTCTGCCTCTCTCTCTCTCTCCTCTGTGACTATCATGAATAAATAAATAAAATCTTTAAAAAAAATTTGTTTAAATTCAATTTGCCAACAAGTTAGTTGTCTTGATCCTTAGCCAACTTTCAGTCATTTCAAAGGCATAGCTTTACACATATTTATTAGCTTGATTTATAACTTGTAGATATTTACACATACAGAGCCAGCACCTGTGTTGTGGCCCCAGACCCCACGAATGCTCAGATGCACCTGACCAGGCACAAGTGTATATGTGTTACATTGGTTACTAATGTAAGGAAAAAGAAGTTGAAATATTTGGTAGTTTCTTGATCTTAAATATAAATGTGGGAACTAATATCTGTTTCATTAGTCAACTCAACAGTGGTCATCTAGATAATTCAGAATATGCTATTATATTTTATATATAGGTAGCATCCAGAATATTAAAAAAAACTTTTAAGATCATCATCCAAATGAGATGCTGAGGGCAGCCCGGGTGGTTCAGTGGTTTAGCGCTGCCTTCAGCCCAGAGAGTGATCCTGGAGACCTGGGATCGAGTCCCACATCAGGCTCCCTGCATGGAGCCTGCTTCTCTCTCTGCCTGTGTCTCTGCCTCTCTGTCTCTCATGAATAAATAAATAAAATCTTAAAAAAACAACAACAACAAATGAGACGCTGAGAACATACCAGTTTCAATGAAATTAAACATTATTAAAACAAAAACATTATTATATAGGAGGAACAGCAAAGAGACATGTACTTCTGAAGTGTTAAAATAATTTTAATAGGTAAAATTGAAGGTTTTTCTGAAATTGGAAATGCTTCTGTAGTGTACATCAGATTATATGATGTGAATTCAATCTTGCTTGTTAACACATATCCCAAGACATACCTGATAAAAGTAGGTAGGTCAGAAAGGAGTAGGTCATAAAGTGGGGGAGAGCTATAAGGTGGAAATCTAGGACTGTGCCTGAATTTTTCTTTGTTGTTGGTGTGTAACATATAAATATAATTTGAAATAGAAAATGTGGGTGCCTAGGTGGCTCAGTCGGTTAAGCATCTCTGTCTTTGGCTCAGGTCATGATCCCAGGGTCTTGGGATCCAGCCCCACATTGGGCTCCCTGCTCAGCATGGAGTCTGCTTCTCCCTCTCCCTCTGCTCCTCCCCCTTCTGCTCGGGCTTGCTCTCTCTCAAGTAAATAAATAAAATCTTTAAAAAAGAAAGAAAGAAAGAAAGAAAGAAATAGTGATACCTGGTGGGGTGGGGGGTGCACCTGGGTGGCTCAGTCAAGCAACCGACTCTTGATCTCAGCTTAGGTCTTGATTTTGGGATTGTGAGTTGAAGTTCCTCATTGGGCTCCACACTGAGATTACTTAAAATAAAAATTTTTAAAAAGTGGTACCTGCAGTGCCTGGCTGGCTTGGTGGGTAGAGCATACATCTCTTGATCTTAGGGTTGTAAGTTCAAGCTCTACGTTGGGAGTGGAGATGACTTAAAATTTAGAAGAAAAAAAAAGTGACACCTATCCAAAGAGATTTTTTTTAAGTGCTGTTAATTGGGATATATTGGAGAGATCTTAAAGTTCTTGTAATTATATCACTTTGGAAGTGGAGAAAGGTTAAGGAAAAGGTTGACTCATACAAAGAATATTGCTTAGCCTTGGAAAAGAAGTAAGAAGCATTGTAAATATGTTTAAATCAGATGTTTCATGCTTTGAAATAAAAAAAAATTTCTTATTAGAATTTTTAAATTACAAAAGAAATAAATGCTCTTTGTAGAAAGAAAATGATAATCTGGTCTACTCTTGCCCTGCCACACCCTCACCTGAAGAAAAAACCTTTAACAGTCTGGTGCCTACCCAGTCATGCGTTTTCCTATTCTTATATGAGCCCCCCACACGTATGTTCATATATGTATACACACACACACATATATATACACATTCATATATGGTGATCACACTATACATGTTATTGAACCACTTGTTTTTTAAAATTTAATGTATCATAGACCTTCTGATTCATAAAACTCTAATTTTTTATTGCTGCATGATATGGTGTGGATGTGCTATAATTTGTTCAACATTTTCCCTAGTGATGTATATGTAGGTTGTTTCTATTCTCCTTGCCTCTACAAACAGTGCTGCAATAAACATCTTTGCACATATATCCTTAGGGACCTGTACTTTTTTTTTTTTTTTTTTTTTTTTTTTGGTAGCATCACTAATTTGTGTTGACAGCAAGGGCACCCGGTTGGTTCTGTGGACCCCTACTAGTAGTGGACGTGGAGGCAGATTTCAAGTGAAGCTTGTTTCAGGGCTCTTTGCTTGAATATGTCCCTACACAACCCCTCCCCACCTTCACCCAAGGCCTTGGGAGAAGTCTTAGCAAAGTGCTCACAGGGCTGTGTATTTTTGTAATATTTGAAAAAGTAGGTTACTTTATCCACAACCAGTTAGGACAACTGTGCCTTTTCACTCCATATTTCCCTCCTTTCACACTTCCCCTTGGGTTGTATGGCCTTGGAGTGGTTGCAGGCATTTTGAAAGTTGAGCTGGGAGGTGCCTCTGGCTGGTTCAGTTGGTAAAGCATGCTACTTTTTTTTTTTTTAGTTTATTCATTTATATTTTTAATAATCTCTACACTCAAAGTGTGGCTTGAACTCACGACCCTGAGATCAAGAGTAGCATGCTCTTCCAACTGAGCCAGTCAGGCATCCCATAGAGCATGCAACTCTTGATCTCTGGTGGTGAGTTTGAGTCCCACATTAGGGGTAGAAGTTTACTTAAAAAAAAAAAAGTTGAGCTGGATGTGTCTATTTGAGTTTAGCAGGATGTACATATAAGGTTAATTGTTCAATGTCACTTCCGTGCGTAGTAGGGTTATTGCTAGATGATCATGGTGTACAATTAGCTTCCAGGTTCACTACTGTGAAGACACAGGGCCAGAGTTTATATTGTGAAATGAACTTGTCCGATGGCACCTGGCACCCGATGTATGGGGGTACTGGAGGAGAAACAAAGTTTGAAATGTATGGAGCCGGAACCTGGCCTGTAGAAAATTCTCCCCATCATCCAAGTGACAGAAGTGTTTCTAAGGAAGTGTTTCCCTAAGGAAGTGTTTCTTTTCTATTAGGGATATCCTTGGTAAAGTGGTACCTACAATTATAAACTCACCTGGAACTTACACAGTAAGAATTCCTGTAAGAATTTATCTATAGGCTAAAAATTTATAACAGCTCTACAAACAGCAGGTATGTTTGGTGGTAAGCCACATATTCTATGCCTGCCAGTGTATCAGATTGGATCTTAGCACATTGCCAACAATGAAGTTGGGGTTGAAAGAAACTTTCTAAACTATCAGCAATAAAAAAGCAAATTTCAAATAGCCATACTAGGGGAAAGACTTCATTATCTTTCTCTTCTTTCTATAGAAAACAATGTAATAAAATAGTTGTCTTATGAAGAAGTTCTTGAGGCATATGCATCCAAAGACTGAAAAATAGAATTGTAGGGGTGTCTGCATGGCTCAGTCAGTTAAGCATTGACTCTTGATTTTGGCTCGGGTCATGACCTCAGCTCAACGGATTGAGCCCGACATTTGGCTCCACGCTCAGCCCAGAGTTTGCTTGAGATTCTTGCCCTCTGCTCCTCCCCCCACTTATGCACACACTTACTTTCTTAAATAAATCAATAAATCTTAAAAAAAATAGTGCTGTGGAGGTGTGTCAGGCAGTTAATAAGCAACTTAAATTTTTTTGTGGTATTGGCAATCAGATTCATAAAATTTCTCAATGTGGGGAGTTCTTGTTCTAAATAAATATTTACCTTTGTACTAAGTTTATAATGAAATTTTAAATTCTTTTGCTTGAAAAGGACCCTCAAATTGTTTAAATTTCAGGCCTCATAAAGCATGAATCCTCGCCTAATTATAATTTATTGGTCTTAAGATGTTTGCTAGTAAGATAAGTGAACATTTTATCTTTTTGCTTTCTTTTTTCTTTTTTTTTCTTTTTGCTTTCATTGACATTTCATAGATCTCTAGTGAAACTGAACCTTTTTTTACATGTATATTGGACATGTGTATTTCTTCTTTGAACTCACTAATGACATTTTTTTTTGTCCATTTAAAAAACTTTTTTTTTTTTTTAAGTAAGCTCTAGGGGTGCATCAGGGCTTGTTGGTTGAGCATCTGACTCTAGATTTCTAGATTTTGGCTCAGGTCATAATCTCAGGGTCCTGAGACTGAGCCCCACCTTTAGCTCCACATTGAGCATGGAGCCTGCTTATCTATCTCCCTCTCCCTCCCCACCCCCACTGGCTCTCTCAAAAAAAAGTAAGCTCTTTGCCCAATGTAAGGCTTGACCCCCGAGATCAAGAGTCGTGTGCTCCAACGACTGAGCCACCAGGCACCCCTCTTTTGTCCATTTTTTTTATTGTTTCTTATTAATTTGTAGGGGTTGTGTATTAAGGATATTAATACTAGTGGGTCATAGTGGGTTGTGTATTAAGGATATTAATACTAGTGGGTCACATGTATTAATTATCTAAAATAGATAATTTTATCTAGATTATCCTTTGTCTTTTTTTGGTAACAGCTTTATTGAGATCTAATTCACACAATTATCTAATTCATACAATTCGCTCATTGATGGATTGATTGATTAATATTCTTTTTCCAGCTTTACTGTGGTATAATTGACAAAAATTGTCTATATTTAAAGGGCACCTGTGTGGCTCAGTTGGTTGAATGCCTGACTCTTGGTTTCGGCTTGGGTTATGGTCTTGGCTTGGATCATGGTCTCAGGGTTGTGGGATGGAGCCCATGTTGGGCTCTGCACTCAGCAAGGATTCTGCTTGGGGTTCTCTCCCTCTGCCCCTCCCCCGACTCTCACATGGGTGCTCTCTCTCTAAAATAATTAAATAAATCTGAAAAATTGTATGTATTTAAAGTGTACAATGCGATATATTTTTTAAAAGTTTTTATTTATTTATTTGAGAGAGTGAGAGGGAGAGCACAAGCACGAGATGAGTGAGGGGCAGAGGCAGAGGAAGAAGCAGGCTCCCCCCTGAGCAGGGAGCCCAGTGTGGGGTTTGATCCCAGAACCCTGGGATTGTGACCTGAGCTGAAGGGAGACGCTTAACCGACTGAGCCACCCAAGTGCCCCAATATGATATTTTGATATCTGCATACATTGTGAAATGATTGTCATGATCAAGCTAATTAACATACCCATCAATTCACCCATTGAAAGTATACAATTCAGTGGTTCTTTTTATGTCCACAGGGTTGTGCATCCATCTCCAGAATCAATTTTAAAACACTCCCCCAAAGAAATCCTGTACTCTTTATCTATCACTCTCCATCACATTTTATCTTTTGACATATGACATTTTTAATGTCAAATTTTCTTAATTTTCCCATAGTCAAATATTTCTCTCCCTCTCTCTCTCTCTCTTTTAAACTTTCCAGTTTCTCCTGGCTTAAGGTCTCTACTCTCTCCAAGGTTCATTAAACATTCAGCTAATATTTTATTTTTATGTTTATGTCTTTACTTCACTTGGAATGTATTCTCAGTATTTTCCTCATCACTAATCAAGTACAATCCCACTTGTTGACTAGATTTTGGGAAGGGATTAGTGTACGTAATGAGAGAGAAGTTTCTCTTCTCTTTCAACAGCCTTGAGGGGATGACAAACACTTAAGGACCAGGAGCAAAGAGCAAGAGCGAGGACGATGGACACTCTCAAAAGTCAGAGTCCCCATCATCCCATGTGTGGTTGCTTAGGGTAGAGCGTGTGTGCTCATGTGATGCTTTGAGACTTGCCTTGACTACAAAACTTTCTTGTACAAATAAAGAGTTGAAAATGGGGTCCTAACAGCGAAGGTCAAAAAAGGAGCCAAACTGCTCTTAACACCATGTCTCTAGAGACTACAGTAAGGGAAGGGATGGGGGTGGGGAGAAGGAGGAACCACAATGAAGAAACCTGACAAATACTATGTGGACCAAGTAGGTGATCACAGTTAACATCATGATGACAAATCATGTTGATAGTATGTACTTTTTTTTTTGTATGTACCTTTTTTTTTTCTAAGATTTTATTTATTTGAGAGAGAGTGAGAGAGAGAGAGAGCACAAGAGAGGGGAGAGCCCAAGAGAGAAGCAGGCTCCCCACCACTGGTTGGGGAGCCCGATGTGGGGCTCAGTCCTGAGACTCCGGGATCATGACCTGAACGGAAGGCAGATGCTTCACCAACTGGGCCACGCAGGCGCCTCTCGATAGTATGTACCTTTGATACGATATGAGAATAGCACTTTTACTTTTGTGATCCTCCTCGGTCTCACCATGAGAAACACAGCAGACAAACCCAAATTGAGGAGCATTCTAGAAAGTGCCCTATCAATATTTTTCAAAACCAGCAAGGGAAGCCTGAGAAACTGTCACAGACCAGAGGAGGCTGGGAGACATGGCTACAAAATGTAATGAGGTATCCTGGTTAAGCTCCTGTAACAGAAAAAGAACACTAGGGAAAAACTGATAGAATCTAATAAAGTATGCCATTTACTTAGTTAATAGTAATGTGCCAGTGTTGGCTCCTTATGACAAAGGTACCATAATGACGTAAGGTGTTAACCATCGAAGAACTGAGTGAAGAGTAGGTGAAAACTCTCATACTATCTTTGCGACTGTTCTGTAAATCTATAATTATTCTAATTTTTTTTTAATTAAAAGGAGGGGACATATTTTTGCTAACCACATCCTTCCTGAGGGAGTATATGTAGGCCAAGAAAGCATCCTGCTTTCCCAAAGACTTGGTGCCTCTGCAACCTAATGCTTACTTTGAACAAATTTTGTGGGTGGGCCAGAACTGAATTTTGACAAGTCATTTCCTTTGCCTAAATTCCCCAGCCAGCTCAGAGAAGCCTTCCAGAATAGCTGATTCTGGCTGCCCTGGCCTCTCCCTGCCTCCCCTCCCAGCAAGTTCAATGGGTGACAATGATATCCCTTACTCCCTCCTGCCCCAAGATGCTGCTCAAGACCACCGGAAGGCTTATTTTCCCAACCTGTTATTTCTGGTTCTTGAACCCTCATTCTTTTCTTCACCATTAACGCTTGGTTTTTTTTAATCTTTTTTAAAAATTTTTATTTATTTTATGATAGTCACAGAGAGAGAGAGAGAGAGAGAGAGGCAGAGACACAGGCAGAGGGAGAAGCAGGCTCCATGCACCGGGAGCCCGACGTGGGACTCGATCCCGGGTCTCCAGGATCGCGCCCTGGGCCAAAGGCAGGCGCTAAACCGCTGCGCCACCCAGGGATCCCAACACTTGGTTTTAACCACTGCCCCCCTTGCTTTAGTGACCTACTCAGACCCTTACCTTGGTTACCTTACCTCCCGAGGCTTTGGGAAGGCTCAGAGCTCTGCCCTAGGAAGCCAGAAACTATTCCTCTTGAGAGCAGTGGTTCTCAATCTTTTTTCCTTATCACTGCCTTTAAGGGGAAAAGGGAAGTAGGTTTAGATTTGCCCACATAAGGGGCACTTGAGTGGCTCAGTGAAGCACCTGCCTTTGGCTCAGGTCCTGATCCTGAGGCCGAGCCCAGAGTCCATCCCTGCTCAGCGGACAGTCTGCTTTCCCCTCTCCCTCTGCCCTTCCCCCCATTCATGTGCGCTCTCTTGCTTTCTCTAAGAAATAAATAAAAATCTTTTAAAAAACATTTCCCCAAACAAGAAAAATTAGACATTAAAGAATAAAATTTTGTTGGTTAGTTTTGGAGAGCCATAAACTGATACCTAAGATTGTTTTTTCCCCTACTGTGACCGCAAGGACCAATTTTTACCCCTTTCAGGGACGGTATTGCCCCTTTTTGAGAATGCTGCAGATGTGGCTGCCCCCAAAGGAGGGCTCTCTTCTGAGACCCTCCCCTACCTGCCTGCATTGCTGTTCTTCTGAATCCCCCAAGGATGAGTTCAGCTGCATGTCATGGGGATCCCAACTCAACTGCCTGAGACCATAGGGGTATTTCCTTTCTTTTTCTTTTTCTTTTTCTTTTTCTTTTTCTTTTTCTTTTTTTCTTTTTCTTTTTCTTTCTTTCTTTTTACATTTGTTTTTATTGAAGTTCGATTTGTCAACATATAACACCCAGTGCTCATCCCATCAAGTGCCTTCCTTGGTGCCTGTCACCCAGCTACCCCACCCCCCACCTTCCCTTTCGCAACCCTTTTGTTTGTTTCCCAGAGTTAGGGGTCTCTCATGGTTTGTCTCCCCCTCTAATTTTTCCTGAGTGGGAAAAATTGGGGATGTTTCCTTTCTACTGAAGAAGCCTGGAGTCAGGTGCGGGACTGAGCGGTGTCCGCGACACAGGGACGTCTCCACTCCCGGCCACAAGGTGGCTGTAGCAGCTGCAGGCAGGCCTGGAGCCTGCGTTCGCGGGGAGGGAGGAAGGGAACCGGGGCAGCCAGCAGGGAAGGGAGCCAGGTAGCAAAGAATAGGTGCTACCCCCGCTCTCCTTTTCCCTCTTTCTGTCCCCGCTCCTTTACCTCTGGCTCTACTTGTTGCCCCAGCCCACGTGTGAAGCGCTGTGCCTCCAAATGGAAGGAAGCACTTTGCAGTAGGACTCGCTGATTGCCCTGGAACAGGTTGCTTGATATCTCTGGGCTTCAGCTTCCTCATTTATGAAGCAAGGGACGTAGACCCATTGCCTTTAAAAATTTTTTTTTTAATGTAAACTTTTAACGAAGCCTAACATAAAGGCTCACAAATCATAAGTGCATTGTGTGCACCAGCCCTCGGATCAAGATACAATGTTATCAGTACTCCAGAAACCCCCACAAGATAGCACCATTCAGACTTCTAGCACTGCAGTTGTGCCTGTTTTTGAACTTCAGACAGTTGGGAGTCATAAAGTAGATCCTCCCTCCCTCCCTCCCTTCCTTCCTCCCTCCCTCCCTCCCTCCCTTCCTTCCCTTCTTTCTAGGAGGCTCCAGGCCCCATGTGGGGCCCAACGCAGGGCTTGAACTCATGAGCCTGAGATCAAGACTTGAGCTGAGATCAACGGTTGGACACTGAACTGATGGAGCCACCCACGCGCCCCCAGTAGACACTCCTTTGTATCTGGCTTCTTTCATTCACCATTGTGCTTGTCTCAGTCAGTAGAGCATGTGACTCCTGATCTCAGGATCATGAGTTTGAGCTGCCCCCTTAGGCACAGGGATTACTTTTTTAAAAACTGTGTGTGTGAGATCCACTCCCCATGTTGTTCCTTCGCTGTCATTGCTGTAGAACATTCCCTTGGGTGGCTATACCGCTGTTGACAGTTATGTAAATTGTTTTTAGCTTTGGCTAAGACAAATAGTGCTGCCGTGGAGATTCTCCAATCCATCTTTTGATGAATATACACATGCATTTCTGCTGTGTTCTGGGAGTGGAACCACTGGGTCATAGGATGTCTGGGTGTTTACCTCCTCAATGCCTTTTAAGGATCATTCTTAGTGATGAAACCCAAAATTATCATGTAGCACACAGCCAGGAAACAGGTTTTCCTTCCTTTCACTGCTAATAAGACTCAATGCAGGGGCTATTCCAGGACTTGTCAGCTCTGTATCTTCTCCAGCTCACCATCTCTAATGGGTTGCCTCCACGAAAGAATACATACACACTCCTGCCCCCCAGAGCCTTCCTTGTGAAGGTGGTGAATGCCATTTCTATGGCCAGACGAAGCCCAGTTACTAGGAGCTTGCAGGGCCATCCAAAGAGCTTTTTTGGGCTCTGAGAAATACCCACTGTGTTGTGAGGCATTTCACGAGCAGAGCTATGAAATGAATCTGTCAACAGATAGTTTAGTTCATCTGTGCTCTTCTCCCAAATTTTAAGCACCTGGTAGATGCTCCATAAAAATAACCATAAACAGTTTAGAGCAGAAGGTCCCTGTCATAGGAAATTTTGTAAGAGAAATTTGTCTTTTAGGAAACTTTTCAGCAAACAGGAAATTTCTCCAAAGTAAGCACTTAAAAGCGCTATTTACAAAAAGTGGTTTGGAATGTCATCTTACGGTTTAGAGAAGTGAGTGGAGCTCAGAAAGTGTTTCTCAGAGTATAGTTTATAGATCAGTATCAGCATCACCTGAGGGGGGTTGAAAGATGTCAGTACCAGGCCCACCCCAGAATCAGAATCTCTTGGGTGGGGTCTAAAAACTTGCAATTTATCAAATTCACGGGGGGATCTGGGGCAAAACTCCATGGTCTGTGTTGCACTATTCACTGCCAGACGATCTCTGTGCTTCTGGGGGCCATGAGCTTCGACATGGAAGTATAAAATCATCCTATCATTTACCCACAAGCCTCTCTGCTGGTCCTGGGGCAAGGTCCAATTTCATGTTTGCAAAACTCTTCAGATCCTGGCCTCAAGTGGACCTGCTGGGTTTTGCTTTTTCCTGGGACCTCGTTGGCTGAATCAAATTGTCCACACAGTTTTGCCTGTGTTGGGGATAGTGTCTTCTCAGTGGTGCTTGTGTGAGATAGCCTTCTGTGGCTTTCTACATGTCACCCTGAATGCTCTTTGAAAACCTTCTTTGTCCTCATCAGCCGTCCACTTCAGAAGTGGTGGTGTTATTTTGAGGCAGGGCTTGGGATGCCATATAAAATAAAGCTACGATTGTATTAAAAACCAGGAGAGGATAAGCAGCTAACACAAACATGAATAAGGCCTAAGCACATGCTGTACCAGGGAAGAGAAAGAGAGAATGCTTTGTTGTGACTCTGCTTTGTTTCTGAGGTCTGAAGTCTGGGTGCTCGTGGAAAAGCCCTGATAGACTTGCTAGTGAGGTTTGCAGGATTCCAGTTTGGCAAACTTAGCGAATTCCGGGGTCCAAGGCCCTGTCTCCTGAAAGGTGCCAGCCTCAGTGCCTAACATTCCGTATGGATGGTGGAAGGCCCCATCCTGTGTTCTTGGGTCTGGTGGCGTCTCCCCCCACCCGCCACCCCATGTCCCCAGGCACGTAACACCCAGTGCATTCTTCTTCACAACTCAGCCCTAGAGATCCTAAGCTTCCCTCCATACATTCCAACAAACACTACAACCTCGTGTTCAGATATAAAAACTTCACATTTCTTCCTTCCCACCGTGTTGCTCTGAAAGCTTTCAGTAGAAGCATAGTCACATAGGACACTTCATGTTATTTCAGGGACAATTTCCCACCACAAGGAACACTGAAATACAACAGGAAGTGGTGAGTATGAATAGGCAGTCCTGGGCTAAATTTGAATGGTGGAAACTTTATACCAAAATGTTTTTCATAGAAGCTCACTTTCTTTAGTTTTGATGACTACTCACCGGATCATTGTGGCCAGATGCCACTGACCAACCAGGAAACTGGAGAAATAAGTGAATAAACTCTTTCATATGGCCTTTTAGGAACTCTGGTTTTCTCTGGTGGTGGTGGTGGTGGGGGGGTTGTTTGTTTTTGGAAGGAGCACAGAAAAATGGTACTCTGACCCAACTAAGCAAATAGAGGAGTTCGGAATGCAGCATGTTGTCATGAAAACTCTATGATCAGTGTTTGTAACAGTAGTAAAGAAAACCTGATGGAGAGGAAGGGAATGTCTCTTCCACACCAGCATTCTGCTGGGAATGGTACATCTCAAATATGCTATTCTACAACTACCACCAAGGTGAGTATTATTACCTGCTCCCTCCTTCTTTCTAGGTTAGGTAACTTGCTCATGGTCACCCACTTGTAGTGACTAAACAGGAATCCAAATGTGGCAATCTTTTCACTCTTCCCTGGTGACCTAAGGAGAAAGCTGAGTCCAGTCTTCATAAAATAAGATCTCTATTACGTTAAGATGGCTTGGTTGTTAAAATAAATTAACGCTATTCGGTAAGAAACATCTATGTTATCCATCTACCAAACACTCATTTCTAGCTCTATCCATGCTATTTACTTTGATACTAATAAGAACAGTTAATAGAGTCTGTAGCAGTTGTAAGCAGCCCTTGAATGTAAAATTATTCATTTGACCCCACCTCTAGGACCACCGGGCATTGGCCTTCTTGTGAGGGAGGTACACAGGTGCAGCATTTAAAATTGTTCACAGGGCAGCCCCGGTGGCGCAGCGGTTTAGCGCTGCTTGCAGCCCAGGGTGTGACCCTGGAGACCCAGGATCGAGTCCCACATCAGGCTCTCTGAATGGAGCCTGCTTCTCCCTCTGCCTGTGTCTCTGCTTCTCTCTCTCTGCATTTCTCTGAATAAATAAAATCTTAAAAAAAAATAAAATTGTTCACAATGCCCTCTGAATCCTGTCTTCACCAACCGAGGCAGACCCGTGTGCGGGAGGGAAAAGTTGATAACTTGAGGGCTGAGGCCCAGCGAATGACACCAGGAAAGATACAGGAAGGTCTTTGAAGTCTCTGGGTGATCTTTTGTGCCGGGTTCTCCTGCTGAAGCATTACTTGTTTCTCAAAGGTGTGGAGAACACAGTGAATTCCAACTGCAAAGTTTGTCAGGTGAAACTGGAAACCTAAAGAGGTTGAAATCTTCAGGAAAAAGTACTATCTTCCTTCCCCATGAGCCACTTTACCCAATACTTTGCTAGAAGCCATCTGTTCTTTTTTTTTTTTTTTTAAGATTTTATTATTTGAGAGAATGTGAGCGCACAAACGGGGGGGGGGAGCAGTAGAGGGGGAGGTAGAAGCAGGCTCCCCCTGGGCAGGGAGCCCCACATGGGGCTGGAGCCCAGGACCCGGGGTCAGGACCTGAGCAAGGCAGATGCTTAAGGGACTGAGCCACCCAGGCGTCCCTAGAAGCCACCTGTTCCTGTGCAGACTGGTGCCTTCTACTGACCTGGTCCTGAGAAAAGAAGCTGCAGAGACAGGTAAGGTGGGGTAAGAGGTGAGCTTCGACCTCCGACCTCCGTGACTCTACTTTGCTAACAGCAGCTCAGCCAAAGGCCTGGAAAGGAGGCAGGAGCGCATGAAAAAAGCCGGTTGGGTCAAGGTGTAAGTTTGAACCGTGCCTCATTGAGGCGCCCTGCCTTTCCCACGCTCCCTCCTGCGAGGTGCGGCCTGGCCCGGGTGGGCTACAGGCCTGGGGGAGGCTCCCACCGCCTCCCGCGCCTCCCGTCTCCGTGCCCCACGCGGTGCTCCCGCTCCTCCGCGCCTCGGGGCCTTTGGTGCGGTTCTGCGATTACGCGGTGTGATTCCTTCCATTTCGGGGCGTCTTCGAGGCCAGAACACCCCGACTCCCGCCCCCCGGCGGCTGCCGCGGGCGCCCCGGTCCGCGCGGGTGCAGCCGGGTCGGGAGGCTCCAACGTCTTTCTCCACCGCTGATTTCCGTTAAAACCTTCGTCCGCGGACGGCGCGCAGCCCTCCCCGGCGGCCTCTCGGAGGCCAGGGTGGCCACGCGGAGGGCTGCGGCCGGGCTCGGGGCGCGCTTCCTGCGGGCGGGCGGGGGCGGGGCTCCGGGCGCGCCTCCTCCGCCCCCTCCCCTGCCTCCCTCCCCTCCGTCCTCCCTCTTCCTCCCTCTTTCCCCTCTTCCTCCTCCCCTCCTTCTCCTCCCTCCCCTTCCTCCCTCCTCCTTCTCCTCCCTCTCCCTCCTCCCCTCCTCCCTCCCCTCCCTCCCTCTTCTCCCTCTTCCCTCCTCCCCCTCTTCCCTCCTCCCCCTCCCTCCTCCCCGTCCTTCTCCTCCCTCTCCCTCCTCCTTCTCCTCCCTCCTCCCTCTCCTCCTCCCCTCCTCCTCTTCTCTCCCCCTCCTCCTCCTCCCCCTCCTCCTCTGGCAGCCGAGGCGCGCGGGGGCGGGGCCGCAGGCGGGCTGTGGCGGCGTGGCGGGGCGGGCTGGGCGCCCCCGGCCAAGGTGCGAGCGAGCGGCGGCGGGCTCGGGCTCGGGCTCGGGCTCAGGCTCGGGCTCGGGCGCGGAGCGGGGCCTCGGGCGCGCAGCGGGGGCGCGCGGTGCGGAGCGGAGCAGCCCAGCCCAGCCCAGCCCAGCCCAGCCCAGCCCAGCCGGGCCCGCGCGGGCAGAGACGAGCCGGCGGCGGCGGCGGCGGCTCCCGGCCGGGCGGGCGCAGGGCCTCGGACCTTGCGCGGCCGAGCGGGGCGCCGGGAGCGGGGCGCCGGGAGCCGGGGCGCGGCGGGCACGGGAGGAAGCGGCGGCGGCGCGCGCCATGTCGGGCGGGCCCCCAGGGGCCTGCGTCCACCGGGCCGCACTCCCTGCTCGACATGCCGCCCCGCTGGCCGGCTCCAGCAGCGAGGAGGCGTGGGCGGCGACAGCACGCCCAGCCCGGACCTGCTGACGGCTCGCAGCTTCGGCGACAAGGTGGGGCGCGCGCCGGGGAGCGGGGGCGGGGCGGGGGCGGGCGGGGCTCCCTCCGGACCCCGGGCCGCGCCCCCGCTGCGCCCCTGCCCGGGCGGCCGTGCCCGCGGCCCCGAGCCTTCGCGGAGGGCGCGCTCGCTGCGGGGCGGGCCGGGCCGGGCCGGGGCGGGGCGGGTGGCGAGCGCCGGTGACGGCGGGGCCGGGGGGCGCGTGTGTCCCGCCGGTGCGTCCCGAAGGCCGGCCGCCCGCGCACTTGTGGCTTCCCCCACTTTCCTGGGACTGCGGGGCGGCAAGAGTTCAGGGCTTTGGGTGCCGGGCAGGACCGGCGGGCGTGGCCTTCCCCACGCTCGGCATGTGGGGTGAGCCTTGTTGAGGTTTGCTGTGCGCCCCGAGGAGTCCCCTGACTCGGACCCCCGGCGGACCCAGCCGAGGGCACGGTCTGGCTGTGGCTTCTGTCTGGGGCCTTCCCCACTGGTCAGCTTTGCCAGAGGCCCGGTTTTGGTGGATGGAAAGAAAGCCGCCCTTTGACCTTCTTTGTGCAGAAGGAGGCTCCTGAGTTCCTTAGAGGAGCCCTGATCCTGGTTGCGGCTTGGA